>NC_056732.1:1502666603-1503016603 GCF_019279795.1 Protopterus annectens | reverse complement strand
TTAACCAGGCTTTGGAGGTTAACTAGATTGGGACCAAAGTTGCATTGTATGTATTTTGTGTTGGGAATGAAAACATTCCTGGAAAGGTCAAGCAGGGTCATAATTAAAAAAAAAAAAAAAAAAAAACGTGGGTGGGAAGGGGTGTTTCTGATAACATCACACTGTGGGTGGTCTTACCTAGCCAAACCTAGAGCGGGACACTCCAGTAGCAAAAATGGTGAATTTGCACAAAAGGAAGGAGACAGTGCAGATTAAATTACATGAGCTCACTGTAGACTGCTTAAAGTATGCATTGGTGACAAAAAATGAAAATGTGTTCTGAAAGCTGCATCCTTGACGCTCTCCCTTTAAGGTAAACACCTTAACCTCTCAACCTCTCAAAAAAAAAAAAAAGCTTGACCTCCAGGCTAGTTAGACAAGTTAATACTTGGAACTCCTGCATGTCCAACTTACCATTAATGACTCCCCTTATCACATCATGGCTAACTTTGGAACCCCCTCTGTGTTGCTGTAAGCAAGCCTGTGACTCCTATCTAACTAGCATATGCAGTACCTGTGTATTAATCCAAACAGCATTTGTCTAGACAATGTCAACTATTCCTTCATTAATTGGAAGATATGTATGCCCCTTGATTTCTCGACTTCATTTATACAACATCTCAGGACCAGTCTGCACCTTAACCAGGTGTTATAAAGTTCTGGACTTCGTCATCACCAAAGTGGGACAACTCTGCTCCCTGCCAGTTTTAACTTTCTCCAATAGTCAAATCAGACCACAAATTAGTCACATTCACCTTAAGACTGAAGTCATAAGGATTATGTAGTACCTTGGTATTCAGAAATTATGCCAAGGCTAATCTACTGAAACAGAATTATGACCTGGCTAAATTCAGTATTTCCTTCCAACTCTCTGACCTCCCTACTTATGTGGAATCCTTTGCTGCCAAAATCTGCATATGTAAATAGCTGCATCTGCCCCCCCCCCCCGTAAATATAACTTCAAATTCAAAAATATCCCCCCCTATGGTGAAAACCAAATATAAATAGGCTCTGTAATAAAAGTTTAAAACTCATTGCACGTGAAAATAAATGTAATGCTCAAGATAAAAAAAGACCTTTATCAAATCAACCAAAACCAGAAGAGTGGCAAAAAGAATTTCCCATCCAGGTAAAGGACAACCCCAAAGTCTTTAACTGTGTTAGAAACAATACCCAGCATTGTGCAGAGCTTAGTAGTAAGCGATAACATATATTCTGATCCAAAGGACATAGGTGATTTTCTAGCAGATAAATTTAGTTCCTGCTTCACTTCCCCACCTCCTACATTCACAGATCTCCTACCTGAATCTACACCCCCCACCCCCAAATCTCCCAATGAGTAAGTCATCAAGGCACTATCATACGCAAAGAATACTGCTGTGTGGGACCAAGTAAAGTACTAGGTGCTAATCTGAGACAGGACCTGACCCCTTTCAGAAGCTGTCCAGTATTAGACTCCATACATGCTTTGAGATGGACAAATGGAGGGCAGCAACTCCCATCCCTTTTTCACAAAAGTGAGGTATCTATGAACCCAGGAAACTGTAGCACCATAAGTCTGATTGGCCTCATCAGTATGGCTATGGAAAGGATCATTATGGAATTAATAAATCCATAGAATTCAAACTCTTGATCCAAGCCAGTTGGAATTTAAGGGCAGATCTCCCTACTTAACTTGCTTGACTACTTTGAGAATGTTGGTGAAGTAATGATGGCAAATCAGTACTAGTCTCATGTTCAGATCTTGCAAAAGTGTTTAACAACATCCCACACTTGGTATAATTGCATCACAAGTAGAACCCAGGAAATTAGGGTGGCCTGATCTACTTCCTCCAAAAAATCTGTCACTAAAATAGTGTGCCCCAGGATTTAATCCTTGGGGCAATCCTCTTTGGCATTTGTTTTTCCAAGGTGAAAAATTATTGTTAAGGGTTTATGGCTGACCAAGTCTGTAGATGACATGAAACTGTGTGTCATTGTAAATTCTTCAGAGTGTTCTAAGATCCTCCAAGAGGGCCTTTCCTAAATCAATAGCTGGTATCAAAACCATGCACTAAAACTGAATGTCAAGAAATGGTATCCTTTGACAAGTAAGAAGTCCCTTGTATCTGTATCGTATTAACACACACCCTGAAAATTGATCTAGCAGTTGAGGACCAGGGTGTCTATGTAGACTGTTCGTGGGATGTGATCATTCATAGGATCATAGCAAGTTGCTAGGCTATTGGCCCTGAGGCCCTTATAAGCCTACCCAGTAAATTAGCCAATGTTTCCACAAGTTGGCACCAGATGCCCCTGTTCAGCAGGGACACAGGTGGGATCCCAGGGGTGTGTTTTCAGTTTCTCATCTAGTCATCCAAATCCCTCTTAGATCCCTCTTAGAGGAGTAATAAAATACTGTGCTTGACGTGGAGGGGGAGTCTGTTCCACAGATGGGGGAGTCCTGGGAGACAAATGTCCCACCAGCAAGTCCTATTGATGTTGCAAACCAAGTTGAGGTTTTATGTGCTGGTCATGCAAGTGGAGTTTGGCTTGTGGATATGCAGTAATTTTATCAAGGTGGGGTCAGAGATTGCTCTGCGTACCAGCCACCGACTCCTTAGAGGTGATCTATATGAGACTGAGTAGAGGGATAGGGCTTTTAAGCCTATCTGTGTAGGATAGATTTTTGAAGCCCTGGATTCCTCCTAGTCAGGAACCTCTGTGGTCTGTCCAGCTGCTGCCTGTGCTTTGCGAGTTACATGCCGAAAGGGGCATTATACTCAATAGGCCTGATAAGGGAGAAATACAGGGAAGTTATGACTTCCCTGTTCCTGGAAGAAATACTCTTATTGATGAGGTAAACATAGTAGAAAGCTCTCAGTACAGTGGAGGCAACATGGTGTTCAAACGTCAGATTGCTGTCAACTTGGGTGCCCAGGTCCTTCACAAATGCATGCATGCTTAGGAAGTCATTAATGTGATAATTTGTGGAGACATCAGTCTCCCAAAAAGGGATTATGACATCCATGCACTGGCCCAGTAATCAAGGAGCCTCAATCCTCACCACTAGCACCAGTGAGGGGCATGCACATTGGGAAGGATAACAAGTACACACAGAGAAATACAATTTCACTTAAGAGCACACGGAGATCAGTCAGTCTGGGGTTGGTTTCTCCCTTTCTCTCCAGATCCTCAATAAGACTCTCCACTGGCACAGCTATAAGGTACAGGTCTCAGCCAAGTGGTCAAGCTAAAACTCCAGCACAGTCTCTGTCCAACCAGTGCTTCATGTCCCTGCCCAAGTAGCTGACACCCACACTTTGAGATATAAGTTATGTACAAACACACACACGCTCCTAGGGAAGGCTGGCACAGGTTCTCCAGCTATGCCCCCTCTTCTGCACAGGCTATAAGGTAGAAATCACTGCCACTAACCACTAAGATCAGCTATTAAGGCCCTTACCAAAGGGTGTCAAATTAGTAAGTATGATGGACAGCAAGACTTATTGGAGCGGCTTGGACAGTATAACTATATACGTGCAATGTACTCTAGAGCTTAAATTATCTCTACACAAAACAGCCACAGTTGAAAGGTTTAAAAATATTTAATAAATAAAAACACAAGACAAATCTCAATTCAACACAGTGCTAGTAAGGAGTTCAGAGATCACAGGAAAATGCTTAAAATAATACTGTAGAGTAGTCTGACATAAATATAGAAAACAACTAGTCTAATCTTACTATGTTCTATCTATTTCTAAGAGAATCAATGTTCTAAATAGCTTGCGTACATAAGAGCAAAGGCAGAGTACTGGTGGCGATGTCGGTTCTGAAGACAAATGCAAAATGCTCTGACTTTCTCCCTGAGAAAGTCTTAAATTGATAATACATCACTGCTGACTCATTTTAGATTACATCATTCTTAACGGTTCTGATTTAGCTTCCAAGACTAACAGAAACTCAATTTACATTTCATTTTGTAATGTGCAGCTGCAGGAAGCCACAGCAAGACATTATACATGTAAAATCTAGCAATTAACTTTGGTCTGAAAACAATAGAAAGAATTTGCTGGTCCAGGAGTCACTGTTTTTCGAGTTTGAGATCAGTCATACAGTGCCTGACTTATCTGCTTTCTTCCAGCAGGGTGCACTGTGGTTACATTTTTGAAGCTTAGTGTAGCATATAGTTTAATCATAACATATAATTCTCTTTTACATTTGTAAAACCAGCCTGTGGATTATATTAATATTTACAAATCACATAGAATTATTTACAAAATTCTCTCTAGCTAGGCTGGCAGCCTTCACAGGGATGATGGTTCAAGGCTCCAGAGAGCACCCCTGCACTACCAGGCTATAACTCATACCACACTTTTCGGCCATTTAACCTGAACCAAAACACCAAAGGCGGAGGTGTGTCCATATTCATTAAGGATAACCACACCTTCAGGCTAGTTGCTCAGCATAATGCGTCCGAGGTTATCCAAGTGCAACTAACTCTGGACAAAACTGCAATCCAAATTGTAGCTTGCTACAGATCCCCCACCATGCCGCAGGATTCCCACTCCTCTTTTCTTGATGTACTGGAAAATATTAGGGTTCAACCAAACACCCTAATAATGGGCTACTTCAACTACCCCACCATTAACTGGGAAAACTACTAGTGTACCAACTCCTTAGCTCAACGCTTTCTGGAATTCATAAACTCCAGTGTCCTGGATCAACTTATTCACACCCCCACCAGGGGCAACCATATCCCTAGACCTATTCATTACCAGCATGAGTGACCGGTGTTCCACATCTGAAGTAAACTCCTCGTTGGTCCGATTCGACCATAAGCTAATCGCCCTTGATATCCACATCCCGCCCCCACCCCCATTAAGGAAACCACAGTAAAAAAATTTCTCCAAAGCCAACTTCATGCTTCTTAAGACAGAAGTGGTTAATTTCATGACACCCATGCAGCTGGACAATACAGTTACAACTGCTGAATCCTACACAAATGCAGTCTATAAGCGCTTACACGAGTGCATGGATTGTGCTATCCCAAACAGAACCAAGACGCCATCCTCCAAAAAAGGAAGCCAATCTGGTGGTCCCCTGCCATAAACAAACTGTACAACAGAAGAAAGAAACTGTTGCAAAAGAGAGTAAAATCCCATGAGTGGAGGAGCTCTCCCTGGTCAGCCTCCGTAAGAAGCTGAGATCCCTTACAAGATCCTCCAAAGCTAGCTACAAAAACAAAATCGCCACTAATTCTAAGGACAACCACAGAGCCTTCTGTAGCTGTGTCAAGAATTTCGATGGCAACACCCAGATCTGCTCTGAGTTACAGCACAAAGGCACGAAAATTACAGAACCAACTGATATTGCTAACATCCTGGCAGATAGGTTCAGTGCTTACTTTACCCCCCTCACCCCATAAAGGGCCCATATCTATACAGGAAGAATGCAGAGTCCCTGTAATCACACCTACGCAGGTAAAAGCTGCACTCTCTAAAGCCAAAAACACAGCATCCATGGGACCAGACAACATCCCAGGCTGCGTTTTACACGAACTTCAAAACGAACTGGCTCCCCACTTAAGCACCATGTTCAATAATAGCCTTGCATCCGGCTTTGTACCCACTGAATTGCGCACAGCAACAGTTATCCCACTCCACAAAGGGGGAGCCACCACTGATCCCGGGAACTATCGCCCTGTTAGCCTGACGAGCCTGGTCTGCAAGGCCATGGAACGTATCGTCATGGAACTCATGAACAAAAACATTGGTAACCTCCACACTCCTGGATCCCACCCAGTTCGGGTTTGTGAAAGGCAGATCATGCCTCCTGAACCTGATCGATGACTTTGAGGCAGTCACCAAAGTCTTAGGTGAGGGTAAGGTAGTTCACACAGCCTATCTTGACCTTGCCAAGGCTTTCGACACCATCCCCCATTCTGGAATTATAGCTAAACTCACTAAACTAGGTATAAATCCCTACGTCACAAGATGGGTTGCCAGCTGGCTCACTGACAGAACCCACACTGTAAAAGTTGCAGACTCCAAGTCTGACCTCAAAGCAGTGACAAGTGGAGTACCACAGGGTTCCGTCCTGGGACCTCTCCTGTTTGGTATCTACTTCTCTGAAGTACAGGCTAACACAGAAGGCCTTTGGCTAACGAAGTTCACAGATGACTGCAAACTAGGAGCCATAGTAAAGTCCCCAAATGATGTGGACATCCTACAGAAGGGCTTCGCTGAGACAGATGCCTGGTGTCAGAGCCATGGCCTCAAGCTCAGTGCCAGAAAGTGCAGTGTCATCCCCTTTGGTAAAAACTCTGTACCTATGAACTACCACATGGCAGCAATCTACTTAACACCGAATGTGTGATAAGAGACCTTGGGACCCAGGTGGACAGTAGGCTCTCCATTGATAGTCACATCGCCACAGTAGTCAGGAATTCCTTCTATGTGGCACACCTAATCATAAAAGGGTTCTCATCCAGGAAAAAAGCGGTCATTGTTCCCCTCTGCACGACACTCATTAGACCCATTATAGAGTACAATGCCCCTTTTGGAATGTACGTCACAAGACATCTGTAGCAGCTGGAAAGGCCACAGAAGTACCTCGCAAAGGGGATTACTGGCCTCAAACAAATGCCCTACACTGCCTCAAAAAAACTCCAGCTTTACTCCATAGCATATTGCCTACTCCGAGGTGATCTCTGCCTAATAAATAAAGCTATGTCAAACCCAGAGCTGTTGGACATGCTCTACACCTAAAGAAATCTCAATCCCTCCGAGCTACACTCTCTAGGGACCTAAACCTCGTCACCACAATAAACAGGATATGCTGGAGGGATAGATTCCTGTCCCAGAGACTTCCCATACTCTGGAACAGGCTACCCATCTGTGTCCAGCAAAGTTCTTCATTAGCACTCTTCAAGAAAAATCTTGATAAATGGATGGGAAATAGGAAATACACCCCAGGGATCACTTCTGTGTGTCTGCTCGACAGTGGCACAGGAAAATAACTTTCTTGGGTGGCGTAAGCCAGGGAACCTTGTTGGCTAGGCCTACGTAGGCCCTTGGGCCAATAGCCTAGTACCTACCTATGATGCATTTTTTGGTGATTGGTTTGAGGCTGTGTTTTTGATACCAGTTATTTGTTTAGGTGAGACCCTCTTCTAGTATGTTGCATCACTAGGGGAGGTGATGACATCGCCCAACTTGCAGTCTTCTCCAAACTTGGTTAGCCATAGACCTTTGTTTTGGCTTGCACCTCTGAGAAATGTATCCTAAACTGCAAGAGCCCAAGGCTGATCCCTGGGGTACGCCACTTGTTACGGGTCTACTACTTGAGGTAGCTTCCCCTATTTTGACGGACTTCTATCAGCTACCCATCTGGTCACTTATGGATTAATGCCAAGATGGGCTAATTTATCTGTTATGCCCGAGTGGGGAATAGTATCAAAGGCCTTGGTCAGGTCAAGGTAGGCAGTGTGCTCCATCTTCCCCTTGTCCATGGCTTTGGTGACTGACTCAAAAGTCTACTAGGTTTAACAGGCATGATCTCCCCTTGACAAAACCAAACTGTGTGGGATCAAGCATTTGGAGTTTGCCAATGTCCTTGTTAATGTGGTCCATGATGATGCATTCCATGGCCTTGCAAATCAGGCTAGTTAGGCTGATGAGTCTATAATTGCTTGGATTGGTGGACGTTCTACCTTTGAGCAGAGGGATAATGGTGGCCATCCTCCACTAGGCTGGGATGAAGCAGGTACTCAAGCTTAGGTTGACTAGGGTGCCTAATGGTGCTTGCAAGTTCCTGCCTGAGCTGATGCAGAATGCAGCCTGCGATGTTGTCTGGTCTCATGGAAGCTGTCTTTTTAACCTTTGAGAGGGTGGTAATGACTTGTTCCCTAGAGATAAGGGGTGGGTTGAAGGTGTTTGGGATATTCCGGATTACTGATGGGAGGACAGGGGTGAAGTTTTCACTGCGTCTGCCAGCAGGTTGGCTATATCCATGGCATTTGTGTATGTGGAGTCCTTGACCATTAATTCTGAACAGAATTGTGCGTTTCCCCTAAGATTGTGGACTTATGTGAAGAAGGCCTTATGATTGTCTTCAGTAGATATGGCCATTTTGGGCTTGCAGTTAGGTTTGGAGGACTTCACTAATACCCTTATTTGCCTGTTTAGGTCAAGGAGAGGTTGCTTCCAATTTGGCACCTGTTCCTTCTTGGTCTTGGACAGCCATTTTTTTCCTTTTGTTGTAACGTTTATTTATAGTTTATGTCCACCAGGCAGGTTTACCCTTTCATGAGGAGGAGGATTTTGTCCTGTCGGGTATTGCTGAATTCATGCAGTTATATAAATGGTTGTATAGTACTTTGGTGT
Organism: Protopterus annectens; assembly: GCF_019279795.1. Lineage (NCBI taxonomy): Eukaryota > Metazoa > Chordata > Ceratodontiformes > Protopteridae > Protopterus > Protopterus annectens. The sequence goes on along the minus strand of NC_056732.1, from coordinate 1,503,008,198 downwards.
AGGTTTTAACATTAGTGCCAGTTCTTACTGCAGGGTGGGGGCTGTGAAGCTGTTTAAACCTTCCCCCAGGAGGTTGTAATCAGCTTTGGAAAAGTTTTTTTTTTTTTTGTTTAACCCTAGCGGGGGGGGGGGGGGGGTCAGGGGAAATGGTGACCAAAGGCAACTGTTTTTGGTCTGATCTTACCAGGAATTATGACACTGCAGGGATGCTGTAGTGGTTTCCTGTGTTGGTTAGTGCAAAGTCCAAGATGATGTCGCCTCTTGTGAGGGTGTCCACCAGCTGTTCCAAGGCATTGGCATTGACAAGCCGAGGAATCTTTCAGCATTTGTGTTCTGGTTCGAGTAGTTCTAATCAGTAGTTGGGTAATTAAAATCAACCAGGATCAAAGTATAGGTTTGAATCTTAATAGGTTCGTGGAGGTCCAGATAGGCAACTTAGGGCATCCTGAGACAACACTGGGGGGGGGGGGGGCTGTAGCTAACTGTGATTTGAATAGGGTTCTTGTCACTGTATTGCACGCTCATTGGGCCGATCATGGAGTATGTTATATATGCACCTGTCCAAACATTTGAACATCTTGAATGACCATACTTTCTAAGAAAATCAAGGGCCCAAGTCATAAAACCTGTGCCAGTCTTCCCAAAGCCTCTCTTCAGGGTCGTACAGGCTACAGAGAGGTGATTTCTACCTCGCATACAAAGCCTCAACAGACCCTATTCGGTCAGACCCACTGAATATTTGCAGGTCCAGTGGGGCCATAAATACCTTCTCATGAGATCTGCATCTATTTTTGTAGTATAAATACCTGTTGGTGAGAGAGAGAGAGGTATCTGTGTGCCACTTTAGAATAATCTTCTTTCTCGCATAAAAAGTACTTGCATTCATCCAGACTTTGTTTGAATAGTGTATGAGTAACTGCAAATTCACTCGTGGTTTAGCAGCATTTTCTGTAATGAATGGGGCGTCATAGATATGCTCTGCTTATCTTTGGATTATTTGTACTTAGCTAAACCCTTCATCAGAATGTATGGCTAGGCTTCTAAAGATCCTTACAGATCAGTACCTTGATAAGTACCCATGATCTGTTGAGAAGTTTGCTGTAATATTTCACATGTTTGCAGAGATGTGGTTGTATGTTGCTATGTACCACCTATAGTCTTATAGCCATTTGGGTTCTCTGTTTTTTGCCATGTAGTTTATAATAAACATGTACATTACACTTTTCAAATTGAAAGACTCCGTGAGTATCTGAGAAGTATTAGATTTATAAAATGAGAATCTCCCCAAAAATCTTTACTTAAGATGGTTGTCCTGATTGGTATGCATGCATCTGAGATTTTGTTGCTTTCTCTCTCTCAATGCTGTTTGGTTGTGCACTGTAAAAAATGGAATTCTCCTTGAATATTTAAGTGTTGTGAAACAGTGTAGTGTGTGTGTGTTATTTTGAAGTTGTGGGTAAAATCATGTTGGAATCGACTTTGAAGATCAGATACTGTAAACTTCAAATGTGGTTGAATGCATCCTCTTTGCTGCTCATAACTTAGCAGAATGTCCATATTTTTGGTTCTTATGTGGTTTATTCCTCAAAGTTTGTGGTTTTCTGTCAAATCTTTGAGGGTTGAAGACATTAATGACAGGGATTTAAGTTTCAGACTTGGTGTAAGGTGATCTATTTTAAGTACTTTTGGTGTAAAAATCACCTATTTTGTCGTAAGTGTTGCTTTCTAAACTGTTTACATTTAAATTGCCTTGCTGTAGGACGGTCTAGCCAATGAATAGGGTTTGTTGTTGCATTGCCCTTTAATGTTCCTCTTTGCTGTCTTTTTATGTTAAGAGGACCAGATCATGCAGGTGTTTCCCTGCTTTTTCTGATTCGGGAAGCACCTAAGAAGAGCTCAAAGTATAGTTATGTAGTGTCCAGAACACTCGGGAGTTAGATTTCAGTTTCTTTTATGGTTCTATAAATTGGGCATGTTTGTGTGGCGCCACTCACTGTGCAGTAGTGGTTGGCAGTGTCCTGTACACATGTAAACGCTTGAACAGTAATCTGTAACTTACTGAGGTACTGCATGGAGTTGAGCTTAGAACAGCTAGCTTATGCATCTAACAGCACTAGTGCCATGTGTTAGCACTATCTAACTCTAGTCCCTAACTGTGTAGAACACCTTAGGAGACTTCTGTATAAGCCAGTCCTCTATCCATAATAGCATATCCTAGTACAGGTCTGGACAACAGGATATGCAATTTACAAATGTCTTGGTAGCCACCTTGGTACATATGGGCATCCTGAGGCGGTGCAATAATTGTCATGTTCACAGAAGACATTAATCCTTTAAGAAATTGGCACAAGGTCGTCAAGAGCACACAAACTACATCCACCTCTGTGTCTACCATACACACAGACCATCTTGTGCTGCAGCACTAAAAAGCAATTTTCCCTAATCTCAAAGGTGACCTAAGCCCACAAACGGCAACACCTATCCTCAGCAGTCTCTAAATCACACCCCAGAAGGTATACCAAATGCAACAGATACCTTATACACAATGTAACACCAAGAATAAACCCATGAGGCAAGCAAACGCTTTACCCAGGACTCTTCCTAGGATCTCCATTGTATGACACACACATGCACAAATCACCAGACTGGACAAGAACTGTTAGATGTTCATAGTGTTACACTGCTGCCATCATTACACTTGGGTTATCCTGCCGTCAGGCGGTCCCGCAGTCGGCCAGAGTTCCAAAGTCTTGGTCCGGTGTTGGTTGCTGTCGCTTCTTCCCTGACGTCAGTGCGCCTGGGGTATATAAGATGCATCCGACTCCATTTTCTTCAGTCTTTCTTGCCGCATGGTGCCCGAAGCAGAAGTAGTTCGCAAGTGCCGGTCGGCCAACTCCTGAGATTTTCGAAGTCGAATTTCAGATCCGAAGTCTTCAATAAAGCTAAGTACCCCGTTGGGGAAACTTTTTTTTCTTGCCTCTGACTGATGTCAGAAAAAGTTAATTGTATTTCTTGTGGGAAGCAAATACCTCCTAAGGACTTCCACTCTTACTGTATTCCATGCCTAGGCCCTGATCACGACGTCACTAGTTGTCTGTTTTGTGCTAGATTTAACAAACTCACTATAAAAAGACGTTTTGATTTTGCTTTGCACTACTTTGGCCGAAGGTTCAATTATACTATGCCATCGGATCAACCGACGACCGCAATACCGAAAAAACGCAAAGACAAGGATAAAGACAGGCATCCGAGGTCCAAACCCAACGACAAAACTTCTTCTAGGCCAGCCGCCGGTTCTCTGTGAGGTGCTTTCGCAGCCCCTGACACCCGCTACCTCAGAGCCACAGGCCGCCTCCGACTCCCATGTGGAGACAACTAGGCCTCTGGAAACTCACGGTATTGGGCCTACGGAAACTAATCCCTCAGATGGGTCCAGAGCCGCTGAGCAGGCATCTGCTTCTGAGGGTGTTTTCAGACCTTCACAACTTGCCATTTAAAACAACAGCCAAGACAAAAGTACCATTAAAGACAAAGAAACAAGTACAGCATTCTCCTGGACAGTCCTCCATGCCTAAGAAACAGATGCTTAAAATGGCAGAAGACCTCATTACTCTAATCAGGGGCTCCTATCCCCCTCCTGACAAAAGGCCTAGGCAGGATACAGACTGATTCCTCTGATCAGGTTTCCATTTCCTCAGATTCCTCATCAGACCAGGGATACTCTCTACCCCCCTATGAGGACTCTGATGCTGAAGAATCTATCCCTTCAGCCTCTCCTCCTGAGGATTATTCTGTTGGGGAAACTTTACATACCATGAGGGAGCATTTCCATTGGGAAAGTCAGGATTACTCAGAATCCAAGAAAAGGCTCAGGGATTTCCTTTTATTGCCTCAGCACAGGCCCCCTGGATATTCTGTCTGTGCTAGATATTGTGGATGATGTGTTCTCTGAATCCAGCTTATCTCCTGATTCCTTGCCCCCTACACCAGCCAAGCCAGATAGGTATTATAGAATCCCTGACTCTCAAGTCTCTTTATAAAAGCCCTTCTGCTGATCCAGAGACTATTTCCCAGGATCCAAAAGGGGTTAAGGCTTCCATTGCAAAAAATCCAGTACCCTCTGACAGTGATTCCAGAGCTTTGGATAGATGGGGGAAGAAAGTATACACTTCTGCAACTTTAGCAGTAAGAGCTTTAAATTGCCAGTTTCACATGCTTAAGTACCAACAGTATTTAATGGCTCAGTTAAAACAGAAAATGCTTGCAAGCTCAGAAGCTCCTGATTGTAAAGAGATGCAGGATTTATTGCATGCAGTTGAACAGGTGGGAAAACATACTCTGCAATGTGGTTGTGATTCTTTAGAGGCATCTTGTAGAGCCGCAGTTACAGGTTCTGTGATTCGAAGACATGCTTGGTTAAAAGAACAGAGTTTACATGATCCTGTAAGGCAAAATTATTGGATGCTCCTTTACGGCATGATACCTTGTTTGGTGGTAAGGCAGAAGAGGTGTTAAAGAAAATGGAGGATAAAGCTAAATCTATGCAAACAGTCAAGGATTTCTTACTGGTACAGCCACCTCGATTTAGCAGAAATTGGCCAACAAAGAATTGGTCCTTTCCAGTGTCAGACAGGCCATAGAGAGGCAGATACAGACTCCCAAGAGGCAGATCTCAACCCCAAGGCTCAGACTATGACAGTGGGGCACCTCAACCCTAAAAGGAGGTGAGGACAAATCTCAACCTTACAGGAAACGGTCACAATGACTTTCCCCTTCGTACGTCAAGCTCTTCTGTTTTGGAAGCCCCCTTAGGGGGAAAACTAGCACTTTTTTCTCAAAACTGGCAAACAATCACCCAAGACAAATGGGTTCTGAATATTGTCTCAAGGTTACAGGTTCCACTTTCAAACATTACCAAGGCTAAAAGGAATTCCAGACCTGCCACAAAATCAATTGGCAGAGGCACAAAAACAAGTTTCAGCCCTCATGGACATGAGCTATTCAGAAAGTACCACAACAGGAACAAGGACAAGGATTTTACTCAAGACTCTTCCTGGTCCCCAGAAAGGGCAAGGCCTTGGAGGCCCATACTAGACCTTTCAATTCTAAATACTTACCTGGATATTCCGAAATTCAAAATGTTGACATTACAGCAGCTTCTACCCATGCTGGCCAAGAAGGCTTGGCTTGTTACTCTGGAATTCAAAGAGGCATACCTGCATGTCCCTATCAGACAAGATTGCAGACGATACATCAGATTCAAAGCTGGTACAATGCACTACCAATTCTCTGCACTGCCCTTTGGCTTATCTACTGCGCCCAGGGTCTTCACAAAGTGCCTGGCACCAGTAATTGCATTTTGCAGACAAAAAGGAATTCAAATATATCCATACCTGGACGACTGCCTCATTCAAGCAGAGACAAAGGACATTCTTCTACAGCATCTGGCATTTGTAAGAAGGTTGCTAATTTCTCTAGGGTACACAGTAAACGGAAAGAAGTCAAAACTAGTGCCCTCACAACAGATTATATTCCTGGGTGCCAGTTTAAATACAACGGCCCAGATGGCTTACCTCACGCCAGACAAACATGTTCAACTAACTCAATATTTTCAATTACTGGCAAAAAAGTCCCATCTCCCTGCAATAAAAATTCTGCAGGCCCTGGGATTCATGGCATCCTGAATACTACTTATACCATATGCCAGACTGCATATGAGGAAATTACAGTGGTACCTAAAAAGTGTTTGAACTCAACACTCTCACAGTTTAGAAGCAGTAATACCAATGATTCCCTGCCTACAACAGAAGTTTGATGGTGGGCACAGGCATGTCCCCTAAACAAGGGTCAGCCTTTTACCCTACCCACAGCCAGGCAGACTCTTAACAGATTCTTCGGATTATGCCTGGGGAGCACACATGGCAGGAAAATGCATTCAGGGCAAGTGGACCACAGACCAGATGCATCTTCACATCAATCAAAAAGAGATGTTGGCTGTTCAAAATGCCCTAACAGCTTTCAAGGACCTTCTGCATCCAGGACAATTATTACTAAAGACAGACAACACCACAGTAATGTGGTACATAAGCAAGGGGGCACTCATTCTTATCCCCTATGCAGGCAAGCCATGACCTTGTGGAACACAGCTCTAACGTTTCAAGTTCACCTGCAAGCACAATTCCTGCCAGGAAAGAAATATACTCTGGCAGACGATCTAAGCAGAAATATCATGGTCCCTCACGAAAGGAAATTGAATCCACAAATCTTCAGCATGGTAACGCAAAAATGGGGATGCCCAGACATAGATCTTTTTGCCTCCCCACTGAATTGCCAACTACAAAAATTCTGCACAAGGACTTATCACAAACAAGCATGGAAAGTGGATGCTCTCTTGTTCAGTTGGAAAAACCTAAAAGTTTATGCCTTCCCACCACTGCCTCTCCTTTCAAAGGTACTCCTAAAAGCCAGGCAAGAAAAACCACAGATGATCCTTATTGCTCCTGACTGGCCATGCCAGCACTGGTACCCTATCTTAAGGAACTTAGCTCAAGGCCCACCATGGATTTTGCCTCAAATTCCACACCTTCTGACTCAACAAAACAATCAGATCCTGCACGGTCAGCTCAAAACCCTAAACCTGGCTGCATGGCAGATTCATTAGTCAAACAGGCAACACCTCTCTCTAAAGCTGTTATGGATGTCATTTTGTAGGCCAGGAGGCCTAGCACCAGGAAAGCTTACTCAGAAAAATGGAAGAGATTCTGCGCCTGGAACCAGGCTCAAAGCCTTGACCCTCTTGTTCCAAACATTCCTCAGATTTTACAATACTTAACTGAGATGCTGGACAGAGGCCTATCCTTCTCATCAATTAAGATCCACGTCTCTGCCATTTCAGCACATTACAACACGGATCCTCCTTTATTCTCTCATCCCTTGCTAAAGCAGTACCTCAGAGGGGATAAAAACATAAGACCGCCCCGGAGAGCAGCAACACCAACTTGGGACCTCAATTTTCATTTGGAAAAACTGACCCTGCCACCTTTTGAGCCAGCCAATACAGCCAATCTAAAATTTTTATCATGGAAAACAGCTCTGCTCCTGGCAGTAACTTCAGCACGAAGAGTCTCAGAGCTACAGGCATTAATGGCAGTGGAACCTTTTATAATTTTTCATCAGGACAGGGTTTCTTTAAGGACAAACCCTACCTTTATGCCAAAGGTGGTATCTAGTGTGGCTCTTAACCAAGCCATCCATTTGCCAGCTTTTTATCCAAACCCCCAGAATAAAGGAGAGAAACTTCTGCATTCTTTGGACATGCACAGGCAGCTACGCTTCTACTTGGACAGAACAAAAGCTTTCAGGAAAACTGAGCAACTGTTTGTAGCATATGCTGCAGGATCACAGGGCAAGGCTATCTCAAAGCAGACTATATCCAAATGGATAGGACACTGTATTCGTTACTGCTACACACAGCGTGGAAAATCAGTCCCAAATAACATTAGGCCACATTCCACCAGGGCAACAGCCACGTCAACAGCCTTTCTCAGAGGAGTACCTACCAAGGAAATTTTGGAGGCTGCAACTTGGAGTTCAGTGCCACCTTTACCAAGCATTACCACCTGCTTCTTTACTCTAAATCCAGAGCAGGATTTGCCACTGCAGTTCTGCAGGGCCTCATAGCCAATCCTAACTCTTTATAGACCAGCCACCCAACCTTAGCTTTGGGATTCTACTCAAGTGTAATGACTGCAGCAGTGTAACACGATGGACATGGTACAGGTTTGTACCTTACCATAAATGTAGATGTTCGAGTGTTCACACTGCTGCAGTCCAGGTTACCCTCCCTCCTTCCCCTCTGAACTAGCTGGACTTATCGATACCTTTCTATCCTATACAACCTTTGTGATGTATTTGCTTGTAACTGAAGGTATTGTTTTTATTTTATATGTATATTTTTTATTAGCAATATGTATTGCCTATCCTCTTGGGGGCACCTGACATCTGGGGCAAGAAAAACTGAAGAAAATGGCGTCGGATGCATCTTGTATACCCATGGCGCACTGACATCAGGGAAGAAGCGACAGCAACTGACACCGGACCAAGACTTTGGAACTCTAGCCGACTGCGGGACCGCCTGACTGCAGGATAACCCAAATGTAATGACTGCAGCAGTGTGAACACTCTAACATCTACATTTATGGTAGGTACAAAACTGTACTTTGCTTATCTAGAGTCAGATTATGCACACACGCACTCGAGTCAGTGCACCACTGGCACCAGTATGATTGTCATAGTCCATGAGGGTGTAAATGACCAGGGACATACCTCACTGGACTATATGAAGAGAGTCTTAGATCTCTCTCAAAACGTGTTTCATACAGGTATGTGTCTTGCATTGTGCAGCATTCCACCTTCACCAAGGATGATGCAACATTATGAACAAAAAATTATTTGACTTTAACAATGGGATAGTTTCTGGTGTCATTCCAAGAGATTTCAATGTTTGTCAGCATAGGATGACATGGTTAATTGACCACATTGGTTTGTCAAGGATGGTTTGCACCTGGATATCAACTTAACTTTATCCATGCCTCTTAGAGACGTTTTTTAGGCAATGCCAAATTATTTAAAATACCAGGTTAGCAAATAAGACCCTGAGGAACCTAAAAGTGTTGATGCTCAGGGTTAGGAGCCTTAAACTCTACAACTTAAAAAGCTCTGCCTACTCTGGAATATAGGCATTGTTTAAAGCCAGAGAAAGTGCTCCGGCAGTGCAAGCCTTCAGTGCCTTCCACACATTTAGACCATCAAACTCTACATCTTAAAAAGCTGTGCCTACTCTGCAATATAGGCATCGTTTAAAGCCAGAGAAAGTACTCCGGCAGTGCAAGCCTTCAGTGCCTTTCACACATTTAGACCATCAGCCCCACAGACTGTGACTAAAGGTGGTGTCGATCTACATTACCAATAAATATACCTCTAGGTTGGTTGAAAAGGATGATGTCCTAAAGAACATCTACATGCAAATCACTATAGGTGAAGTCCCTTATGATATCTGCTAGCAGGCTATAGGTCACATCTGTGCCCCAAGAATCCCATAATTCATGCCTAGACCTGCAGGAAGCACTCTCCTTCCAGCCAAATATCCTTATGGAAGACTTCAGCTACCCCTTTGTACATTTCCTAGTACATCACATATATTGTTCTATACTATTTAATCAAGGGAACGTTACATAAATAAACCTCATTCCGCCTCCAAAATATTTTACTGCATTTATTCTCACATTATCCATTTTTTCTATGTAATTCACTCGTACCCTTTTCTAAAGATTTCCCTTTCTGTTCTTCTGTCTCTGTTACAGTTTTGACTACTTAAAGTACAATTGGTTTATACTTTGCTTTCCATTTTCTAGTAGCTGCTTTCATGACAGCCAACAGAATTGAACGTAACAAGGCCTAACTATGTCTAGGCAGGTCAGATTCTGTATCGCAACTCAAAAAAAGAAAAAAAAAAATAATTTCCTTAGTTACACTCATTTGCTCGCCCAGTATTCCTGACAGTGTCTGCTAACTCCTTGCATTCCAACAACATATGCTGCAAAGTATGCCCCCCCCCCCCTTACACATCCAATATTTACTGTCTACCTGAGGAAAATTCTTTGGAATCTGCTTGGGGTATAAAAATATCTATGCAAACACTTCCAGGCAAAAATCCTATATCTACTAGGTTTTCATGTTTGGGAGCCATACGCATGTCAATGTTTCCTGGACGTTAACACATACACCTTTGACCATATAGTGCACGCCCCTTCATGTCACCTCATTACTGATGAAGTCCGATCACAAACCTGTCTTCGAAATAAAAATCAACATGGAGAACAGTTAGGAACTATTCTAAAGCAAGCAACATTGTATTAAGTGACAGTATGTCAAAATTCAATGCCCCTCTGAACCCATAGTTTACGGCAGTCTATGTGGAATTGTCCTCCGAAACCCTGTACAGCCATGTAAATGGCTGCATAGAGTCTGTTGTACCTACAAGAAGTAAGCCCAAAACAAACCACACTGATGGAATCCTAACTTAAACAGGGTATATAACTAAAGGAAACAAAAAAAAAAAAGTCATGGCTGACATCAGAAAAAGTAATTCTCACAATGGGAAGAGCTCAATAATTAAACTAAACAGGAAAATAAGAGGACTAATTAAATGTGACAAGACTAATTATAAGGTCAGAATAACCTCTCTGGGTGTAGGCAACCACAAGACCTTCTACAGCTATGTCCAAAACATTAAAGGTAACACACAGCTGCCACTTTGAGCAGAGTGACATGACAAATATGCCGGCTGACAGATTCAGCTCTGATTTGACAACCACACACACTCTGCCACCCACCACCACATGACATCCCTACTAGCACCCCCCCCCCCCAGCTCTTAGCAGGGAGCAAGTCCAGGCAGCACTAGCTGAGGCTAAAACACAGCTTTGATGGGACCACATTGTCCTATCAGGACCGCCTGAGTCTTTGTTTTTTTAAACTACGGCCTCAAAACAGGCTACATACTATGTGAATGGACGGCTATTCCCTCTTCACAAGGATGGGCCATCAACCGACCCCAGAAACTGACCCGTTAGTCTTGATTACTCTATTATGCAGCCATAGAAGAAATTCTGATGGAGTAATCAACAGACATTGGCAACCTATAGACACGGACTCATCCCAGCTTAGTTTTGTCAAAGGAAGATCATGCCTACTTAATCTGGTAAACGTCTTTGAAAAAGTCACCAAAGCAATTGATAAGGGTAAATCTGTGCATACAGCCTTGCTAAGGCATTTGATACAGTACTGTACTCTGGTAGTGTCGTTCAACTCGCCAAACTAGGTTTTAATCCTTTCCTAATCTGCTAGATTGTTGGCTGGCGTTCAGAACCCAAGAAGTCTCGCGATTGGTGAGACCACCTCCACCAAGAGACTGGTCACCAGCAGAGTACCACAGAGATCAGTGCTGGGCCAGCTCCTGTTTGACATTAGACATGATCTTGGAGAAGTAATTGCTGAAGGCCTCTGATTCACCAGGTTTTCAGATGACTACAGATTGGGAGCTATTGCAGATTCCCCCATGACAATAGACCCTCTTTGCGTGATATTAATGCAAATCAGCGATTGGAGCCAAAGCCATGGATTAAAATTCAGTGCCGGAAAGTGCATTGTAATGTCTTTTGGGGGGAAAAGTCCACCCAGATAATGCCCTATTTGTAAGATGCCCCTAAGAGTTGACCCCAGAAGTTAGAGGTCTGGGACCATATGTAGACAGTAGCCATGGTAGTAAGAAAGTCATTCTGTGTTGCCCAACTTATAGGCAAGGGCATGGCATCCAGGTCCAAGGAAGTTAGTGCCACTTTATTCAGCCCTACTCAGACTTATCACTGAGTATAGTGCCCCCTTCGTCATATACCTGACCAGGCATATGCAACAGTTGGAATGCCCACAGAGCTTCCTCACCAAGAGAATCCAGGGTATCAAATTGTCCTATGCAGATTGCCTTAAAGCCTGGTCTGTATACTCCATCTCCTGTAGGCTACTAAGAGGCAGTCTGTTCCAGGCATACATGGCATCCTCTCAGATCCAGCCCTGCTGGACCTTTGCACATCCACAAAACGAGTAGCATCAGAAAGGCTAGTTCCAAGGATTTAAATTTTGCTTGCGACTTGAACAGACCAGGCTTTAAGGCAATCTGCATAGGACAATTTAAAAAAAAAAAAGTATCCCCCCCCACCAAAACTTTTAGCAATCTCTTAACTAACATACCACTGCAAATAGATGCCCATGTTAATGGAGACACTGTTGGGTTGGGTTGTGCAGCTAGGCTTATAAAGGTCCTTATTTAGCCTACTATATCTACGAACTTCATCTCCTTCAGAAAAATGCATTATAATGTAAGACGTTCTGCAAATTTCTGAGTTTTAAGAGGAATATTTAAAATTTGTCACTGATGTTTGGGCCTTTGTCTTCCCACTGTTTTTGGTTTTGTCCAGAATTCTTGAGCGAAGACTTTCAGATGTATAGAAAGCTGAAGTGTAGCTTTCAATTCTTCTCGAGTAAAAATAATCTCATCAAAACATAAATGTGATGATGTGATTTCAGATCTAAAAAGGCTTACATCACTGCATAGCGTGATTATTTTAATGATGCAGAATTATTTTTCATTAATTTTCAAGACGACTACTGGAGCACCTTAGTGGCAATTTTGATTCGGGCTTATTTTTTTCTGTGGAGTCCATGTAGCTGCCATTTTTAAATTTCATCTGAGTAAAGATATACATTTTTTGCCATTGTTGAAAGTTTGAGGTCGTTCTCAAGGGCACTTTAATTTTGAGGCAGTTGTTACGTGACCCAGTGCCCCTTTGGGACTTTGTATTTATCCTCGAGTCTTTAGATTTTTGTAATGGCAGACCCTCTAATAGTCCTCACCTCAGGATAGAGTATCTCAAGTTTCATGCCCTCTCAATGGATCTCTCTACCTTGTATTCCATCAGGACTGTTCCAAAGTCCTCATTCATGCTTAAGGTAGCAACTAATTTTGATTATAAATATGTAAATTTCCCTGTTTTGTCTCATTCTCTTAGGATTAGATTTTGCACTATCTGGATGTTCATAGCCCGTTAAGGCGTTGCTTTGACAGGACTAAGTCTGTCTGCCTGCAGGTAGCCCCAATTTATTTGCCAAGTTTTTCTGCATAGCCGCCTATTTTGAGCATTTTCTGGCTTGTTAAACTTGATTTCTGCATTAGTAACTGTATTTAGAGCACAACCTAGAGCTGTTTACTGAATTTCCTGTTTGCACTTATTTTTAAAATCGTTTTTTTCTCAAAACTTGCATTTTATCTGTCTTTGGCCTAGCACTCTTGTGTGGGGTCATTTACTGCACTGTTATAACTTGTTGATACTTGTGAACCTCTGCTATCTCTGAAAAAACAAAAACAAAATCTTGCTTTCCTCCCACTTTTCTGAGATTTAAAAAAGTTCAGTTACAGGCTTGCTGTTCTTGAACTGTTTGTAAGTTTCTGTGAGGCCATTTTTTGCTTGGGCTAAAGGGAAGTCTCTCTGTTGATCAGTGGCAGTGAAAAACATTGAGCAACCTGCCTGCCCCTGTGGGAGTGGTTACTGACTTGAAACTGTAGTTTTATTGGCCATTTTGGGTCAATTCCAAAACTCCTTCATCTTCCTCTCTTAAAATCCTCTTTTGCGCGGTTTTGCGCATTTTTGTACATAGCGCAACAGCGGCCAGCGCCGCCTAATTGGGTTTAAACTATTCCTGGCTCCACAAAGTCTGCTCTTCACTTTTTCCCTTAGAACTGCTCTATCTCTCAATTTAAACACCATATTCTCATTCTAAGGCCCTTCACTGGTCCAATTAAGTAATCCTACAAGTTAGCACTATTAAACCATAAGCACTACTTATTCTTATACTCTCTACGATTACCCTGTCCTCTATTGGTCCGTCTTAAATTCAGTTTCCCTATATTACTCTAGCATGTCCAAAGGTCAGTCAATGGTTTCCTTTCCAGTCCAGCTGGTGAATCTGGGAATTTTGAGGCAATGTTACAACTGTCACATGTACACGGACAACCCTCTCCTCCTCCAAACAGGTTCAAATATATGTGAGAGATGCAACTGTTTAGCCAAACTGGAGGCTGAGCTCTCTCATCTCAAAACTGGTGTAACCAGTCAGGAGGAGAAGGTAACCTCACACAACACAATTCCAGTATCACATAGTCCCACCACATCAGCGAACCAAACACATAAATACACAAAAACATACTCGGAGGCTCTAAATAAAAATCTACCTAAGCAACAGAGACCTCCAAAGCAGACATCCAAGCAAACGTTACCTCAAAACAAAACACACACAACACACAACCCACAAAGTCAGTGTGCCAAGCAGCCACAGCCCTTAAGGCTGAATAACACACCTGATACTCTTGTTATAGGTGACTCTATTGTCAGACACACTGACGTCCCACTCACCAGGCTGAATAAAGAGAAGGTCACGGTGAGCTGCCTGTCTGGTGCTAGGATCCGCCACAACGCAAGCACTCAGGTCACACCAAAGCAAATACAAATATGACTCAGTCATTGTACATGCTGGTGTGAATGACCTGAGACGTACCTCCCTGGACTACATGAAAAGAGACATAGAGGAGCTCTCTGATCATGTAGCCCAGGCTGGTATGACCCTGACCTTGAGCAGCATCTTACCCTCACCTAGAATGATGCCACAGTACAAAGACAAAATGACCGATTTTAACAATTGGCTAAAATTTTGGTGTCATTCAAAGGGGATCCAGTGTCTGTCAGCCTGGGATGACATGCTCGACAAGCCACGTTGCTTCGCTAGGGACGGCTTGCACCTGGCACCACTGGGCTTTTGGATATTGGCAAAGGCTCTTGCCACCCCCATAGTGCCTTTTTTAGGCAAGGCTCAAAAGTCAAACCCACCCCCATAGACAGCACAAGGAACAAGAAACTAAGGGTAATGCTGCTAAACGCCAGAAGTCTTAACCTCAAGATGCACGCACTCGAAGCTCTCCTCAGTATGGAGAATATCGATATCTGTGCAGTGACAGAAACCTGGTTCAAGGCTCCAGAGAGCACCCCAGCACTACCAGGCTATACCTCATATCATGCTTTTCGGCCCCAAAACCCGGACCGAACCACAAAAGGAGGGGGGGTTTCCATATTTATCAAGGATATCCACACCTCCAGGTTAGTGGCATTGCACGAAGTATCAGAGACCATCCATGTGCAACTAACAGTGGGCAAGACTGCTTTTCAGTTTATAGCATCCTGCAGACCACCCTCTCAATGTCAGGAATCCCACTCTGCTTTCCTGAAAACATCGGAAAACATGAAGATCTCTCCGAACACCATTGTATTGGGCGACTTCAACTACCCAAACATTGACTGGGAGCACTACTCAAGCCCCAGCACCTTAGCCCAAAGGTTCCTGGAAATTATAAACTCAAATGCTATGGAACAGCTAGTCACCACTCCCACAAGAGGGGACAACATACTAGACCTGATCATTACCAACATGGGGACTCTATGCTCCACACCAGAAGTATATCCCTCATTGGTAAGATCAGACCATAAATTAATTTCACTGGATGTCCACATCCCGACCCCACCCCCAGCCCAGAAAACCACAGTGAAAAACTTCTCAAAAGCGAACTTCTCACTTCTCAAACCGAAGTGGAATCCTTCAAGGCCCCAGGGCCAGTGGAAACTACGGCCCAAACTGCAGAATCCTATATAAACGCATTCTATGGACATCTCCAGGAATGCATGAATCATGCTATCCCAAACAAAACCAAGACCCAATCATCCAAAGGCAGGCGTCCAGTCTGGTGGGCCCCTGCCATAAATAAACTGTACAACAGAAGGAGGAAGCTACTACATGATAGAGCAAAATCCCTAATAGGGAAGGCATCTCTGATCAGTACTAGCAAAAAATTACGATCCCTCATAAAATCCTCCAAGGCCAGCTTCGAGAGAAAAATTGCACAGGACACCAAAGACAATCATAAGGCTTTTTTCAGTTATGTTAGAAACCTGGGATGCAACTCCCAAACTTGTTCTGAGTTGATTCTAAACGACAAAAAATACACTGAACCCACAGACATCGCCAATATCCTGGCAGACAGGTTCAGTGCAAACTTCTCCCCCCCCCCCCAAAAGAGCAAGTATCTATCCTGGCAGAGGGCTGCCTCCCGAACATCTCAGATGCTCAGGTGAAGGCTGCCTTCTCCAAAGCAAAAAACACTGCTTCCATGGGACCAGATGGCATCCCAGGTTGCGTCCTACATGAACTCCAAGAGGAACTAATCCCTCAAATAAAACAGCTATACAATTTCAGCCTCACTACAGGATATGTGCCCACAGAATGGCGTACAGCAAGAGTGGTCCCACTCCACAAAGGTGGAGCCTCTACGGACCCTGGAAACTATCGCCCCATAAGCCTGACTAGCTTAATCTGCAAGGCTATGGAGAGGATCATCATGGAGCTCATAAACAAAGACATTGGGGACCTACAGACACTAGATCCTACCCAATTCGGCTTTGTCAAGGGCAGATCCTGCCTTTTGAACCTGGTTGACTTCTTCGAAACAGTCACCAAAGCTATAGATGAAGGGAAGGTAGTCCACACAGCCTATCTGGACCTTGCAAAGGCAGTCCACACAGCCTATCTGGACCTTGCAAAGGCATTTGACACAATACCCCACTTGGGCATCATAGATAAGCTATCCAGCTTAAATATAAACCCCTATGTCACAAGATGGGTCACAAACTGGTTCAAAGACAGAACCCACAGAGTGAGAGTTGCTGGAGTCATGTCAGACTCGAAACCGGTCACAAGCGGTGTCCCACAGGGTTCTGTCCTGGGACCACTCTTGTCCGGTATATAGTTTTCCGAGGTACAGGCAAACGTGGGAGGACTATGGCTCACCAAGATCGCAGACTACTGCAAACTGGGCGCCATAATCAACTCTCCAGCTGACACAAACATCCTTCAAAAAGGTCTCAGAGACGGATAACTGGTGCCAGCGCCATGGTTTAAAGTTAAATGCCAAAAAATGTATAGTCATACCCTTTGGCAAAAACAATGTGCCCACAAATTACCACATAGGCGGAAACCCATTAAGTACAGAGAAAGTTATTAGGGACCTGGGGACCCAAGTTGATTGCAATCTCTCCTTTGAAAACCACATTGCCAAAGTGGTTAGAAAGGCCTTCTACATAGCCCACCTCATCACGAAGGGTTTCACATCTAGATCAAGAGAGGTAATCGTGCCCCTTTATTCATCCCTCATCAGGCCCATCATAGAATACAATGCCCCTTTTGGGATGTACCTTACCCGACACCTGCAGCAATTAGAAAGACCCCAAAAGTATCTCACCAAGAGGATCAAGGGTCTCAAACAGATGCCATATGCTGCTCGGTTAAATAAACTCCAACTCTACTCAGTTGCATACCGCCTACTTTGAGGCGATCTATGCCTGACATACAAAGCTATGTCAAATCCAGAATTAATGGACATGCTCCACCTCAGTAAATCTAAATCCCTTAGAGCCACATGCTCGAGGGACTTGAACCTCAGCACAGAAATAAATAGAACTTGCTGGAGGGACAGGTTCATAACCCAGAGGCTCCCTTCGCTCTGGAATAGAATTCCAGTTCGTGTGAGGCAGGGCACCTCACTGAATCTCTTCAAGAAGAATCTCGATAGGTGGATGGGGGATCGTAGGTTTGTCCCAGGGATTACTCCCGTGTCACTATTAGACAGAGGCACAGTAAACTAAACCTTAAAAAGGGCACAGTATACTCAAATCAAGGGGTGGCGTAAGCCATAGAGAATCAGACTAGGCTTATAATTGCCCCAGGGCAGATAGCCTAGTATGAACCTATGAACCTATTGAGCATTCACAGTTTTGATTTGCTTAGGAGTCCAAATTATTGGCTCAGAAGGTTTCCTGTATCATCTAGGTAGGTGGCTTTCTCACTGTATTAAGCTCTTCTGTGTTTCTGTGAAGTAGTTGCTTGGTTTTCCTATGGCTGATTCTTTTAGTACTGTAGTTGCTTCATCCATTTTCTTCAGGAATACTTTCCCCATTACTATTTCATCCTTTAACACATCATTAGTTGGGTCTAGCTTCCTGCTAGTGTGTCCTTTGTAACTGCTCTTCTCAGGGTTATTTTGACCTAGGGCCTCTTGCCAGGAAGAGGTTGGGTTACTGCCCTCTGTTTTGGGAGTATAGCTCCACTCCTGTTGTATATGAAAGATGTTGATCATTACGATCACTTCTGCAGTAGTGTTAGCTGTATGGGTTATATCCTGCATAGGAAATAACAGCTGGACAGCTTCCAAAACTTCAGGGCATCTTCGACACTCCCAGACTGTCAGTCATCTTGAGCTAAGTCGAATAAAAAGCCAGGTTTGAGTGACCAGCCCTTCAGAGCTATTGCTGCCAAGAAGTGCTGTTCTGTGAGCTTTCGATGGAAAGTGGTTTGTTAGCACTGATCTGTTGCTGGTCAGATGTTCTTCGTGTTTTACTGTTGCAGTCGGGTTATCTGCCTGCAGGTAGCCCTCAGCCAGCCTGAATACCAGAGTCTTGGGATTTCTGCGTCGGATGCTGTCTCTTCTTCCATGACGTCAGGTCAGGGGCGTAAAACATGCAGCCAACGCCATTACATCAGTCTTTCTTGCCATGTGGTGCCCGAAGCAGAAGCACTTCGCAAGTGACTCTTGAAATTTTCGATGTTCATCGTGCATACAGCTGCAGTCATTACAGATGTGTTATACTGCCGCCAGGCGGGTCCTCGGTCGGCCGAATTCCAAAGTCTAGGTCCGGCGTCGGTTGTCATCGCTTCTTCCCTGACGTCAGTGCGGCAGGGGTATAAAAGAGGCAGCCGACGCCATCTTCTTCAGTCTTTCTTGCCGCGCGGTGCCCGAAGCAGAAGCAGTTCGCAAGTGCCGGTCGGCCAGCTCCTGAGATTTACGAAAATATTTCAGCCGAAGTCTTCTTGAAAGCTAAGTACCCCGTTGGGCAAACTTTTCTTGCCTCAGACCGATGTCAGACAAAGTTAATAATTGCATTTCATGTGGGAAGCAAATACCGCATAAGGATTTCCACTCTTTCTGTATACCTTGCTTAGGCCCAGACCACAACGTCTCGGCCTGCCGTTTTTGTGCTAGATTCAACAAGCGCACTATTAAGCGCCAGGCGGAGTTCGTCCTTCACTATTGTGGTAAAAAATTTAATTATATTATGTCGTCGGATACTCCGACTCCAGTTTTGAGTAAAAGACGCAAAGATAAGGACCGACATACGAGGTCCGCACCGACTACTGACACCACGCCAAGGCCGACTACCGGTTCTCAGCAAGGCGCCTACGCAGCCCCTGAGTACCGATGACGGTACATTACCGGTGTCTTCAGTACCCGAGGTCGCAGGCTCCTCGGTCCCCACTCCTACTACAGATACCGGGTACGCCACTCTTGGTGGGGAAACTCAGAGTTTAGACAGGCCTGCCATTTTTCAAGGTGTCTTCAGGCCTTCCTCCTTCTCTATTAAAGCTTTCACAAAATCTAAAGCAGCCATGAAAACCAAAAAACAGGGACCTCGGACCCCCTCTTAAGGCCCCATGCCTTAAAAACAGATGCTCAAAATGGCTGAGGATTTGATTTACTCTTATCAGGGGGTTCTCAACCCCCCCCCCTCGGACAAAAGGCCCAGATTACAGGAAGACTACCCTTCCTCAGATCAAGCCTCTTTTACCTCTGAACATTCTGAGGACCAGGACTATGCCTATTCTCCTTTTGAAGACTCCGATGCAGAGGAGTCTATTCCCTCGGTCCCCCCCCCCCCCCCCGAGGACTACTCTTTTGGGGAAACCCTACATACATTGAGGGAACACTTTCACTGGCAAGGCCAAGATTACTCAGATTCCAAGAAAAGGCTCGGGGATTTTCTCTTGCTCCCCCAGCATAGGCCCCTGGCTATCCCTCCTGTTTTAGATATATTGGATGATGTGTACACAGCCAGCCTTAACCCAGATTCTTTACCTCCAGCTCCTGTTAAGCCTGACCGGTATTACCGGGTTCCTGATTCACACCAGTTCCTATACAAAAGCCATATTGCTGACCCAGAAACTATTTCACAGGGTCCCAAGGGAATTAAGGCCTCTACTGCTAAAAACCCATTACCTTCAGAGAGAGATTCCAGAGCTTTAGAAAGGTGGGGGAAAAAGGTGTACACCTCGGCCACTTTAACCATGAGGGCATTAAACTGTCAGTTCCATATGTTAAATTATCAACAGTTTTTGTTATCTCAGTTGAAAAGCAAAATGACACAGCCAGAACAACCAGATTTAAAAGAGTTGCAGGATTTGTCGCATGGTGCAGAGCAAGTGGGTAAGCATACCTTGCAGTGTGGTTTTGATGCTTTAGAGGCCTCATGTAGAGCTGCTGTTACGGGGTCTGTTATACGTAGACATGCTTGGCTCAAAGAGCAAGCCTTACCAGATCATGTCAAAGCTAAATTATTAGATGCACCTCTTCAAAAAGATGTACTGTTTGGTGTTAAAGCTGAGGAGGTACTAAAGAAAATGGAGGAAAAAGCGAAATCAATGCAAACAGTGAAAGATTTCCTGCAGGTACAACCTCCACGTTTCAGCAGAAACTGGCCTTCAAAAAATTGGTCCTTTCCAGCCATGGACAGACCTCAAAGGGGCAGATACAGATGCCCAAGGGGTAGAGGGCAACCTCAAGGATCTTTCAGAGCTAGACAGTGGCAAGCACCAACCCCAAGAGGTGGAGAAGATAGATCACAGTCATTCAGAAAGCAGACACAATGACTTCCACCTTTACCTGCCAAGCAAAGCTTTAATGGCAGCACCTTTGGGCGGAAAACTGACATTATTCTCAAAAAATTGGCATATTGTTACAAAAGACAAATGGATTCTGGACATTATAGACAGAGGCTACAGGTTCCACTTTCACACCCTTCCAAAAATGAGAGGCATGCCAAACCTGCCACAAAATCAAAGGGCAGAGGCACAAAAACAAATTTCAGCTCTGATGGACATGAAAGCGATTCAAGAGGTACCTGCAAAAGAACAAGGTCAAGGGTTTTATTCCAGACTATTCCTGGTACCAAGGAAAGACAAAGATTCGAGACCTATCTTAGACCTATCCATCCTAAACACATATTTACAGGTACCAAAATTCAAGATGCTCACATTACAGCAGCTTCTTCCCATGCTGGGCAAGGAGTCTTGGCTGGTAACATTGGACCTCAAGGAGGCATACCTGCATGTCTCTAACAGACAAGATTGCAGAAGATACCTCAGATTTCTTGCAGGTTCAACCCATTATCAATTCTCTGCATTGCCCTTTGGCTTATCTACTGCGCCCAGAGTGTTTACGAAATGCCTGGCATCAGTAATCGCCTTTTGCAGACTTCAAGGAATACAAATATACCCATATCTGGACGACTGCCTGATCCAAGCGGACAGCAAGGACATACTTCTGAAACACCTGGCGTTTGTAATAAAACTGTTGAACTTCCTGGGATACACAGTCAACAAAAAGAAATCAAAACTAATACCCTCTCAACAAATAATTTGCCTGGGTGCCAACTTGAATACAACCACCCAGATGGCCTACCTCACGCCAGACAAACAAGGGCAACTGTCTCAATACTTCAGCAAAATGGCAACCTTCACCAGGCTGACTGCAAGGAAAGTCCTGCAGGCTGTGGGATTCATGGCATCTTGCATCCTACTAATCCCATGTGCAAAGCTGCATATGAGAAAACTTCAATGGTACCTAAAAAACTTACGGTCTCAACACAGCCACAGCTTGGAAACAATTATACCACTCATTCCATGCCTTCAAAGGTAATTTCAGTGGTGGGTTCAAGCATGCCAAAGAAACATAGGTCTCCCTTTCTGCATACCTCAAGCAACTCCAATCATCACAACAGACGCCTCAGACTACGCCTGGGGGGCACACATGACAGATCAGTGCATTCAGGGGAAAATGGTCCCGAAAAGAGAAGCACCTACACATCAACCAAAAGGAAATGCTAGCCATGCAAAATGCTATTATGGCCTTCAAAGACCTACTGCATCCAGGCCAGCTATTGATAAGGACAGACAACACCACAGTGATGTGGTACATAAACAAACAGGGGGGTACTCATTCATACCCCCTGTGCAGGCAAGCCATGACCCTATGGAACACAGCACTGGAATTGCAAATTCAACTACAGGCACAATTCCTGCCAGGGAAGGAAAACACACTGGCAGACAGCCTAAGCAGAAATATGACAGATCCACACAAATGGAAGTTGCATCCTGAAGTTTTCACAAAGATAACTCTGGCATGGGGACAGCCAGACATAGATCTCTCTGCTACCCACAGAAATTACCAATTGAAAAAATTTTGTTCAAGGACCTATCATCCACAAGCCTGGAAAGTGGACGCACTTTCTTTCAATTGGACAACGTTGACAGTCTGTGCCTTTCCACCTCTTCTTCTGCTGCCAAAAGTTCTATTAAAAGCCAGAGCAGAGAGGCCGAAAATGATTCTCATTGCTCCAGATTGGCCAAGACAACACTGGTATCCGCTCCTGAAGGGCCTGACACATTCCCCACCATGGATCCTACCTCTAGTCCCTCTTCTGTTGTCCCAGCACAACTTCAAGACTCTTCACAGCCAGCTCAAAACCCTAAATCTAGCTGCATAGAGAATCCCTTGATTTCCCAACAGACCCTCCTCTCCAAGGAGGTGCAGGATGTCATGTTGGAGGCCAGAAGACCTTCTACTAGAAAAGCCTACTCCGCCAAATGAAAACGATTTTGTGCCTGGAATCAAGAAAAGGGCCAGAATCCTTGGGTGATAAATTTACCTCAAATTTTACAGTACCTTGCTGAGATGTTAAACAGTGGACTTTCCTTCTCCATCAAAATCCACACTTCAGCCATTTCTGCACAATACAACACAGATCCTCCATTATTCTCTCATCCTCTCTTAAGACAGTTCCTCAGAGGGGCAAAGAATATAAAACCCCCAAGGAAACCACTAGTCCCTGCTTGGGACCTCAACTTCATATTGGAATAGCTGACCCTTCCTCCCTTCGAGCCAGCTGCTTCAACAGAACTACAATGCTCGTCATGGAAAACAGCCTTCCTTCTGGCTATTACCTCAGCACGCAGGGTTTCGGAGCTACAGGCCCTCATGGCTGTGCAACCTTTCATCATTTTCCATCAGGACAGAGTTTCCTTACGAACCAACCCTACCTTTATGCCAAAGGTAGTATCCAGTGTAGCCTTGAATCAGACTATCCACTTACCTACCTTTTATCCTAATCCACAAAACAAAGGGGAAAAGACTACTGCATTCCTTGGACATTCACAGACAACTTTGTTATTATTTGGACAGGACAAAGCCATTCAGGAAATCCGAGCAACTCTTTGTGTCCTATGCTACAGGTGCTCAAGGAAAGGCTATTTCCAAACGGACACGCTCAAAATGGATAGCCCACTGCATACGCTTTTGTTACTCATTTCATGGAAAAACTGTGCCTTCAAGCATCAGATCCCACTCCACCAGGGCCACAGCTACCTCTGCAGCTTTCCTCAGGGTGGTTCCTACCAAGGACATTTTGGAAGCAGCCACTTGGAGTTCAGTGCACACTTTCTCCAAACACTGTCACCTTCCACTATACTCTAAATCTAGAGCGGGATTTGCCACAGCTGTCTTGCAGGGCATCCTTGCTCCTCCTAGTTCCACTTAGTGCCTGCCACCCCTACTTAGCTCTGGGATTCTTCCCATCTGTAATGACTGCAGCTGTATGCACGATGAACATAGTACAGTTTTGTACCTACCATAAATGTAGATGTTCGAGTGCCCATACAGCTGCAGTCCAGGCCCCCCCCCCTCTGTCCCCTCATAGGACAGGCCTTATGACAAACACCTTCTCATACAACCTATTTGGGGTATTCTTTTATGGTGTATTTGCTTGCAACTACTGTTTTTTGATTATTCTACATTGCATTGTTACATAAGTTTGTTTTGCCTTCCTTCTGGGGGCACCTGACATCTGGGTCAAGAAAAACTGAAGAAGATGGCGTCGGCTGCCTCTTTTATACCCCTGCCGCACTGACGTCAGGGAAGAAGAGACGACAACCGATGCCGGACCTAGACTTTGGAATTCGGCCGACTGAGGACCTGCCTGGCGGCAGGATAACCCATCTGTAATGACTGCAGCTGTATGAGCACTCTAACATCTGCATTTATGGTAGGTACAAAACTGTACTTTTTTCAAGTTTCAGACCTTCTAAACCTTCTAGTCTTCTAAAAGATAAATACCCCGTTGGGGATCCTTTTATTCTTGCTCTAACCAATGTCAGAAAAAATTAGTAATTGTCTTGCCTATGGAAACCAAATACCTCCCAGAGATTTTCATTCTTACTGCATCACCTGTTTAAGCCCAGAACACAATGTCCCTCGCTGTCAGTTTTGTGCCTTGTTCAGTGCCCAAACTATTCATTGTCAGGCTATTTTTGTAGCTAAATTCTTTCGCTCTCTATCTCCGTACTCCGAAATGTCTTTGGTAAGCCATCCGACTACCGATCTTCCAAAAAAACAAAAGGATAAAGACAGGGACAGACCGCATAGGTCCAAGGCTGCCGACAACATTACTGTTAAGCTAGTCGCCAGTCTGCCGGCACTCGGGCCCTTTCGCAGCCCCTGATACCCACTTCTGCAGATTCGCAGGCCTCTACTGAGACCCATTCGAAGTCTGGTATGCCGCGAGATGCTTCTTTGACTATGGAAACCTGCAGATGTCTCTGCCTCGGATGGGTCCGGAGCTGCTGTGCAAGCACTGGCTTCTTTGGGTGTTTTCAGGCCTTCCGATCTTCATATTAAACCGACAACTTCCTTTCAAACCAAAAATACCAAATTTCTCGGGGCTAAAGTTCGCACTACGCCTAGGAAACTGACCAAAGCGCATTCTAAGGTCCACATGCCACAAAAGCAAATGGAGGACCTCATTACTTTAATTAGGGGAAGTCAGCCTTCCCCCTCAAAAAGACCCATAACGGATTTTTCTTCAGATTCTTATGATAAGATATCCAATTTCTTTGATCCTTCTGATTTCCAGGATATACCCTTATCTACCTATGAGGATTCTGATGCAGAGGATTCCATTCCCTCTGCTTCCCCCGCAAAGGATTTTTCCTTTGGTGAAACCCTGCACACCCTTGGAGAACATTTCTGCTGGGAGAGCCAGGACTACTCCCAGTCCAGAGAGAGACTAAGGGAATTTTTAAGCTTGCCTTAGCACAGGCCTCTAGCTATCCCTCCTGTTCTGGAAATTGTAGATGTCTTCCTGGAATCCAGCCTTACCCCTGATAACTTGCCTCCAGCTCCCAGGAAACCTGACAGGTACTATAGAGTGCCTGACTCTCAATTCATTTTTAGGAATCCTACTGCGGATCCAGAGACCATTTCCCAGGGACCTAAAGGCATTAAGGCTACAACTGCCAAAAATCCTACCCCTTCGGACAGGGATTCCAGGGCATTAGACAGATCGGGGAAAAAGGTATACACCTCTGCTACGCTTGCCATTAGGGCTTTAACTTGCCAGTTTCATATGTTAAAGTATCAGCAGCATATTGTGGAGCTAATTAAACTAACAAATGTCAATTCCTGATTGTGCAGAACAGAAAGATATACAAGAGTTTATGCATCCTGCTAACCAAGTTGGTAAACATACTTTGCAATGTGGGTTTGATGCTTTAGAAGCATCTTGCAGGGCTGCTGTCACTGGCTCTGTTCTTAGAAGACATGCTTGGCTTAAGAAACAAAACTTGACAGATCATGTCAAAGCAAAATTACTGGATGCACCATTAAATCAAGAGCATCTATTTGATAATAAAGCAGAAGTCGTCCTCAAAGAATGGAGGAGAAAGCTAAATCTATGCAAACTGTTAAGGATTTCTTACAAGTACAGCCAGCTAGATTCAGTAGGCATTGGCTTTCAAAACAACTTTTTTTCCAGTCCCTTCCAGGCCTTCTTCAGCCTAAACCCAGGGGCAGCAGACCACTAAGACTTCAGTCTTAGGCTATGCACAGATCTAAGCAATGTCCAAAACAGGGAGTAGTAAGCCTCCATCCTTTGGTAAAATTGCACAATGACTTATACTAAACTCTTCCAAGCCTTGCCCAAGTACTTGCACCTTTAGGAGGAAAACTTGCACTGCATGCCAAAAATTGGCAATACATTACCCAAGACAAGTGGGTCTTAAACATTGTTTCCCAGGGGTACAGATTCCAATTCCACTCACTCCCATACATAAGCGGATGGCCAGACCTACCACCAAACCAGTGGGCAGATGCCCAAAAGCAAGTACTTTCTCTTCTCAGTATCAAGGCTATTCAGCCTGTCCCAGCAGAACAAAGGGGACAAGGTTTTTTCTCCAGACTGTTTCTGGTCCCCAGAAAAGAAACCTCTTGGCGTCCTATCCTGGATCTGTCTATTCTGAACACCTTTTTGGTGGTTCCAAAATTCAAAATGTTAATTCTCCAACAGCTGCTTACTGTGCTAGCCAAGGGCTCCTGGCTAGCAAACCTAGATTTAAAAGAAGCTTATCTGCACATTCCCGTAAGAGAATCTTGCAGAAAATACTTACGCTTCAGAGCAGGCTGTTCATCGTGTTTCACTGTTGCAGTCATTACTCTTGGGTTATCCTGCTGGCAGGCTACCCGCAGTTGGCCTGAATTTCAAAGTCCTGGTTGCTGTCGCCTCTTCCCTGACGTCAGTGCGCCAGGGGTATAAAAGATGCAGCCGACGCCATTTTCTTCAGTCTTTCTTGACGCGCGGTACCCGAAGCAAGAGCAGTTTTTGCAAGTGCCGGTTGGCTGACTCCTGAGATTTTCAAATCTGAATTTCAGAACCAAAGTCTTCATTAAAGCTAAGTACCCCATTGGGGAAACTTTTTTCTTGCTCCAGACCGATGTCAGAAAAAGTTAACAATTGTATTTCTTGTGGGAAGCAAATACCTCATAAGGATTTTCGCTCTTACTGTATTCCTTGCCTAGGCCCTGACCACGATGTTGCTAACTGTCGGTTTTGTGGTAGATTAAGCGTCGGTTCGATTTGCATTTCATTACTTTGGCAGAAGGTTTAATTATATAATGCCATTGAAACAGCAGACGACCGGAGTTTACAAAAAACGCAAGGACAAGGAAAAGGAGAGGCATCCAAGGTCCAAAACCAATGATGAGGCCTCAGGTAGGCCAGTCGCTGGTTCGCTGGTTCTCAGTGAGGCGGTTTCGCAGCCCCTGGCGCCCGCTACCTCAGAGCCACAGGCCACTTCCAACTCCCACGTGGAGCCGACTGGGCCTCTGGATACTCAAGGTAATGGGCACTCTGAAATCATTCCCTCAGATGGGTCCGGAGCTGCTGAGCAGGCATCTGCTTCTGATGGTGTCTTCAGACCTACACAGTTATATGTTAAACCATCTTCAGCTTCAAAGACTAAGGCAGCTCTAAAGACAAAGAAACAAGTACAGCATTCTCCTACTCAGACTTCCATGCCTAAAAAACAGATGCTTAAAATGGCGGAAGACCCAATTACTTTGATCAGGGGTTCCCATCCCCCTCCTGATAAGAGGCCTAGGCAAGAGACGGAATATGATTCTTCTGATCAGGTTTCTATTTCCTCTGATTTCTCTTTTGAACAGGGTTAATTCTATTCCCTCCCTGTGAGGATTCTGATGCTGAAGAATCCATTCCTTCAGCCTCTCCTCCTGAAGATTATTCTTATGGAGAAACCCTGCATACCTTGAGGGAGCATTTTCACTGGGAGAGTCGAGATTACTCATCAAGATTATCTAAGAAAAGGCTCAGAGACTTTCTGCTTCTTCCTCAGCACGGACCCCTTTCTATTCTACCTGTTCTAGACATTGTAGATGTATTTTCAGAGTCCGGCCTGTACCCCGACTCTCTACCCCCTGCACCTGCTAAGCCAGACAGGATACTACAGGGTCCCAGATTCTCAAATTTCTATATAAAAACCCCGCTGCTGACCCAGAAACTATTTCTCAGGGTCCCAATGGGGTCAAAGCTTCCACTGCAAAAAACCCTGTCCCCTCTGATAGGGATTCTAGGGCATTGGGCAGACGGGGGAAAAAAGTTTACACTTCTGCTACCTTGGCTGTAAGGGCTTTAAATTGTCAGTTTCATATGCTTAAATATCAGCAATACTTAATGTCACTGCTTAAACAGAAAATGTTGGCAAATTGTGAATGTTCAGAGAACAAGGAAATGCAGGATTTATTCCATGCAGCTGAACAAGTCGGAAAGCATACTTTGCAATTTGGTTATTCACTGGAGGCCTCTTGCAGGGCCGCTGTTACAGGTTCTGTTATTAGAAGGCATGCTTGGTTAAAGGAACAGAATATGCCTGATCATGTTAAAGCAAAATTATTAGATGCTCCATTACAGCATGATACTTTGATGCTAAAGCAGAAGCGGTGTTTAAGAAAATGGAGGATAAAGCGAAATCCATGCAGACAGTTAAGGATTTTTTACAGGTACAGCCACCCAGATTTAGCTGGAACTGGCCTTTAAAAAAAATGGTCCTTTCCAGTGTCAGACAGGCCACAAAGAGGCAGATACAGACGTCCCAGAGGCAGGTCTCAGCCCCAAAGTTCATACAGGCCTAAACAATGGGGTGCCCCTACCTCCAAAAGTGGAGAAGACAAATCACAACCTTTACAGGAAACAGTTCCAATGACTTTCCTCTGCCAGATCCAAGCACTTTTTATTTGGCAGCCCCCTTAGGGGGAAAACTAGCACTTCTTTCACCAACTTGGCAAATTATTACCAAAGACAAATGGGTCTTGAACATAGTGTCCCAGGGTTACAGGTTCCATTTTCACACCCTACCAAGGCCAAAAGGTACGCAAGACCTGACACAGAATCAGTGGGCAGAGGCACAAAAGCAAATTACAGCCCTCATGGACGTGAGGGCCATTCAACAAGTACCACAACAAGAGCAGGGGCAAGGAGTTTACTCGAGACTTTTCTTGGTGCTCAGAAAGGACAAAACCTGGAGACCAATACTGAACCTGTCTATACTAAACACGTTTCTGGAGGTTCCAAAATTCAAGATGTTGACTCTACAACAGTTACTGCCCATGCTGGGCAAGAAGGCTTGGCTCGTAACTTTGGACCTAAAAGAGGCATGCCTGCATGTCCCAATCAGACAGTCTTGCAGAAGATACCTCAGATTCATAGCTGGCTCAATGCACTACCAATTCTCTGCACTGCCCTTTGGCTTATCTACTGCGCCCAGGGTCTTCACAAAATGCCTGGCACCAGTAATTGCATTTTGCAGACAGAGGAATTCAAATATATCCCTACTTGGACGGCTGCCTTGTTCAAGCAGAGAACAGACATTCTTCTAAAGCATCTGGCGTTTGTAAAAAGATTACTAGTTTGCCTAGGGTACACAGTAAAGGAAAATAAATCAAAACTAGTACCCTCTTAAGAGATAATATTCCTGGGTGCAAGCTTAAATGCAACTGCCAAGATGGCTTATCTCACGCCAGACAAAGGCAACTGACTTGTTACTTCAAAAAGTTGGCAACAAAGACCCAGTTATTTGCAAGGAAAATCCTGTAGGCCTTTGGCTTCATGGCATCCTGCATTCTACTAATTCCATATGCCAGACTGCATATGAGGAAACTTCAATGGTATCTAAAAAGTGTTTGGACTCAGCATTGCCACAGCCTGGAGACAGTAATTACCCTCATTCCCTACCTGCAACAGGAGTTTAGATGGTGGGTACAGGCCTGTCACCACAACAAGAGTCTGCCATTCACTTTACCCACAGCCAAACAGACACTGACAACTGATGCATCAGATTATGCCTGGGGGGCCCATATGGCAGGAAAATGTATTCAGGGCACATGGCCTGCAAGCCAAATGCATCTTCATATCCAATCAAAAAGAGATGCTAGCTATTCAGAATGCCCTGACAGCTTTCAAGGACCTACTTCATCCAGGACAGCTGCTAATAAAGACTGGCAATACTACGGTCATGTGGTACATAAATTAACAGGGAGGCACACATTCCTACCCCCTCTGCAGACAAGCAATGACCTTGTGGGACACAGCATTGACTTATCAAGTTCACCTGCAAGCACAATTCCTGCCAGGAAAAACAAATACTCTGGCAGATGAACTAAGCAGAAACCTCATGGATCCCCACGAGTGGAAACTGGATCCACAAGTCTTCAGCATGATAAAAAGGAAATGGGGATGCCCAGACATAGATCTATTTACCTCCCCTCACAACTGCCAATTACAGAGATTTTGCACAAGGATTTATCACAAACAAGCATGGAGAGCGAACGCCCTATCCTTCAGCTGGAAAAACCCAACAGTATATGCCTTTCCTCCACTGCCTCTCCTTCCCAAGGTACTCCTAAAAGTCAGACAAGAGAAGCCAAAAATGATACTGATTGCACCAGACAGGCCATGCCAGCACTGGTACCCAATCCTTAAAAGCTTGTCTCAAGGTCCAGCATGGATATTGCCTCAAACTTCTCACTTGCTGACCCAACAAAACAATCAGATCCTGCACAGCCAACTCAGGACCTTTAAATCTGGCAGCATGGCAGATATTTTAGCCATTCAGAACACTCCTCTTTCAAAAGCTGTTATGGATGTTATCTTGGAGACCAGAACGCCCAGTACCAGAAAATCTTATGCAGAAAAATGGAAGAGATTATGTGCTTGGAATTGGGAACAAGGCATTGACATGTATGTACCAAATATTCCTCAGATTTTACAATACCTAATTGAGATGCTGGACAAAGGCCTTTCCTTTTCATCAATTAAGATTCATGCCTCTGCCATTTCAGCCCATTACAATACGGAACCACCTATCTTTTCTCATCCTTTAATAAGGCAGTACCTCAGAGGGGCCAAAAACATCAGGCCTCGAAGGAGAGCACCAATTCCAGCATGGGACCTCAATTATGTCTTGGAAAAACTCACACTGCCTTCTTTTGAGCCAGCCTCAACAGCTGATATAAAATTATTATCCTGGAAAACGGCTCTGCTCCTAGCAATAACCTCTGCAAGATGAGCCTCTGAGTTACAAGCAGTCATGGCTGTGGAACCTTTTATCATTTTTCATCCAGGCAGGGTTTCTCTGAGGACAAACCCAACATTTTTGCCTAAGGTGGTGTCCAGTGTGGCCCTCAACCAAACCGTTCACTTGCCTACCTTTTATCCAAACCTACAGAACAAGGGTGAGAAAATTCTGCATTCTTTGGACATACACAGGCAGCTACGATTCTACTTGGACAGAACTAAAGCTTTCAGGAAGACTGAGCAACTTTTAGTGTCATATGCTGCAGGATCACAAGGAAAGGCTATCTCAAAACAGACTATTTCTAAATGGGATAGGTCATTGCATCCGTTTCTGCTATTCTCAGCATGGCATATCAGTGCCTATGGGCATTAGGCCTCATTCTACCAGTGCAGCAGCCACTTCAGCAGCCTTCCTCAGAGGAGTACCAACCAAAGACATCTTAGAAGCTGTAACTTGGAGTTCAGTGCACACTTTTACAAAGCACTACCACTTAGCTCTTTACTCTAAATCCAGAGCAGGCTTTGCCACTGCAGTTCTGCAGGGCCTCATAGCCTCTCCTAATCCTATTTAGCCCAGCCACCCATTTTCAGCTTTGGGATTCAACCCAAGAGTAATGACTGCAACAGTGAAACACCATGAACATAGTACAGTTGTTTGCCTACCATAAATGTAGATGTTAGAGTGTATTCACTGTTGCAGTCCAGGTTACCCTCCCACCGTCCCCCTTCCTTGTCTTTTGCTGGGGTTTATCTGTACTTCTCTATTCTATACAACCTATGTGGTGTATTTGCTTGTAGATGAAGAAAATGTTTCTTTACTGCATGTATGTGTATTGGCATAATATATTTAGCCTACCCTTTTGGGGGCACCTGACATCTGGGTAAGAAAAACTGAAGAAAATGGCATCTGCTGCATCTTTTATACCCCTGGCCCACTGACGTCAGGGAAGAGGCAACAGCAACCGACGCCGGACCATGACTTTGGAATTCAGGCTGACTGCGGGTAGTCTGCCAGCAGGATAACCCAAGAGTAATGACTGCAACAGTGAATACACTCGAACATCTACATTTATGGTAGGTACACAACTGTACTTTCTCTGCACTTCCCTTTAGCTTCTCTACTACGCCCAGGGTATTTACAAAGTGCCTAGCTCCAGCCATTGCATATTGCAGGCAGAGAGGAATTCAAATTTACCCATACGTGGACGATTGCCTGATTCAGGTGGACAGTCAGGAATTGATACTTCAACACCTGGCATTAGTAAAGAGACTTCTCACTTCAGTGGGGTACACCATCAACGAAAAGAAGTCACAACTGGTACCCAGCCAACGGATTGTATTCCTGGGAGCAAGCTTGAACACAACTTCCCAGATGGCATTCCTCACTCCAGAGAAATTTGACAAATTTAAATCTGCTGGCCACCAAAACCCGGCTATCTGCAAGAAAAATACTGCAAGCCCTAGGGTTCATGGCCTCTTGCATTCTGCTAATTCCATACGCAAGACTGCATACAAGGAAACTTCAATGGTACCTAAAACGTCTCAGGTGTCAACATTCTCAGAACCTGGAAACAATGATTCCTATCATTCCTTGCCTACGGACAGAGTTCCTTTGGTGGGCAGAGGCCTTTTATTTTACCCCCTGCTGCCCAAACCCTAACACACACATCAGACTATGCACGGGGGGGCTCACATGGCAGGGCAGTGCATTCAGGGCAAATGGAACCCAAAGCAAATGCACCTTCATATCAATCAGCAGTGCAGAATGCTCTGACAGCCTTTAAGGGCCTTATTCTTCCAGGACAACTATTGATAAAGACAGACAACACCACATTTATGTGGTACATAAACAAGCAGGGGGGAACTCATTCCTACCCACTGTGCAGACTAGCCATAGCTCTGTGGAACACTGCCTTGAGCAACCAAGTGCACCTGCAAGCTCAATTCCTGCCAGGCAAACTAAATTCACTGGCAGACTACTTGAGCAGAAATCTTATGGATCCACACGAATGGAAACTGGAACCCAAAATATTCAAGCTTTTGAGGAACAGGTGGGGGGCACCAGAGGTGGACCTTTTTGCTTCCCCTCAGAACTATCAATTGAGCAAATATTGCACCACAACTACCCACAGCAAGTTTGGAAAGTGGATGCCCTGTCCTTCACCTGGGAAAGCCTCTCAGTCTATGCCTTCCCCCTCTGCCACTCCTCTCAAAGGTTCTACTAAAAATCAAACATGACAAGCGAAGAACAATCCTGATTGTGCCAGACTGACCACGCCAGCACTGGGTACCCTCTTTTGCGCAATATGACTGCTACAACCATGGCACCTGCCTCAGACTCCTTCCCTGCTGTCCCAGCAGGCAGGCCAGATTTTGCACCCTCAGCTACAGACCCTGAACCTTGCAGCCTGGCTAATCCCCTGAATTCAACACCAGCAAACATCAATAAGCAGGTGCTGGATGTCGTTCTTGAGGCAAGGAGGCCTAGTACTAGAAAATCCTATTCGGAAAAATGGAAAAGATAACTGTTCCTGGACCCAGCCTCGGGGAATGGGCACAGCTGTGCCTAGCTTACCTCCTATACTAGATTATTTAACAAATGCTCCACAAGGGCCTATCCTTCTCTTCAATTAAGATTCATGCCTCTGCCATCTCAGCTCATTATAATACTGAGCCACCCCTCTTCTCTCATCCTCTGATAAAACTGTTCCTGAGAGGAGGCAAAAATGTAAGACCCCCCCCCCCCCGCCCCAGGAGAGCTCCTACTCCAGCCTGGGACTTTAACTTTGTATTAGAAAAGCTCACACTTCCACCCTTTGAACCTGTGGCCACAGCAGAGTTAAAATTCCTCTCATGGAAAACAGCTTTACTTCTAGCTATCACTTCTGCAAGAAGAGTGTCTGAATTGCAGGCCCTTATGGCAGTGAAAACCCTTCATTATCTTCCATGCATACAGGGTTTTCCTCAGGACTAACCCATCTTTTATGCCCAAAGTGGTGTCTAGTGTGGCTTTAAACCAGTCCATTCATTTGCCTACCTTTTTTCCTAATCCTCAGAGTAAAATGGAAAGGATCCTGCATTCCC
The DNA here is from genome assembly GCF_019279795.1 of Protopterus annectens. NCBI lineage: Eukaryota > Metazoa > Chordata > Ceratodontiformes > Protopteridae > Protopterus > Protopterus annectens. The sequence goes on along the minus strand of NC_056732.1, from coordinate 1,502,974,374 downwards.
TGGACGTGCACAGGCAAGCTTAGGTCCTATCTGGACAGGACTAAACCTCTCAGAAAATCTGACCAGCTGCTAGTCAGCTTTGCTGCAGGGGCAGAGAGGGCAAGGCCATTTCAAAGCAAACCATTTCTAAATGGATAGCCTGCTTCATCCATTTCTGCTACAGGCACCATGGGAAACCCACCCCACAGGGGATCAGAACTCATTCCACTAGGGCTCCATCCACCTGTACAGCATTTCTCAGGGAGTCGTTAACATCCTGGAAGATGCACCTGGAAGATGCACCCTGGAGCTCTGTACACACTTTCACCAAGCAGTACCACTTGCCTATATTTTCTAAATCCAGAGCTGGATTTGCCACAGCAGTCTTACAGGGCCTGATTGTCAGCCCTAATGCTTCATAACTGCCTCCACCTTTCCTTAGCTTTGAGAATCAGCCCAAATGCGATGACTGCAACAGTGAAACACGAAGAACATAGTACAGTTGTGTACACTTACCATAAAAGTAGATGTTAGAGTGTATTCACTGTTGCAGTCCTGGTTATCCTCCCTCCAGCCCCCTGACTTCTCTTGATTTCTTTCCTATCCTTTTAGTCTGGCATATCATTGGTATTTGTTTTTTTGCTGGAGGTATTGCATACCATGGAATTGATTCCTATTTTGGGGGCATCTGAAATCTGGGGAAAGAAGAACTGATGTAGTGGTGTCTGCTGCATGTTTTATACTCCTGACATCATGGAAGAAGCGACAGCATCTGACGCAGAAATCCCAAGACCCTGGTATTCAGGCCAGCTGAGGGCTACCTGCAGGCAGATAACCCAAATGTGATGACTGCAACAGTGAAAACACTCTAACATCTACATTTATGGTAAGTGTACACAACTCTACTGTTTCCTTTGGGGAAAAATCTTCCACATTACTTGTAAAATCTTAACATTTTCTTATTACTTATAATTGGAAAAGTAGTATTTTTGACTGTTTTGTAACATACATACTTTTAAATGAAAATACACGTTTTTTTCTTCCTCATTTGAGTTTTCTAGTAACCGTAGATTTAAAGCATCTTTTCTTGATGGCCTTTTCAATGGCTCTTGCTTTTTTGGACCTTAGATTAAAAACACACTTACTAGGAGCAAGCAAGACAGGAAGACTTTGTCCAATGTAGGAGTGTGTTGCTGCTACTGTATGAACATTCTCAAGGAATCAAAGGGGGGGCAAACGTTTCTTTTTAAGAAAATTGCAGCAGCGTTCCCAGTGTGCTACTTCAGAGGGTTCCTCCCGAGGCCTGAAGGGGGGGGAACCATGGCAGATTCTGTCCATAAAATCAGGGCTTCTGTTGGCCCTTTCACTGATCCTGAGGGATTGCCCGACTGTCTTGGTTTGGAGACAGTTGGGAGTCGCTTGGCTCTTCACCCAGAAGCTTGTGAAGCCATCACCTCAGATCCATGGGTGGAGTCATTGCCAGTCCCTTTTTTAGAAATTGTTTAGGTCCCAGACATTCCACCCCATCAAACTTTTGGCAGCAGTAGAGATTGAGAAGCTGCTGGGAAATTAAGTTGTCCAAGATATCCTACCAGACCAGTGGGGATCTAGAGTCTACTTAAGGTTCTTTTTGATACCAAAAGAAGAACAAGGACCTTACACCTACTCTGGATTTGAACAAATTGAATATTTGTGAAACAGACTAAATTTCCAGATGGTCATGGTGCAGTCCATTCTACCTTTGCTGAGGAAGGACAATTGGATGTGCTTAATAGACATGAAAATTGCCTACCATCATATCAAGATATAGAGGTGCTCCATGAGGTCTCTGCACTTTTGGCATGGGGCCAATCATCAATTCAGAGCCCTGCAAATTCTGTCTTGCCACTACTCCTGGGTGATCACAAAGTACATGGCAGTGGTTGCAGCATGGTTCCAGCTTCAGGGATTTCAGGTCTTTCCATAACTGGATGATTGTTCTTGAAGGCATAGTGAAGAGCCATTCTTAGTCATGGCCAGGGATACATTACTATATTTGTGCAGCTGTTTAGGGATAACTGTTAGCTTCCTCAAATTGAGTCTGCAGCCAGTCCAGGTGTTACAGTTCATAGGCTGCCACTTGGAAACAATCAACCAAATTGCTAAACTCCCAAGCTACAAACTAATCTGTCTTCTGTCCTAGGTGGTATCTGTACAAAACCCCAGCTCGTTTGATTTTGAAACTGTTTGGCCACATGGCAGCTTCAGTAGGGTTAGTTCCTTTAGTGAGGTATTGCATGAGGACTGTGCAGTGGACCTGTTTGATTAAGCCAATGGACTTTCCAATCAGGTTGTCAAAGGTGTGTTCTGAACAGACTCTGTGGTGGTTACAACCACCCTTAGTTACCAGTAGGAGATCATTCTTCTCCATCTTGTGCCCATGGTCACCACAAATGCCTCCCTTCTTGGGTGGGCGGCATTTTGAAGGGGAGGGATGGTTCAAAGGTTTTGGTTGTCAGTATACAGGAGATGAGGGCAGTCCTTGTGTTGCAGGTTTTTTATGGCGTCTTCCCCAGCAGTCTGATTTTTGAATTGGGTGAACAATGTGTCTGTTGTCTGGTATCTGAACAAATGGAGGAACTTGTTCTCATCCTCTTTGTTGAGAGGCCATGAGGGTTGGGCAGTGGGTGATTTCATGTCATCTATTTCTAATTGCAGTGCACTTTCCTGGGAGGTCAAACGTTCTGCCCAAAGGTTTGAGCAGGAATGTTGTTCATGGGTGCTATCTGAATCTAAGAGTAGCAGCTCAGATTTTTGGTGCTGGAACACTCCATGTTGTGACCTTTGCTGCTGCTTCCAACAGCTATTATGTCTTAGTGCTTCCTCAAAGGCGATCACCCAGAGATGCTTTTCTGTATGCTAGACCCCCGGATCCCCTTTATGCTTATCCTCCAGTTCCCTTAATAATCAAGTCTCTTCAGAAGGCAGGCCATTGCAAATTGTGTGATCCTCACAGAATCCCATCTGGCCTCGTCGGGTGTGGTTCCTTTTTTGGTTCTGGATCCCATTTCTGATCTCATTTTTCATCCAGTGAGTCTGGATCCTCCTAATCTACAATCTCTCGAGTTAATCTCATAGTTTCTCCAGTTCCCTTGATGGACAGGCATTCCAGGCTGTCTGATAGTTTTTGGGATGAGGGCAAAATGTGCACAATACTATGTGCAAGGAAAGTGTATTTGAGTAAATGGAGGCCTTTTGCCATGTGGATGGAATCTCGAGGGTTGGATCCTTTTTCCGCTCTCTTGGAGTTTCTTCTTGATTTTCTTGCTGTATTTAATTTGGATTATAGTTTCTGTATGATCAAAGTACAATTGGCAGCCATATCTAATTTTCATATTGGTAGGGATAATGTACCCTTGGCTGTGCTATAAATGTCTAAGGTGTTCTCAAAGACATATATTTTTTTTGTGTGCTCCCTTTAGGGATCCAGTCTCTCCTTGGGATTTGCCTTTTGTATTGCAAGTCCATGCAGACCCTCATTTTGAACCCTCTGCTACCTCAGGCCTAATGTTATCCCGGAAAAAAACATGTTTCTGGTGGCTGTTAGGTTGGTCAAGAGAGTAAAACGAACAAAGCAGCAAGTGGCAAAAAATAAACTAATAGAAAAAACACCACCACAGCCACTGAGCTCAAATGAATCCAAGTCCAAGAGAAGAGCTGACAAATGGTGTTTCGTGAAAAAGGTTTAATTTATAACACAAACAGCACGTTTTCGTCTTCAACTTTATCAACATAACACTTCACAATAAAAACAGTTGTGCTTTATACTCTCCCTACCAGATAAAAATTCAAAACAACCAATCAATATCAGCCACCTTGTTAATTGCTTAAAAAGACTTGTATTTGAATACCATGTTATTAAAAAAGTTAACCACGAACGGTTATTTGTATACAAAATCCATATAACACTAAAATCTTATAATATATAAAAAATTATATGTGTATATTTGTTGAGATGTATTGTTAAAACATAATAAAATCTGTGGAAATTAGTATTGTAAAATTTGTACATTGAATATTATTCTTGTAGTATCTAGCGCCATCTAGTGATGTTCCTTGATAACTTAACCTTTAAGAAGTTTATTATGACACTTTGAATAATATACCAAACTGAAAATAAATCATATTTTCTTATTTATCCTACTTAAATAAAATATAAACATGAAATGTAAAAAAGATAGTATTTAAAGCTTTGCAGCTCTAAGTTTTAAAACAGGTGCTAGGGAAACCATATCATTGAGCCCATTGTTTCTACTTGCATCTAAAACCACTTGCCAATATAGTTCACGATACTCAATAAGGGTCTCCCACATACCACCTCTAGGGTTAGTGGGTACTACCTCCAAAACAAAGAATTGATATCCATTAGTTCCACATTTCAAAGCATGTTTACACAATGCATTTTTTTCATTGTGTACTCTAATATCATAAACATGCTCGTAAATTCTCTGCTTGAGTTTCCTTTTGCTTTTCCCTATATAAAATGCGTCACATTTTTTGCAAGTGGCAATATAGATTATTCCTTTGGTATCGCAGTTTACAAAGGTGTTCAAAAAGAGCTTTGTACCCCTAGCTTTCAAATAAAAACTGTCCCCACAGGTTAAATATGTGCAGTAACTGCATCTACCACATTTGAATACCCCTTTCTTAGGTTTGTTGTTCCTATCCTTGGAACAGTGTTCCAACATATTCTTAATGGTCTTACCTTTTCTATAAGTGAAAGTTAATTCATTTTCAAAGATGTAGTCTAAGTCAGATACTGCGGAAAAATTTTTCCATTCTCTCATAAACATCTTTCTAATATACGCTGACTGTCCATCAAAAGTAGTAATTAAACCAGCCCCGTATTTATGAGGTCTGCTTTTCTATTATTTCTGGTTGCAGTATGGCAGCTTTACCTAATATAGGTGCAAAAGTGTTTTCCCTTTTGAGGTTAACCTCCTCTAAAATGTGGTTAAATAACTCTTGCGGGTAGCCTCTACTTTTGAACAATCCCCTGAGGTAATTGACCTCCTCCAAAAATATATGATTGTCGGATGTCATCCTACTAAGACGCACAAGCTGTCCCTTCACTATACCTTTCTTTTGATGGGGAGGATGACAACTGGTGTAGTGCAAATAGGAGTTGCAAAATGTGTCTTTTCTGTGCACCCTTGATGTAAATGCACCTTCCAACTTGCCTATACAGACATCAAGATATTTCAGTTCGTCCTGATCAAAGTGTTGTGTGAACTTCAAAAAACTTGTAGTCATATTGACGTACTCGAAAAACTTATAAAAACTATCATAGTCTCCTAACCAGAGAAAACACAAGTTGTCCAGGAATCTGGTGTATAAGGCCCATTGATTACTGAAGGAAGAATTAAGAAGAAATTTTTGTTCCCAGTAGGCCATAATAATGTTAGCGTAACTCTGGGCACAGTGTGCCCCCATAGCCACACCTTTTTCCTGTTTGAAATACTCTCCCTGAAAATATAGGAAATTGTTCTTTAGTACAATTTCTATCAGGGTGAGTATATTCCTGAAATCCTTTTGTTCCAACTTGTGACTGTCAACTAACATTTCTTCAAACCAGTTTAAACCCTCCTTGTGTGGAATGCATCCAAACAAATCTATTACATCCATTGTACCGAATGACAAACTATCAGAAAAAATTGAGGGTTGCAATTTCCTTAAAAAAATCCCAGGAATCCTTTAGGATGTGGTTAATACCTTCTAGGACACATTTAACCTTTTGATCCACAAATTTGGCTAAAGGCGCAGTCATAGAGCCTTTGGCTGATACAATGGGCCTTAAAGGTGGATCAACACTATCTTTGTGTACCTTAGGTATACCAAAGATACAAGGTATCCTAGGTTTCTCCACATTAAGGTACTTGTATGTATCACTGTCAATAGACCCATCCATTAACATATCATATAAGGTGGTTTGAATTTTTCTGTGGGCTATATTGATTTCATTAATAGAAACCCTTGAATATTTGTGTCATTGAGTAGATTCATCATTTTACCTTCATATACAATAGATTCCATTACTACTACTACCCCGCCTTTGTCAGGTTTCATCACTCTCAGACTGTGTTTGTTAGCTATATCTTTTAATGTAGCCATTTCTGCTGGTGTTAAATTGGAGTGTATATATTTACCCGCAACCAGTGTTCTAACTTCTTTTTCTACTTTCAACTCAAAATTACTGAGTTGGGGGTGTATGGGGGGATTGAAGGTACTTCTACGTCTTAAGTTGAATAAATTAGGGTTCTCCCCGTTGCCCTTAAATAATTCCAGATTCTTTTTTCTTATGAATAACTTAATGTCAACTAACAACCTGAAAACGTCAGTTTTCTGTTTAGGGATAAAAGTAAATCCCTTAGAGAACAGGTCGAACCAAGTTTTGTCAATTTTGATATTTGAATAGTTGAATATGTTGAAATCATTGTAGGTCCAAGTAGCCATAACATTGGTAATGGTGTCAGTTACTGCCAGGCTTGATTCCTTTGCCCTAACGGCCTCCACCCTCTGCCCCTGTAGTTTTTTTGAGTTGTACACAACTCTCTCCTGATTCATTAACCTTTCAGATCTCCTTTGGGGGGGGGGGACCATTATTGTCATTGGCCTGTTCAATCCAAACCTGTTCATCATTTTGCTCTCTAGCCCAGTTACCATAACCTTTTCTAGGTGGGGTTTTGGGCTTAGGATAATGTATTTTATTCTTGTATTCCTCTAAGTCCCTTCTGATTTTACCAATTTTCCTGTCTTGTACTTCCTTACATTTTGATTCAACATTTTTGAGTAAACTATAGTATTTAAGCCTCTCTGCTTCAACAGTGTACATCAAATCACCTATAATAGCTTTGTTAATGTTGTCAATGTCCTGAAACAGTTTGTCCATTAGCATTTCATTGTTCTTAATAATGGCTTTCATAATGTCAAAGCCACATCTGTCAAAAATACCAATTAACTCGTTATGAAATTCTGTCCCCTCAAAAACATTGTTCGGGTATTTACACACCCGTAACCCCTTTGGAACAATGTTTAAAGATAGACAGTGTTTGAGGTAAGAATTGTCCATATCTAGAGTCTTGTATTTAAACAGAAAAAAGTCCAAATCACTTAGCATAGTACTGTAGTCAACATTGTTTTTAAATTTGTCATGCTCATGACTGAAATCGTATTTAGCGTTTAAAATGTCAGTAACCAACTTTTGGGTACCTGTATTGGTCTTGTTATTGGTGGACCCATTAGTTGGCAGCCTCTGTGTTTGACTTCTCTGGCTCCTCGTTCTAGCCGCTAACACGTTTCCATCATTAGAATAATCCAGCGTGATATTGGGAAAGCCATCGAGACTGGTATCACCATTTTCGGGTTCTTCAGCACACATATCCACAGATTTTGAGTTAGGAACAATGTTTTTGACCGTCGCACCAGTTTGCTGTATAACTTCCTGGTTCCCTGGGTGTAAACTCGGCGAAACACTCTTAGCCATTGATAAACTGATGACTAAATCCCTTAGAGAACAGGTCGAACCAAGTTTTGTCAATTTTGATATTTGAATAGTTGAATATGTTGAAATCATTGTAGGTCCAAGTAGCCATAACATTGGTAATGGTGTCAGTTACTGCCAGGCTTGATTCCTTTGCCCTAACGGCCTCCACCCTCTGCCCCTGTAGTTTTTTTGAGTTGTACACAACTCTCTCCTGATTCATTAACCTTTCAGATCTCCTTTGGGGGGTTAATGAATCAGTTAGCAATTCCACTAGTTGCGTTAACTGCCCAATTAGTTTGCGAAGCTCTCCTGTCTCAGAACCTCTTGGTCCGTGATCTGCACTCGGTGGAAGCTCCATTTAAACCAGTAAAACAAACAAAGCAGCAAATGGCAAAAAATAAACTAATAGAAAAAACAACACCACAGCCACCGAGCCCAAATGAATCCAAGTCCAAGAGAAGAGCTGACAAATGGTGTTTCGTGAAAAGGGTTTAATTTATAACGCAAACAGCACGTTTTCGTCTTCAACTTTATCAACATAACACTTCACAATAAAAACAGTTCTGCTTTATACTCTCCCTACCAGATAAAAATTCAAAACAACCAATCAATATCAGCCACCTTGTTAATTGCTTAAAAAGACTTGTATTTGAATACCATGTTATTAAAAAAGTTAATCATGACCATGAACGGTTATTTGTATACAAAATCCATATAACACTAAAATCTTATAATATATAAAAAATTATATGTGTATATTTGTTGAGATGTATTGTTAAAACATAATAAAATCTGTGGAAATTAGTATTGTAAAATTTGTACATTGAATATTATTCTTGTAGTATCTAGCGCCATCTAGTGATGTTCCTTGATAACTTAACCTTTAAGAAGTTTATTATGACACTTTGAATAATATACCAAACTGAAAGTAAATCATATTTTCTTATTTATCCTACTTAAATAAAATATAAACATGAAATGTAAAAAAGATAGTATTTAAAGCTTTGCAGCTCTAAGTTTTAAAACAGGTGCTAGGGAAACAATATCATTTTGATACCAAAGGAATAATCTACATTGCCACTTGCAAAAAATGTGACTCATTTTATATAGGGAAAAGCGAAAGGAAACTCAAGCAGAGAATTTACGAGCATGTTTATGATATTAGAGTACACAATGGAAAAAAATGCATTGTGTAAACATGCTTTGAAATGTGGAACTAATGGATATCAATTCTTTGTTTTGGAGGTAGTACCCACTAACCCTAGAGGTGGTATGTGGGAGACCCTTATTGAGTATCGTGAACTATTGGCAAGTGGTTTTAGATACAAGTAGAAACAATGGGCTTAATGATATGGTTTCCCTAGCACCTGTTTTAAAACTTAGAGCTGCAAAGCTTTAAATACTATCTTTTTTACATTTCATGTTTATATTTTATTTAAGTAGGATAAATAAGAAAATATGATTTATTTTCAGTTTGGTATATTATTCAAAGTGTCATAATAAACGTCTTAAAGGTTAAGTTATCAAGGAACATCACTAGATGGCGCTAGATACTACAAGAATAATATTCAATGTACAAATTTTACAATACTAATTTCCACAGATTTTATTATGTTTTAACAATACATCTCAACAAATATACACATATAATTTTTTATATATTATAAGATTTTAGTGTTATATGGATTTTGTATACAAATAACCGTTCATGGTTAACTTTTTTAATAACATGGTATTCAAATACAAGTCTTTTTAAGCAATTAACAAGGTGGCTGATATTGATTGGTTGTTTTGAATTTTTATCTGGTAGGGAGAGTATAAAGCACAACTGTTTTTATTGTGAAGTGTTATGTTGATAAAGTTGAAGACGAAAACTTGCTGTTTGCGTTATAAATTAAACCTTTTCCACGAAACACCATTTGTCAGCTCTTCTCTTGGACTTTGATTCATTTGGGCTCGGTGGCTGTGGTGTTGTTTTTTCTATTGGTCAAGAGAGTCTGAGTTACAAGCTCTGGATTCTTCTCCTTCTTGGCTGGTGTTTCACAAAGATAGTGTTTCAATATGCACCAATCCTTCTTTTTTTCCCAGTGTAGTCTTAGAGAGTAATTTGAACAGGTCTATTCACATTCTTGTGTTTTTTTTTTTTCCCTAATTTTTCAAACAGGGGTGAATACTCACTGCATTCCTTGGATGTGCATAGACTATTTAAGTTTTACTTGGACAGGACAAAAGCCTTTAGGAAATCCAGCCAGCTCTTCATTTCTTTTTCAAAGTCCAGATTGGACAGACGTGTTAAAAGTGATGTTATCTAAATGGCTGTTAGACTGCATTTCCTTTGTTATACCTTAAGAAGGCAAGACTGTGTGTTTTAAACCTAAAGGTCCGTGAACTAGAACTATGAACTCCCTTGGATGAGGTTTGTGCAGCAGCTACTTGGGTGGGTTATTGCTCCTTTGTTTTTCACTACCAGCTTGGATATTCAGTCTAGGTCCAGGGTTGCCTTTGACTCCACTATGTAATGGAATATCCTTCCATAGATCCTGCCTGGGTGGGGCTGGGGACTCTGTCCCACAGGTTGGAGCCAGATGGAGGAAACATTGGATACAAAAGTTATGTACTTATAGTTATAGGTCTATGTTGTATGTCTCTGGTTCAGCCCCCCTGCCTTTTTTTGGCTAGTATTTGTCCCTAAGGTGACAGTGGGGGAGGCTTGGTTGCTATTATTTTGATGTAGACATTTGCCTTCCACCTTATGTGAATCAGGTAATTTTGGGCTATATTTAGGTGGGGCAGACTCTGAGGTAACTGCTGGGTGGTGGGGGGATGTGGCTAGGGGAGGAGGTGCCTGACAAGTTGAAGTCCTGAGGATTTGGCTGGCGTCTTATCAGATTAACCAGTAGGTCGAGCCAGATGGAAACAGACAACATGGATCTTTCATTTTGGCAAGTATGTAACTTTTGTTTAAGTAGGAATTTGGTAATGATAATTAGGCAACCTGGTATGTTGTCAGGACTGATAGATGAGGTGGTATTAGCATGTGAGAGGGCACTGAAAAGTTGTTCCATAGTTGCTATGGGGAGTAGTTGTGAACTGTAGAATAGTCATAACTGTGGGTGGTGTAACATTTGGACTATATTTGTCAGCTAATGGAATTGCTATTTCATATTAGATCAGAGTTGGCAGTGTCATTGTACTCCAGTTGTGAACATTGCGGAGATGTTAAAGATTTGTAGCTAGTTTTGGGTTCAGTGACTTAAGTTTATATTCAGCTTTGAGCTTTCTAATGGTAGTCCTAAACTATTTTCTAGTTTGCTTGTGTGTACCCTTAAGGTGTGTAGAGTGAGACCTCTTATAAGCATTAAGAAATTGTTTTGTTATATAGCTTATGTGGGTATTTTTCCACAGGAATATGTTTTTAAATTTCTCAGTGTATTCCTGTCTTATCAATATAGCTGTTTAAGCGCGAATAAATGTCACAGGTGTAGGCACCAGCTTTAGAAATGTAGTCCATTGAAGGAGGTATTACAGCAGAATTTTAGGTTAAGTAACTGAGAAAAATTTGCTGTGGAAGTGTCCTTAAAGGAAAAGGTAACTGATTTTATTGTCTAATTTATCGAGGGAAGATGACTGATGAAGGTGTGAAAAAATCTGCCATATCTATGAGGACAAGATTAAGGGATTTTTGGGGTTGTAGCAGAATAGTTTGTACACTTAAGTTTAATATTTATAATGCCTCAAATGCATTGGGTATAGAGACCATTGCTGCTGTAGGTTATCCAGTTTATTGTTGGATAGCTGGTCTACCAATATAAAGGTGTTGAGATTATTGGGAGGGGGGATTCTCAGCTAAGGTGTTAAGATGGTTATCATGGATAGAAGGGAACACTGTTTTATAGCTAGTTATTAAATCATTAATATTTTTTGGGTGATTTGGTTATCTAAGATCTCAAGTTTGAGATGATGAGGAATTGGTTGAGGTGATATACTTGACAAATACTGATAGTCCCAGACAGTTGCCAGTTGGTCTGAAAACGTGATAGACATTTAAACCCAGGAGTAGGGGAGTGCTTTCACCTCTTTGAAGTCCATATTTGTAACTGCACACTTAAATATGTTCATGATGCAAGAGGACGTTGAGTTAGGACATCTTTTTTATTTTAAGGGTTATACCATAGAATGCAGCTACCTTAATGCATTCTGAATTGGAGTTTACTAGGTTGAAATGTTTAGCAGATGGACTTTGCCCAAAAAGACACAATGAGATCAGCAAATGCTTTAACAAGAATCCAAAAGCCTTGGTAAGAGAGGAGCAACTTATCATGGCAAAATGAGTAGGCTTTCCAGCCAATTTGTCCTAAGCTGATGCATACTGGTTCCCCTAGAATTATGCCAGCTATGTCGCTGATTTATTAAAGCCAAACATTTTGTCTTTGAACCTAATCTCTGTTCTGGGTGATGACAAAATTCTGCTCAAGCAGCGTCTTTCCAGGCTTTGGCACATGCATAGCAGGATCCGGCATTGCCTTCTACTTTTCCCTCTGGATAGAGCACTTAAGGATGTTCTTCATCTCACATTGCTGCAGTCCTAACACTTGGGTAGTCCGCTGTCCCTCGGTCGGCCCGAATATCAGAGTATAAGGCTGACGTCGGTCAAGGCGCATTTGACTGACATCAGAACGTCCGGGTACAAATGCGCATGACCGACGCCATATCCTCAGTCTTTTTTGCCGCATGGTCCGATGCAGAAGCAGTGTTGCAAGTGCCGTTCGGCGTTCTGAAATTTTTCGAATTCGGAGTTTCAGACCGAAGTCAGAGTTGGTTAAGTACCCCGTTGGGGAATATTTTGGTTTTTTCTTGCCTCAGTGGTTTACCGGATGTCAGAAAAAGTGAATAACTGTATTTCTTGTGGGAAACAGATACCGCATAGGGATTACCATAATTTGTGTATACCTTGTTTGGGACCTGAGCACGACGTTGTTGGGTGTCGCTTTTGTGCTAGGTTCAATAAACGCACTATAAAGCGTAGGTTGGATTGTGCCAAGTTGGTCTTTGGGAAGCGGTGCAATTACAATATGCCGTCGGATGCTCCGACGCCGGCTTCCTCAAAGAAGCGCAAGGACAAGGCAGTTAAACCTAGGTTAGAGGAGTCGTCCGAACCGGACGCCGGTTCTTTAGAGGCGTCAGTGGAACCGGTGGTTCCGACGGAGGCCTCTCTGGAGTCACAGGGAGAAACTTTGATTTTACAGGATGTGGCCTCCCAGGAGGCAGGTCAGGCTGTAGGGGCTTCTCAGATATCTGTACTCCCCTCCCTTCCTAAGGTGTCTAGGCCCTCTCTTTCTGCTTCCAAGGCTTCTCCTAGAGGCAGGTCTAGTTTAGCTTCTGTGGGTGTCACTCCTAGTTCTTCAGGTTCTGTGCCCAAGAAGCACATGCTTAAAATGGCAGAAGATTTAATTACTTTAATTAGAGGCTCTATGCCCCCTCCTGATAAGAGGCCTAGGATGGAACCAGTGTTGGGGGATTATGAGCAGGTTTCGGATGTGTCTGAGTCTTCGGCTGAAGACTTGCAGGAGTATTCTCATTATTCTGATTCTGATGTGGATGATTCTACTCCTTCTGCTTCTCCTCCTGAGGATTTTTCTTTTTCAGCCCTTCACTCCATGAGAGAGCATTTTAAATGGGAAGGTCAGGACTTCTCTGATTCCAGGAAAAGGCTTAGGGAATTTTTGTTTTTACCCCAGCATAGGCCTTTGGCTATACCTCCTGTTCTGAATGTGGTGGAAGATGTGTTTGCAGAGGCTTCTCTTAATCCTGATTCTTTGCCTCCTGCTCCTGTTAAACCTGATAGGTATTACCGGGTGCCTGAAGCTCATAAGTATCTTTTTAAGAGTCCTAGGGCAGACCCAGAAACTGTTACCAAGGGGCCTAAGGGTGTTAAGGCTTCTGTTGTCAAGAATCCGGTTCCTGCAGATAAAGAGGCCAGGGCCTTGGATAGATGGGGAAAGAAAGTTTATACTTCTTCCACTCTAGCCATGAGAGCTTTGAATTGCCAGTTTCACATGTTGAAATATCAAAATTATCTCCTTTCACAATTGAAATCTAAGGTTGATGCTCTGGCGGAAGGTATTGATTGTAAAGAGTTACAAGATTTAGTGCATGTTTCTGAACAGGTGGGTAAGCATTCTTTGCAATGTGGTTTTGATGCTGTACAAGCCTCGTCTAGGGTGGCTGCCACTGGGTCAGTTCTTCGCAGGCATGCCTGGCTGAGGGATCAAAATTTATCTGACCATGTTAAAACTAGGATTTTGGATGCCCTTTGCAATCTGATGTCTTGTTTGGTTCTCCTGTTGAGGCAGTTTTAAAGAAAATGGAAGACAAGGCTAAGTCTATGCAGACTGTTAAAGATTTTTTGCAGGTTCAGCCTCCAAAGTTTAGTAGAAATTGGCCTACTAAGGGGTGGACGTATCCTTCTTATGATTCCCAGTCTAGGGGTAGATCTAGACGTGGCAGGGGCAGAGGTCAGGGCTCTTTCAGGCCTAGAACAGGGAGTTCTCCTGCACAGTCTTTGGGTGAGGGCAGGGGTCAGTCCTTTCGTAAACAGACCCAATGACCTACCTTTTCCGCTGCCAGAACCTTCTCGGCTGGCAGCACCTTTGGGAGGAAGGTTGGCACTTTTCAAAGAAAATTGGAGTTTGATTACCCAAGACAGATGGGTATTGGATATCATACATCACGGTTACAGGTTTTATTTCCATACCTTGCCCCCTTTCAAAGGCATGCCAGACATTCCTCCACAACAAAGAATAGAGGCTCACAAGCAAATTTCTCTGTTACTCCAAATAGGGGCCATACAGCCGGTTCCTATACCAGAAAGGGGCCTAGGATTTTATTCTCGCCTGTTCCTTGTACCAAAAAAGGGGAACACGTGGAGACCAATTTTGGACTTATCTATCCTCAACACTTATCTGGACATTCCCAAGTTCAAAATGTTGACGTTACAACAGCTTTTACCTCTGCTGGGCAAGGATCACTGGATGGTAACATTGGATCTCAAGGAGGCTTACCTTCATGTGCCTATCAGGCTAAGTTGCAGGAAGTATCTGCGTTTTCGGACTGGGACTTCTCACCATCAGTTCTCTGCATTGCCCTTTGGCTTATCTACTGCGCCCAGAGTATTTACGAAAGTTCTGGCTCCAGTGATAGCTTTCTTCAGACTGAAAGGAATACAAATCTATCCTTATTTGGACGATTGCCTGATTCTGGCTCAAGGCAGGGAAGAGCTTCTTCGTCATTTGGAATATGTGATAGCAGTGCTAAGATGCCTGGGGTATTCTGTGAACGAAATAAAGTCCAGTCTAGTACCCTCTCAAGACATGTGCTTTCTGGGTGTAAGACTGAATACAGCATCCCAGATGGCCTTTTTGACCCCGGACAAACAAAAGAATCTTTCCCTTTACTTCCATCATCTATCTCTTCAGTCCGGGCTGACTGCAAGGACAGTCCTTCAAGCCTTAGGGTTCATGGCATCTTGTATTCTGGTGCTTCCCAATGCCAAACTGCATATGAGGAAGTTGCAATGGTATCTCAAAAATGTATGGACACAGCACTGCCAGGATCTGGACACTGTCATTCAAATAATACCTTGCATTCAAAAGGAATTTTTGTGGTGGGCTCAGGAATGTCACCTAAACAAGGGACTCTCTGTGACCCGGCCAGAGGCGAGTCAAATTTTAACGACAGATGCCTCGGACAAAGCTTGGGGAGCTCATCTAAACGGAAAGTGGATACAAGACAAGTGGCCTGTCAGACTACAGCATCTACATATCAATTTGAAGGAGATGTTAGCAGTCCAGTTTGCATTAATAGCTTTCAAGGATTTACTTCTTCCAGGGCAGGTGTTGATTCTAACAGACAACACAACTGTCATGTGGTACATCAACAAGCAAGGGGGAACACATTCTTATCCTCTATGCAGGCAAGCAATGATTTTGTGGGAGACTGCTCTCAGTTTACAACTAAGTCTTCAGGCAAGGTTTCTGCCGGGAGCACAGAACTCCTTAGCAGATGTGTTAAGCAGACAAATCATGGATCCCCACGAGTGGAAACTGGATCTTCATGTATTTCAAAATTTGACAGTGTCCTGGGGAACTCCAGACATAGATCTGTTCGCTTCTCCACTAAACCACCAGCTGCCAAAGTTTTGCACAAAGAGGTTTCATCCCACAGCTTGGAAAGTGGATGCTCTTTCTTTCAGTTGGAAAAATCTTCATGTGTATGCCTTTCCACCTCTGCCTCTCCTCCCAAAGGTACTTCTGAAGGTCAGACAGGACAAGCCAAGGATGATTTTGATAGCTCCAGATTGGCCTCGACAGCACTGGTACCCATTACTGAGAAGTCTAGTACGGAAGCCTCCATGGCCTTTGCCTTTGATTCCACATCTGTTGTCCCAGGAGGACAGTCATTTGCTCAATGTCAAACTTCACTCTCTTCACCTAACAGCCTGGCATATTCTGTTTTGAACCATAGAGGGTCTCAACTTCCACAACAAGTGTTGAATGTGATTTTGGAAGCTAGAAGGCCTAGTACAAGGAAAGTGTACGCAGATAAATGGAAAAGATTTTTGTTTTGGAGTGCAGCTAAGGATTTGGATGTTTCTGAGCCTGATTTAAGTGTGGCTCTTCAATATCTTACTGAATTGTTAGACAAAGGTTTGTCCTTCTCTTCTATTAAGATTCATGCTGCAGCAATTTCAGCTCACTACGACTGTGACCCACCATTGTTTTCTCATCCTTTGTTCAAGCAATTTCTTAGAGGGGCAAAGAATATAAGACCCCCCACGAAGGGCTCCTACTCCTGCTTGGGATCTCAATTTTGTGTTGGAGAAACTCACTCTACAACCTTTTGAGCCTGCAGCTACTGCTGAGTTGAAATATTTGTCATGGAAGACTGCTTTTTTGTTGGCCATTACCTCTGCAAGAAGGGTTTCTGAATTGCAGGCCCTTATGGCAGTTGAGCCTTTCTTAATTTTCCATAAGGATAGGGTATCTTTACGTACTAATCCTTCCTTTATGCCTAAAGTGGTTTCTAGTGTGGCTTTAAACCAAACTATTCATTTGCCTACTTTCTATGCAAATCCCCAAAATAAAGGGGAAAAGATTTTGCACACTTTAGATGTACACAGGCAGTTGAGATATTATTTGGACAGAACTAAAGGGTTCAGACAATCTCAGCAGTTATTAGTTTCTTTTGCTTTGTGCTCTCAGGGCAAGCCCGTGTCAAAACAAACTATTTCTAAGTGGATTGGATTTTGCATTGCTTTCTGTTATTCCCATCATGGCAAAGAGATTCCAGCTGGGATTAGGCCTCATTCCACTAGGGCTACTGCCACTTCAACAGCTTTTTGAGGGGTGGCAACTAAGGATATTCTGGAGGCAGCCACTTGGAGTTCAGTGCATACCTTCTCTAGGCATTACCACCTTCCACTATACTCTAAATCCAGGGCTGGTTTTGCCACTGCTGTGTTGCAGGGCATTTTGGCAGCTCCCGCTTCATTATAGTTTAGCCATCCTCCCTTACCTCTGCTTTGGGATTCTACCCAAGTGTTAGGACTGCAGCAATGTGAGATGAAGAACATAGTACAGTTTTGTACCTACCATAAATGTAGATGTTCGAAGATCCACATTGCTGCAGTCCAATTTACCCTCCCTCCTTCCCCTCTGTAGTGTGAGGTGGTTGTGTGGGTTGGGTTATCCATCTGAGGTATATTGTGTATATTGTATATATTGTATATATTGTATATATTTTTGGTGTTAGGCTGGTTGGTTGTTTAGTTGTTGTCTATGGGTTTTGACCTTTCTTTTTAGGGTCTTCTGACATCTGGGGCAAGAAAAGACTGAGGATATGGCGTCGGTCATGCGCATTTGTACCCTGACGTTCTGATGTCAGTCAAATGCGCCTTGACCGACGTCAGCCTTATACTCTGATATTCGGGCCGACCGAGGGACAGCGGACTACCCAAGTGTTAGGACTGCAGCAATGTGGATCTTCGAACATCTACATTTATGGTAGGTACAAAACTGTACTTTATTAACCCCCACATAGACCACTACTGAGTCATAATTGTATCTGCTACTTGGGAGGTATGCAAGAGCTTCTTTTACATCCCTGATCCTGCCTCAGAAAAGGCAGCTAACCATGTTCTTGTCAGGTCTGTTGAGGGTGGTGTCCATATGCCTGAGAGTCCCTTTTAACTAAGAGTACTGTGTGTGAATGTAGTCTGTCAGCCTTAAGGGCTTACAGACTATGCTTGAGACTCTGAGATAAGTGTATTGGCTATGACAAGGGTGAAGGTCAGTGGTTTGCTGTGTAAACTAATGGCTGTGGCATTTCATCCTTACTCTTTGCGACCTAGGTAGTTTTCTGTTAATGTCAACTTAAGTTATTGTTGAGTAGGTGTGTGCTGTTGAAGTGAGAAGATAGCCTCCATATTCAATAAATACTTGAACACTTGTCACATACGGAGTCCCTGGAAGGTAGCAGTAAAGGTTTCTCAGTAAATGTGAGGTAGTTGCTACACTGCCTTACAAGTAGTGATATCAGGCTGGCAAGAGCAAAATGAGATTCCATATTGGCCAGTGCAGTAGAAGGGGTATGAGAAAACAAGATAGTTTGTAGCCTACTGTTGATGCAAGACAGAAAGGTATGATGGATTGGATTAGAAAATAGTGATGAAATGGGACGTGGTGAAAAAGATACAAGAATATGAGATTTGATGACACTAGACTTTGGACACTGAGTAATAGTAGCAGGGGTGTAGCTAGGATTTTAAGATTTGTACATAAGAGATGCCAGTGTGCTGCCTCCCACCAAACCATGCACATATCAACACAATAATCTCCACCCATACCACTTACAAATTCTCTCCAAGCCACATCCCCTTCACAGTGCTGCTCTCTCTCCCACTCTCTTGCTAAGTACATGCCAGGATGCTAATCATTTACATGATGAAACAATAAAACTAAAATGGATATTTCAGTTCAAGGGTGGAAAAGCACGTAAAGTAGCTTCCAACATTTATATTATGGCTGACTTTACCATAATGCAACTGTACCCAGATGACCATGACCCTCATGAGTACATTTTAACACAGCATGGCACAGCCCTCAAGCATCTACCATAAAAGTGCTCACATGACTGACTTTGTCGTAGTCTTGCAGTATGAGAAGTCAGTGTTGCCCCACAAAATCTTTGTCGTAGTCTTGCAGTATGAGAAGTCAGTGTTGCCCCATAAAATCTTTGTAGCATGTCAAGCTAGCCAATCACACAAGTTAATTTGCCCCCCGCCCCTGCAGTGGGTATTTATAAATAAAGCTATTGGTATTATATGTCCACTGATTAAAATACAAACTTACACTGCCTCTGACAAGCTAGGTCTATCACAAGACACACACACACACACACACACACACACACACACACACACACACACACACACACACACACACACACACACACACACACACACACACCTACCTATAGTAGTATTGTTGCCTTGGCTGTTACCCACAGTTACTTTACTGAACTGTAACAGATTACACAAAATATTAAAACATTCTACATTGCATTGCTTACCTCACCTTGCCCTACATCTGCAGGAATCGGACATGCTCTTAGTCAAAGTGAAAAGTGGAGATTACTGAAAAAAAACACAGCCAGACCATGCATTTAACAGTAGTAGTTGTGCGCACAGACTGATGTCTTAGAACAGTTTTTTTTTTTTTTTTTTTAAATAAAGACCACCAGTTGGTACACAATAGCTGGCATTATTACATTTAATGTATACCTGCATTGTGGTTTGAATAAAGCGCTCCAGTGAACATGATATGATTTATTTCAGGTTTAAAAGTACATTTCCACACTGATTTTTAAGGGTTACTACTGTAATATTAATGATGGTGTCAATATAAATTGGTTATTTTGTTATACAACCACAAGGCAATTCCAGTTCTGATTGGAGTACTACTGGGTAGTGCTTGCAAAGCAGATTGCAAAGCACCATGGTACTTTGCTTTGTTTTTCATCATGAAGTAGTACATGTAATACATACACACACAAAAGCAATAAATTGTAAAGTTAACAAAAATTTAGGTGTTCAGATATTATAGTAGTAAATTACATTAAAAATATGAAAATAGTTACAAAAATGGAATGCCTTTAGTATTTATAAAAAGGAACTACTTTTCATCAACTTATTTTGTGCACCCTCTATATATATATATATATATATATATATATATATATATATATGTATATATATATATATATATATATATGTATATGTATTTTTTTTTTTTTTATAAAATTTCAAAACGGCAATTAGACATGTATCTGTTTCTCCATTGAAAAGGTCCATTTTATAAGTGCATTAAGGCACCTGAGAGTGTTGGGTGTGGTCTCATAAAGGTATGCCTAGATGTGGAAATATACTTGCCCTTGGCTTTGTGCCTTACCATATGCACAGACATGGTGTTATTACCAAACAACAGCACTGTCTACATCAGTGCTTGCTTACACACTGACCTTGGAAATTCCAGTCAATCGGCGCACCAAAACTGTAATTTCATGCCATTGTTAGATGTCCAATTCTTGAAAATAAGAAAAATACACAAGGCTGACCAAGCTAATGTAAAAATCTACACTCTCTCTGCTGTTCATAGTCAGTGGTGAACACACTTTTCAGCTCTCATCCAGTTTCAAAGGTGCTCTAATTTTGTACATTGCTCCCTTTTAAATGTTGGGATTTTTTATGACTGAAGTGTGATTTACTGTCGACATCAGTCAAATACAGCTTTACTCAAAGTCAGATGATTTTTATTTTAAGTAATAAAATGAATGTTAATTCAAAATTTTCTACTATTTTCTAAGTTACAGGTGACAGTATTTTAAGTGTGCTTGATTTTGAGCTTTTGACCCTCATTATGTTACTTTGCCACTGGTTCTGTCAGAAAGCTGAACAGATGACATTCATGAAGAGGAAAAAAGTGCAGTAATGTTAATCTGTATATTTAAAACCATTGACAACTAAAATGATATATAACTGTAGCATATAATGATTAATATCTAATTAATCACAAGGAAACGTTTTAATATCTCGGGCTTCTCCTTCAGTGTTAAATTTAGCTGCATGGGTTAAAGGCTTAAACACAATGTTTAAATAATGCCACAGTCTGCATTGTATGCTAATGATTGTATTCTGCATAAATGAAAGCACATACTAGAGAAGGCAAATCTGATAACGTCATAAGATGATAATCTTACTGGGAGGAAGGACAGTAAAGAAAGGTAGCTATTAGAGAACATACACCTGCTACTATCCCAAATGTCTTCCCAGCCTTCTTTTCTGTAGAAAATTTAAATTCTTAAGGA
Organism: Protopterus annectens; assembly: GCF_019279795.1. NCBI lineage: Eukaryota > Metazoa > Chordata > Ceratodontiformes > Protopteridae > Protopterus > Protopterus annectens. Next base: position 1,502,953,451 of record NC_056732.1, on the reverse strand, counting down.
GAAGTTTTACATGATTTTACTCTTGGAACTGGAGATGGACTTCCCCAGAGAGTCATCTTTAACAGAGCTGTTCTAATGTATTCTGAGTTACAGCCTCCTACTTGGAAATTGATTTGCCCTTTACCCCATAGTATTTCTAGTCTCCCTTCTAGCAGCTAAGTGAACTCAGAAGTATATTGCCAAAATTGCAACCAAAGGCAAGTAGAAAGAACCAAGTGCTGAAAACAAGTCATACCTGGGTTCTTCTGTGATTTTGCAGACTTGACATCCTGTGGCTCTGGTTCCTTCCATCTGAGCAGGGGTCCTATGGAGTTCACTGTGGACAGCACCCATACACCTGCTAGTGTGTGCAGTCCATGCAATTGTATTTCTTGTGGGAAGCAAATACCTCATAAGGATTTTCAGTCTTACTGTATTCCTTGCCTAGGCACTGATCACAACGTTGCTAGCTGTCGGTTTTGTGCTAGATTTAACCAACGCACTATTAAGCGTCGGTTCGATTTTGCATTTCATTACTTTGGCCGAAGATTTAATTATATAATGCTGTCGGGACAACCGGAGTTTACAAAAAACGCAAGGACAAGGAAAAAGATAGGCATCCGAGGTCCAAAACCAATGATGAGGCCTCTGCTAGGCCAGTCGCCGGTTCTCAGTGAGGCGCTTTCGCAGCCCCTGGCACCTGCTACCTCAGAGCCACAGGCCGCTTCCAACTCCCACGTGGAGCCGACTGGGCCTCTGGATACTCAAGGTATTGGACACTTTGAAGTCATTTCCTCAGATGGGTCCGGAGCCGCTGAGCAGGCATCTGCTTCTGAGAGTGTCTTCAGACCTACACAACTATATATTAAGCCATCTTCAGCTTCAAAGACTAAAGCGGCTCTAAAGACAAAGAAACAAGTACAACATTCTCCTACTCAGACTTCCATGCCTAAACAACAGATGCTCAAAATGACCGGAGACCTAATTACTTTGATCAGGGGTTCCTATCCCCCTCCTGATGTCCTTCAAGAATGCAACTGCAGTCATAACATATGGGTTGTCCTGCCTCAGGCAGCCCTCGGTCGGCCGGATTCCAAAGTCTGGGTCCGACGTCGGCTGATGTCACATTTCTCTCCGACGTCAGAGCGGCAGGAGTACATAAGCATCAGCCGACGCCATCTTCTTCAGTCTTTCTTGCCGCGCGGTGCCCGAAGCAGAAGCAGTTCGCAAGTGCCGGTCGGTCAGCTCCTGTATTCTTCGATCCGAAGTCATCAAAAAAGCTAAGTACCCCGTTGGGGACCTTTTCTTGCCTCAGCCGATGTCAGAAATTACTGAAAAAGTTAATAATTGTTTGTCTTGTGGTAAACAAATACCTCATAAGGATTTCCATTCTTACTGCCTTCCTTGCCTTGGCCCAGACCACGACGTCTCGGCCTGTGCCGCCTGTGCTCGCTTCAATAAGCGCACTCTCAGGCGCCGGGCGGAGTTCGCTGAAGACTTTTTCGGCAAAAAATTCGATTACAAGATTCCGTTGGAATTACCGACATCGCAGACTCCTAAAAAACGTAAAGACCGGGACCGACATCCTCGGCCCATGACTTTCACCGACACCACGCCAAAACCTACCGCGAGTGCCCCGGTTCCCTCTGAGGCTGTTATTCCACCACTCCGAACCGAAGACACCGCATTACCGATACCTCCGATACCAGAGACCACACCGACGCCAGTTATTGATTTTCCTCCGGATACTGAAACCGAGGAAATGCCCGAGACAATTGCTGTGGATAAGGTCACTCCTGCACGTGGAGCTGCTAGGCCTCCCATGTCCATGTCTATCAAGGCCTACACACGTGCTAAGGCAGCCAGCAAGACCAAGCGCCTTACTACAAAAGCCTTACCTCAGCCTACTCCTGAAACACAAATCATGACTATGGCAGCAGACTTAATCTCCATGATCAGAGGTTCCCAGGCCCATCCAGAGAGAGGGTTCCCAGCCTCCTCCTGATAAGAGGCCCAGGGTTGAGCCCACTGACCCTCTCCCGTCAGATGAAGATTCTGAGGCCTCTGGCCACTCCGATAGCCAGGAAGAGCCTTTCCAGACCTACAAGGACTCAGATGCAGAGGACTCCATCCCCTCGGCCTCCCCTCCTGAGGATATTTCTTTTGGGGAAGTTCTGCGTTCCATGAGGGAACATTTTAAGTGGCAAGGCCAGGAATTTTCTGATTCCAGAAAGCGCCTTCGTACCATCCTTAAAAAGCCCCAGCACAGGCCCTTAGCTATACCTCCTGTGCTTGATGTTTTGGATGATTTATACTCTGACTCCAGTGTTACCCCTGATACTCTCCCTCCTGCTCCTGCCAAGCCGGACAGATACTATAGAGTTCCTGAAACACATTCTCATTTCTTTAGGGCCCATGCTGTTGATTTAGAAACTATTTCACAGGGTCCGAAAGGGGTTTCAGCTACCACCTCCAAAAATCCTTTGCCTTCCAACAGGGAAGCTAGGTCATTAGAGAGATGGGGGAAGAGGGTTTACACCTCCACTACTTTATCTATGAGAGCTCTCAATTGTCTCTTTCATATGTTTCAATATCAGGATTTCCTGTTAGATGATTTACAGAAAACTTTGGCCTCTCCTGATCCTTTAGATAGGAAGTCTTTGCAGGAGGCTGTACACAACTCTCAGCAAGTTAGCAATCACTTCCTTCAGTGTGGATATGATGCATTGGAAGCTTCATGTAGGGCAGCTATGACAGGGGCGGTCATTCGTAGACATGCATGGTTAAAAGTACAACCTCTACCAGATCATGTTAAGGCAAAACTTCTTGATGCACCCTTGGAAAAGAACAAGCTTTTTGGTACTAATGCTAAAAGATGTATTAAAGACCATTGAGGAAAAAGCCAAGTCAGTTCAGACAGTCAAAGATTTCCTCCAGGTTCAGCCACCCAGATTCAGCAGGAATTGGCCTTCAAAAAACTGGTCCTTTCCTAATCCTGAAAGATTTCAAAGGGGCAAAAGCAGGCGTGGCCGAGGAAGAGGACAATACAGAGGTTCCTACAGGGGACGACAATGGCAACCAGCAAACCAAAGAAGTGACACAGGGGCTTCTCCTGCCCCACAGGGACAATCCCAATGACTTTCCTCTACTTCCGCTAACCAAGAAGCAAACAGAAGCTCCCTTGGGCGGAAAATTATCTCTGTTTTCAGACAATTGGCACAGATTGACAAAGGACAAATGGATTTTGGACATTATAGACCAAGGCTACAGGTTCCACTTTCATACCTTACCAAGGAAACAAGGCATGCCAAACCTACCGCAAAACCAGAAGGCAGAGGCTTTCAAGCAAATTTCACTGCTTGCTCAGATCAATGCAATAGAAAAAGTTCCACAACAAGAACAAGGCCAGGGGTTTTACTCAAGACTGTTCCTTGTTCCAAGAAAAGAAACACAATGGAGACCAATACTGGATTTGTCCGCATTAAACACCTTTCTCATAGTACCAAAGTTCAAAATGCTGACTTTCCAGCAACTCCTTCCCATGCTGGGCAAGGGGTCTTGGCTTATTACTCTGGACCTCAAGGAGGCATACCTGCATGTCCCTATCAGACACAGCTGCAGAAGATACCTCCGATTTCTTGCAGGGCCAGAGCATTATCAATTCTCAGCATTGCCATTTGGCTTATCTACTGCGCCCAGAGTGTTTACAAAATGCCTGGCTTCAGTAATTGCTCATTGCAGGCTCCAGGGGATCCTAATTTACCCGTACCTGGACGACTGCCTCATACAAGCGGACGACAAACTGATTTTGACAAAAAACTTGGATTATGTCATTCAATTGCTACAAGCTCTGGGATACACAGTCAACTTCCAAAAGTCAAGACTGCAGCCATCCCAGCAAATTACTTTCTTAGGAGCCAATCTAGACACAACCTCTCAAATGGCTTACCTGACAGAAGACAAGCAAAAGAAGTTAACTCATTATTTCAAAGGTTTGGCAAAGCTCACCCAGATGACTGCAAGGAGATTCCTACAGGCCCTGGGTTACATGGCATCATGCATTCTCCTGGTTCCATTAGCAAGACTACACATGAGGAAAGCTTCAGTGGTACCTAAAAAGTTTATGGTCTCAACACAGCAACAACCTAGAGACAACCATACCACTCATTCTATGCCTGCAAAAGGAATTTCTATGGTGGGCCTCGGTAAGCCAGGCAAACACAGGTATGTCATTCAAAAAACCACAAATAACACAAACAATGACCACAGAAGCCTCAGACCTTGGATGGGGGGCGCACATGGAGGGCAGATGTATTCAAGGACAATGGTCTCCAAAGGAAACACATCTGCATATCAACCAAAAAGAAATGCTGGCAGTCATGCATGCCATCGAGGCCTTTCGACAACAACTTCAGCAAGGCCACCTGCTAATACGGACAGACAACACCACTGTCATGTGGTACATAAACAAGTAGGGGGGCACCCATTCTTACCCCTTTTGCAGACTGACAATGAATCTTTGGGAAAAATCACTGAGCTTAAACATACAGTTGCAATCCCAGTTTGTTCCAGGCAAAGACAATGTGCTGGCGGACAGCCTAAGCAGGAATTTCCTAGACTCCCACGAGTGGAGGTTACATCCAGAAATCTTCATAAGGCTCACCTCGACATGGGGCAGGCCAGAAGTAGACCTATTTGCCTCCCACCTCAATCATCAGCTACAAAAGTTCTGCTCAAGGACATATCATCCACAAGCATGGAAAACAGATGCTCTCTCATTCAACTGGAACTTCCTAAAGATTTATGCATTCCCACCTCTGCCACTGATGACCACAGTACTACTAAAGATCAAAGCAGAGAAGCCAAAAGGGATCCTAATAGCTCCAGACTGGCCAAGACAACACTGGTATCCACTACTACGGAGCACATGCCACAACAAAAAATGGGCCCTTCCCCAATGGCCCCATCTTTTGACTCAAAACAACTTCACGACAGTACATCCCAACATTCAGACGCTCCAGCTAACAGCTTGGGAGATTCCATGAATAACCTCAATCTCTCTCTCTCCAAGGAAGTTCAGCGGATATTAACAGAAGCCCGCAGACCATCCACCAGAAAGGTTTATTCAGCAAAATGGAAGAGATTCAGCATTTGGAATACCAGCAAGGGTCATGATGCATCATTATTGAACATCCCACTCATCCTGGAATACTTGGCAGATATGCTACAGAATGGACTTTCATATTCTTCTATAAAAATACATGCTTCAGCTATTTCAGCTAGATACAACACTGATCCACCTGTGTTCTCACATCCTTTGTTAAGGCAATTTCTTAGAGGAATCAAGAATATCAAGCCACCAAGAAAGGCCCCAGTACCAGCTTGGGATCTCAACTTTGTCCTAGAAAAACTGAATCTACCCCCCTTTGAGCCAGCAGCTTCTGTGGACTTACAATTCCTCTCATGGAAGACAGCTTTCCTGTTGGCAATTACCTCAGCAAGAAGGGTTTCGGAATTACAGGCCCTAATGGCAATACCACCGTTCATTACCTTTCATAGAGACAGGGTATCCTTACGAACCAACCCTAGCTTTCTGCCAGAAGTGGTATCTAGGGTTTCTTTAAATCAAGCAATTCACCTGCCTACTTTCTTTCCCAATCCTGAGAACAAAGGGGAAAGACTGTTGCATACCTTGGACATTCACAGACAACTTCGCTACTACCTGGACAGAACCAAGGCCAATAGGAAGTCTGATCAGCTTTTTGTAGCTTACGCCCCTGGAGTACAAGGAAAAGCAATTTCCAAACCGACCATCTCAAAATGGATTGGACATTGCATCAGATTGTTATTCCTTCCATGGAAAGAGTGTACCAGCCAATATCAGACCGCACTCTACCAGAGCTACAGCCGCCTCTACAGCTTTTTTAAGAGGGGTGCCTACAAAATACATTCTAGAAGCTGCTACATGGAGCTCCGTGCATACATTCTCCAAACACTACAACCTTCCTTTATATTCCAGATCCAGAGCAGGCTTTGCTTCGGCAGTCCTGCAGGGATTGATAGCTACACCATCCTTTTCTTAGAGCTTTCCACCTCCCCCAGCTAAGCTATGGTATTCAACCCATATGTTATGACTGCAGTTGCATTCTTGAAGGACATTGTAGTTTTGTACCTACCATAAATGTAGATGTCCGATAGATATGCAACTGCATTCGGGTTTTCCCTCCCTCCTTCCCCTCTATTCCTTGGGTCCACTCCTCTCCCTGTTATCCTAGCTGGGGATATCTGTTATGGTGTATCTGTTTATTGCTTATTTATTTGTCTGGAAACCTGTTTTGTCTTCCACATTGATTACAGCCTTCCTTGGAGGGCACCTGGCATCTGGGGCAAGAAACACTGAAGAAGATGGCGTCGGCTGATGCTTATGTACTCCTGCCGCTCTGACGTCGGAGAGAAATGCGACATCAGCCGACGTCTGACCCAGACTTTGGAATCCGGCCGACCGAGGGCTGCCTGAGGCAGGACAACCCATATGTTATGACTGCAGTTGCATATCTATCGGACATCTACATTTATGGTAGGTACAAAACTGTACTATTAGAGGCCTAGGCAAGAGACAGAGTATGATTCTTCTGATCAAGTTTCTATTTCCTCTGATTCCTCTTCTGAACAGGATTACTCCATGCTTCCTTATGAGGATTCTGATGCTTAAGAATCAATTCCTTCAGCCTCTCCTCCTGAGGATTATTCTTTTGGGGAAACCTTGCATACCATGAGGGAGCATACAGGGTCTCGGATTCTCATAAATTCCTATATAAAAACCCCACTGCTGACCCAGTAACTATATCTCAGGGTCCCAAAGAGGTTAAAGCTTCCACTGCAAAAAAACCCTGTCCCCTCTGATAGGGGTTCTAGGGCTCTCGACAGATGGGGGGGTCTACAATTCTGCTACCCTGGCTGTAAGGGCTTTAAATTGTCAGTTTCATATGCTTAAATATCAGCAATATTTAATATAACTGCTTAAACAGAAATTGTTGACAAATAATGAATATTCAGAGAACAAGGAATTGCAGGATTTATTGCATGCAGCTGAACAAGTGGGAAAGCATACTTTGCAATGTGGTTATGATTCCCTGGAGGCCTTTTGCAGGGCCACTGTTACAGGTTCTGTTATTAGAAGGCATGGTTGGTTAAAGGAACAGAATCTGCCTGATCATGTTAAAGCAAAATTATTAGATGTACCATTACAGCATGATACTTTGTTTGGTACTAAAGCAGAAGAAGTGTTGAAAAAAATGGAAGATAAAGCAAAATCCATGCACAGTCAAGGATTTCTTACAGGTACAGCCACCCAGGTTTAGCAGGAACCGGCCTTCTAAAAATTGGTCCTTTCCAGTGTCAGACATACCACAAAGAGGCAGATGCAGGCATCCCAGAGGCAGATCTCAGCCCCAAGGCTCATGCAGGCTTAAACAATGGGGTGCTCCTTCCTCCAAATGCGGAGAAGACAAATCACAGTCTTACAGGAAACAGTCCCAATGACTTTCCTCTACCAGATCCAAGTACTTTTCTTTTGGCAGCCCCCTTAGGGGGAAATCTAGCACTTTTTTCATCAAATTGGCAAATGGTTACCAAAGACCAATGGGTCCTGAACATAGTGTCCCAAGGCTTCAGGTTCCATTTTCACACTCTACCAAGGTCAAAAGGTATGCCAGACCTGCCACACAATCAATGGGCAGAGGCACAAAAACAAATTACAGCCCTCATGGACATGAGGGCCATTCAGCAAGTACCACAACAAGAGCAGGGGCAAGGATTTTACTCCAGACTTTTCCTAGTACGCAGAAAGGACAAAACCTGGAGACCAATACTGGACCTGTCTATACTAAATACATTTCTGGAAGTTCCAAAATTCAAGATATTGACTCTACAGCAGCTACTGCCCATGCTAGGCAAGATGGCTTGGCTCATAACTTTGGACCTAAAAGAGGCATACCTGCATGTCCCAATCAGACAGTCTTGCAGAAAATACCTCAGATTCATAGCTGGCTCAATGCATTACCAATTCTCTGCACTGCCCTTTGGCTTATCTACTGTGCCCAGGGTCTTCACAAAATGCCTGGCACCAGTAATTGCGTTTTGCAGACAAAAAGGAATTCAAATATATCCCTACTTGGACTACTGCCTAATTCAAGCAGAGAACAAAGACATTCTTCTAAAGCATCTGGCGTTTGTAAAAAGATTACTAATTGGCCTAGGGTACACAGTAAACAAGAAGAAATCAAAACTAGTGCCCTCTCAAGTGATAATATTCCTGGGTGCAAGCTTAAATACAACTGCCCAGATGGCTTATCTTACGCCAGACAAACAAAAGCAACTGACTACTTACTTCAAGAAATTGGCAACAAAAACTCACTTATCTGCAAGGAAAATCCTGCAGGCCTTGGGTTTCATGGCATCCTGCATTCTACTAATTCCATATGCCAGACTGCATATGAGGAAACTACAGTGGTATCTAAAAAGTGTTTGGACTTAGCATTGCCACAGCCTGGAGACGATAACTGCACTCATTCCCTGCCTGTAACAGGAGTTTCGATGGTGGGCAGAAGCCTGTCACCACAACAAGGGTCTGCCATTCAGTTTACCCACAGCCAGACAGACGCTGACAACGGATGCATCAGATTATGCCTGGGGGGCCCATATGTCAGGAAAAATGTATTCAGGGCACATGGCCCGCAAACCAGATGCATCTTCACGAAGAGATGCTAGCTGTTCAAAATGCCCTGACAGCTTTCAAGGACCTGCTTCACCCAGAACAGTTACTGATAAAGACAGACAACACTTCGGTCATGTGGTACATAAACAAACAGGGAGGTACACATTCCTACCCCCTCTGCAGACAAGCAATGACCTTATGGGACACAACATTGGCTTTTCAAGTTCACCTGCAAGCACAATTCCTGCCAGGAAAAACAAATACTCTGGCAGACTAAGCAGAAACCTCATGGTTCCCCACGAATGGAAACTGGATCCACAAGTCTTCAGCATAAGGAAATGGGGATGCCCAGACATACATTTATTTGCCTCCCCTCACAACTGCCAGTTGCAGAAATTTTGCACAAGGATTTACCACAAGCAAGTATGGAAAGTGGATGCCCTATCCTTCAGCTGGAAAAATCTAACAGTATATGCTTTTTCCCAACTGCCTCTCCTTCCCAGGGTACTCCTAAAGGTCAGACAAGAGAAGCCAAAAATGATATTGATTGCACCAGATTGGCCACGCCAGCACTGGTACCCAATCCTAAAGAGCTCGTCTCAAGGTCCAGCATTGATATTGCCTCAAACTTCTCACTTGCTGACCCAATAAAACAATCAGATCCTGCACAGCCAACTCAGGACCTTTAAATCTGGCAGCATGGCGGATAATGTAGCCATTCAGAACACTCCTCTTTCAAAAGCTGTTATGGATGTTATCTTGGAGGCCAGGAGGCCCAGTACCAGAAAATCTTATGCAGAAAAATGGAAGAGATTCTGTGCTTGGAACCAGGAACAAGGCATTGACGTGTACCAAATATCCCTCAGATTTTACAACACCTAACTGAGATGCTGAACAAAGGCCTTTCTTTCTCATCAATTAAGATTCATGCCTCTGCCATTTCAGCCCATTACAATACGGAACCACCTATCTTTTCTCATCCTTTAATAAGGCAGTACCTCAGAGGGGCCAAAAACATTAGACCTCCAAGGAGAGTGCCAATTCTGGCCTGGGACCTCAATTATGTTTTGGAAAAACTCACACTGCCTCCTTTCGAGCCAGTATCAACGGCAGGTATAAAATTCTTGTCCTGGAAAACAGCTCTGCTCCTAGCAATAACCTCTGCAAGGCGAGTCTCGGAGTTACAAGCACTAATGGCTGTGGAACCTTTCATCATTTTTCATCTAGACAGGGTTTCTCCTGGGACAAACCCTACATTTATGCCTAAGGTGGTGTCCAGTGTGGCTCTCAACCAAACCATTCACTTGCCTACCTTTTATCCATATCCACAGAACAAGGGTGAGAAAATTCTGCATTCTTTGGACATACACAGGCAGTTACGCTTCTACTTGGACAGAGCTAAAGCTTTCAGAAAGACTGAGCAACTTTTAGTGTCATATGCTGCAGGATCATAAGGAAAGGCTATCTCGAAATAGACTTTCTAAATGGATAGGCCATTGCATCCGCTTCTGCTATTTTCAACATGGCACATCAGTGCCTAAGGGCATTGGGCCTCATTCCACCAGAGCAGCAGCCACTTCAGCAGCCTTCGTCAGAGTACCAACCAAAGATATCTTCGAGGCTGCAACTTGGAGTTCAGTGCACACCTTCACAAAGCACTACCACTTACCTCTTTACTCTAAGTCCAGAGCAGGCTTTGCCACTGCAGTTCTGCAGGGCCTCATAGCCTCTCCTAATCCTATTTAGCCCAGCCACCCATCCTCAGCTTTGGGATTCAACCCAAGAGTAATGACTGCAACAGTGAAACACTATGAGGATAGTACAGTTGTGTACCTACCATAAATGTAGATGTTGGAGTGTATTCACTGTTGCAGTCCAGGTTACCCACCCTCCATCCCCCTTTTCTTTGCTGGGACTTATCTGCACTTCTCTAGCCTACATAACCTATTTGGTGCATTTGCTTGTAGATGAAGAAAATGTTATTTTTGTGCATGCATTTTTATTGGCATTTTTTAGCCTACCAATTTGGGGGCACCTGACATCTGGGGGCAAGAAAAACTGAAGAAAATGGCGTCTGCTGCATCTTTTATACCCCTGGCGCACTGACGTCAGGGAGGAAGCAACAGCGACCGAAGCCGGACCTAGACTTTGGAATTCTGGCCGACTGAGGGTAGCTTGCCAGCAGGATAACCCAAGAGTAATGACTGCAACACTGAATACACTCTAACATCTACATTTATGGTAGGTACACAACTGTACTTTCCGAGGAGGCCTTTTGAATGACCAATGCCAGACAGGCTGGCCACGCCACCAGACAAAACCACACCCAGGCCCACTGAATCACTGAGGTCTAAGGGCAAGGCCAATCCTAGGAAAAAATCATTCCTCGGTGCTGTCACCCACTACCTCCCACCCAATCTGCTCAGTCACGGCAGTTACTTAAGATGGCTGAGGATTTAATTACGGTCATCAGAGGAAACCAGTCTACTCCAGCCAGAAGAAAAAAGGACCTTTCTCCAGAGGTGCTTTCAGATCCAGAGTCTGAGGACTCAGAATTTCTGAACTCAGACACTGAACAACAGTCCCTGACAGCTTTTGAGGATTCAGATGCTGAGGAATCCATTCCTTTTGCATCCCCTCCTGAGGACCTCTCATTTGGGGAGACCTTAAATACCCTCAGAGAGCATTTCCATTGAGAAGCTCAGGACTTCCCCCAATCGAAGAAGAGATTGAGAGTTCCTGGACTTACCACAGCACAAACCCTTAGCCATCTCTCCCATTCTAGCTGTGGTGGAGGATGTCTTCTTGGAGTCCGGACTCGCCCCTGATGCCCTCCCCCCTGCACACACAAAGCCTGATAGCTATTGTAGGGTGCCAGATACCCATAAGTATAAACGTGATAGGTATGTACACCTTTTTTAATTGAATGATGGCACAATTGTTTCCATTGTTAATTATGTGGATTCATTATTTACGAGGGGTATGAATGCAGCTTTATATTCTGTGTTTCTGATGAAGTCTTTGAGGAAAGCGAATAAACATTCAGTTTACGCTAATTTTTGGTCTACTTTGTGTACGCATATCCAGATTTTTGGGTTTTTATTTATTCAGGAACTGTGCAGCCGACCCTGAAGTCATTACTCAGGGACCCAAGGGGGCTAGGGCCAGTTCCTCCAAAAACCCAGCACCCTCTGACAAGGAGAGCAAAGCCCTGGAACGACAGGACAAAAAGGTGTACACTTCAGCTGTCCCAGCCATTAGACCTCTCAACTGCCAATTCCACATGCTTAAATATCAACAGAACACACTGGAATTATTAAAGCAAAAATTTCCTCCTTACTAGAGAGTACTACTACCAAAAAACTAGATCATCTTAACTGATTCACTTCAGCTCTCAAGTGGCAAAACATTCCCTGCGTTGCAGATGTGATGCCCTAGAAGCCTCTAGCAGGGCTGCTGTTTTGGGATTAGTCTCATTAGGAGATGTGCATGGCTGAGAGAGCAACCTTTGCCTGATTACGTTAAATCAAAACTTCTGAACGCCCCCTTGGATAGGGAACAATTGTTCGGCCCTAAAGCAGAGGAGATAATTAAGAAAATGAAGGATAAGGCCAAGTCCATGCAGACAATCAGACTTTCTATAGGTACAACCCCCCTAGACTGTAGGAGCTTTCCCACCAAACACTGGTCCTTTTCTGCCCAAGCCAAAACTGTGCAAAGGATGCAGAGATAGGTCCACCAGGCAACAGCACCAAAGCCAGCAGAGGCCTAGACAGTGGACCTCTACCACTCCTAGGCAAGGGAGTTCTAAGTCTACTCCCTACCCTAAGGACTCACAATGACTCCCCCTCTCCCCTCTGCCCCCCAGGCTAGGAAGAAGGCTATCCCTATTCCTAGAAAAGTGGCAAACCATCACAGCAGATCGGTGGGTCCTAAAAATAGTTTCCCAAGGATACAGATTCTCTTTCAAAGATAACCCAAGTTTATTAGGTTATCCAGGTATACCAGCAAATCAGAGTACAGAGGCCCTCTGCCAAATTCAAAAACTGTGCTGAAGGGGCAGTGGAGCCAGTACCAGGGGAACAAGCGGGAAAAGGGTTTTTATTCCAGGTTCTTCCTAGTACCCAGAAAAGAGGGCACCTGGCACCCTATCCTAGACCTAGCCACTTTAAACTTGTCCCTCCTAGTGCCAAAATTCAAAATGCTAACACTCCAAAAACTCTCTTGCCAATGTTGACACCAAATGCTTGGCTAGTGACCCTAGATCTGAAAGATGCCTACCTCCATATCTCCGTAAGGGAATCCTGCAAGAGTTTCCTATGCTTCAGAGCAGGCTCAAAGCACTTTCAATTCTCTGCTCTGCCGTTTGGCTTATCTACTGCTCCCAGAGTCTTCAAATGCCTGGCTCCTGTCATTGCCTTTTGCAGACAGAACAACAGACAGATTTACCTGACAACAGTCTCATCCAGGCGGACAACAGGGAGAAACTCCTGCAAGATCTCATTTTTGTCCAAACCCTTATAACCTCTGTGGAATTTACCATCAAGAAGGAAAAATTTCAATTCCAGCCCACAAGACGAATAACCTTCTTGGGAGCTCTCCTGGACACATCCACCCAGAGAGCCTTTCTCTCTACAGAAAAGCAGAGCTTTCTCCCCCTCTAATTTTCCCTGTTAGCTCACAGGACGCACCTCACAGCAAGGAAGTTCCTGCAAGTACTAGGGTACATGGCATCCTGTTTTTGCCCTTGGCCAGGCTACACATGAGAACTGCAATGGTACCCAAGAAACCTATGGTTCCAACATTCTCAGACACTGGAACTATTCTGATTCCCTGCTTAAGGAAGGAACTCCTGTGGTGGGCAGAAGTCTGTACACTGAACAGGGGTCTACCTTTTATTACCCTTTCCCAAGGCCAGACCATCACCACAGATGCCTCCGACACGGCCTTGGGGGGCTCACTTAGGAGACGTGCACTCAGGGCACCTGGGATCAGAGGGATCTAGCCCTCCACATCAGCCTGAAGGAAATGAAGGTGGTGCACAGGGCTATAACAGCTTTGAAGGCCCACCTTAGGCCAGAAGTGCTCTTGATCAAAACAGACAACACCAACGGTCATGTGGTACATCAGCAAGCAGGGGGGAACTCACTCCTACCCCCTTTGTCGTCTAGCCATACTAATCTGGCAGACAGCCTTAATGTTGGACTACATCTGATAGCCCAGTACATCCCATGGGAGCACAGCATCCTAGCAGACCACCCATGGGAGCACAGCATCCTAGCAGACCACCTCAGCAGAAGTGTCCTGAACCCCCATGAATGGCAGCTACAAAAGGAAACCTTCCTCAGCATCATATGCCTCTGGGGGATGCCGGAGGTAGAACTCTTTGCATCCATAGAAAACAGACAGTTGACCGGGTTCTGCACCAGGGAGTTCCACCCATGAGCTTGGAAGGTGGATACTCTCCCATTCCACTGGGGCAACATTTTTCTGCATGCCTTCCTTCCCTTCCCAGTGATTACCAGGGTACTTCTAAAGGTCAGGGAGGAAGGGCCAAGAGCTATCCTCATTGCCCCGAACTGGCCCAGGCAAAACTTGTACTCCTTGTTCCTCAGCCTGACCAAAGAGCTACCCATGAGCCTGCATCTCACAGAAAAACTGCTAACCTAAGAAAAAGGGTCCATACTGCATCCAAATCTTCAAACACTCAGCCTATCCACATGGCTTATACCCCAGAGGCGGATATCAGGCCACCTTGAACATGCAGGTTCTGGATATCATTAAGGAAGCTCAGCACCCGGAAGTCCAACTCTGCAAAATGGGAAAGATTTACTGCCTGGTGCCAAGTGAAGGGTACAGGCAGCTCCCGTGTCACCCTCACTTTGGTTCTAGATTACCTGGTGGTGCTTGTGCAAAAGGGATTGTCATACTCCTCCATCAAAATTCATGCCTCAGCTATCTCTGCGCATTCCCCTGTAGAATAACCTATGATGTTCTTCGTGTTTCAATCTTGCAGTCATCACACTTCGGTTATCCACCAGGGGTAGTCCTTAGCCTGAATATCAGAGGTTTAGTATTTCTGTGTCAGTTGCTGTCACTTCAGGACTGACGTTAGGTCATTAGTGGTATAAAAACAGGCAGCCGATGCCTGTACATCAGTTTTTCTTGCCAAGGAGCCCAAAGCAGAAGCAATTTGCACGAGTGCCAGTCAGCTTTAGAAGACTTCCACTTCAATTTTAGAAATGAAAAACTCAGGTAACGGCCAAGTACCCTTTTGGGGATCCTTTTTTCTTGCTCTAACCAATGTCTCGCCTTTGGAAAGCAAATACCACACCGAGATTTCCATTCTTACTGCATCACCTGTTTAGGCCCAGACCACGATGTACCTTGCTGCCGATTTTGTGCTTTGTTCAACACCCGAACTATTCGTCGGGCCCTTAATGTAGCTAAATACTTTCATTCTCGATCTCCGTATTCCAATATGGCTTCGGTAAGCCATCCGACTACCGATCTTCCGAAAAAATGTAAGGATAAAGGTAGAGACCGCACAGGTACAAAACTGCCGACAACGCTTCTGTTAAGCTTGTTGGCCGGTACTCAGCGAGGCTCTTCTGCAGCCCCTGATCCCCACTTCAATGGATTTGCAGGCCGCTACCGGGACCTGGAGTCCGGTATGCTCTGTGACTCTTCTTTGACTACGGAACCTGCAAATGTCTCTACCTTGGATGGGTTCGGAGCTGCTGTGCAGGCACCGACTTCTGAGGAAGTTCTTCGCACTACCGATATTCGACACAAACCGACTACTTCTTTCGCGTCTTCAGTTCTATTTAAAACTACCAAGTTTCTAAGGCCAAGAGTACGAGCTATGCCTAAAAAAAACAACCCTAACTCAAGCGCGTGCTTCTCTGCCACAGTCACAGATGCTTAAAATGGCGGAAGACCTTATACTGATTAGGGGAAGTCAGCCTTCCCCTGCTAATAGAAAGAAACTTGTCCCCAGCAGCTTTATTTGACCAAGAGTCTGACGACTCTGAGGTTTCTGATTATGAAGACATGCCCTTATCTGCCTATGAGGATTCAGATTCAGAGGAATCCATTCCTTCTGCCTCCCCCCAAAGGATTTTTCTTTTGGTGAAACCCTACATACTTTGAGAGAGCATTTCCATTGGGAATGCCAGGATTATCCTTAGTCCAAAAAGAGACTCTTGGAATTTTTAGATTTACCACAGCACAGACCCTTAGCTATCCCTCCTGTTCTGGATGTTGTGGATGATGTCTTTATGGAATCCAGTCTAACTCCTAATACTTTACCTCCTTCTCCCAAGAAACCTGATGGGTACTACAGAGTCCCTGACTCGCACATATTTCTCCAATAACCCTACTGCTGACCCAGAGGTCATCTCCCAAGGACCTAAAGGAATAAAAGCAACTACAGCTAAGAATCCCACCCCCTCAGACAGGGATTCCGGACAGGGATTCCTGAGCTTTAGACAGATGGGGTAAAAAATTATACACCTCTGCAACTCTTGCCATTAGAGTATTAAATTGTCAGTTCCACATGCTGAAATACCAGCAGCATACTATGGAACTTATTAAGCAAAAATTATCTACTTTCCCGGACTGTGCAGAAAATAAATAATTACAGGAGCTTATGCATTCTGCAAGCCAAGTCAGCAAGCATACCCTGCAATGTGGGTTTGATGCCCTAGAAGCATCTTGCAGGGCAGCAGTCACATGTTCCGTACCTGGAAGGCATGCCTGGCTTAAGGAACAGACCTTGCCAGACCATTTCAAATCAAAATTATTGGACGCACCTCTGAACAAGGACAATCTGTTTGGCACCAAAGCAGAAGAGGTTTTAAAAAAGATGGAATAAAAAGCTAAGTCTATGCAGACAGTCAAAGATTTTTTGCAAGTGCAGCCACCAAGATTCAGTAAGCATTGCCCCTCAAAGCATTGATCCTTTCCAGCCCCCTCAAGGCCACCTCAAACTAGACCTAAGGGAAACAGACCCCCCCTCCCCAGACTACAGTGTCAGGGTATGCAGAGATCGAAGCAATGGAGTACCTCCACTTCTAAAACAGGGAGTGTTAAGCCACCCTTTTATGGAAAAAATCCACAATGACTTCTCAACTCCTTCCCTCACCTCTGCCCAATTGCTCATGCCCCTAGGAGGAAAACTGGACCTCCATCGCCAACGATCGATGGATCCTCAACATAGTATCCCAGGGGTACAAATTTTATTTACACACGCTGCCAACCCCAAAAGGGTTTCCAGACATTCCTCCAAACCAGTGTGTATAGGCACAAAACCAAGTTCAGTCCCTGCTCTCTAAGGGCAGTTCAGCCTATTCCTGCATAACAAGATAGGCCAAGGCTTTTATTCCAGACTTTTCCTGGTACCCAGAAAAGAGGGCACCTGGCACCCAATCTTAGATCTATCCAATCTAAACACCTTCAGGGTGGTACCAAAATTCAAAGTGCTCACCCTACAGCAGCTTCTCCCTATGCTGTCCACAGATGCCTGGTTAGCCACCCTAGACCTAAAGGAGGCCTATCTGCACATCCCTATCAGGGACTCCTGCAGGAAATACCTACGTTTCAGGGCAGGATCTATGCATCATCAGTTCTGTGCCCTTCCCTTTGGCTTATCCACTGCTCCCAGAGTTTTTACAAAATGCCTGGCTCCAGCCATTGCCTATTGCAGTCAGAGAAATATTCAAATTTACCCCAACTTGGACGATTGCCTGATTCAGGCAGTCAGGAAAAGCTGTTGCAGCACCTGACATTTGTAAAGGAAATTCTAACCTCCCTGGGGTACACAATCAATGAAAAGAAATCCAAACTAGTCCCCAGTCAAAAAATTGTATTCCTGAGAGCAAGCTTGGACACGGCATCCCAGATGGCATTCCTTACTCCAGAAAAACAAGCCTATCTGACAGGCTACTTCTCTCAAATGGCCACCAGAACCCAGCTATCTGCAAGGAAAATACTGCAAGCTGTAGGGTTCATGTCCTCCTGTATTCTACTAATTCCATATGCTAGACTGCATATGAGGAAACTTCAATGGTACTTAAGTCTTTGGTGCCAACATTCTCAGGACCTGGAAACTATCATACCTATGATACCTTGTCTAAGGAAAGAATTCCTCTGGTGGGCAGCAGCATGCAACCACAACAAGGGGCTTCCCTTTACACAACCCTATGCCGCCCAGACCCTAACCACAGATGCATCAGACTATGCCTGAGGTGCACATCTGGACGGCAGGTGCATTCAGGACCACTGGAGCCCAAATCAAATTCATCTGCACATCAACCAAAAAGAGATGCTAGTGCTCTGACAGCTTTCATATCCCTACTCTCCCTGGGGCCTCTACTAATCGAAACCGACAACACCACAGTGATGTGGTACATCAACAAGCAGGGGGGGAACCCACTCTTACCCACTCTGCAGGCTAGCCATGACCCTGTGGAACACTGCCTCAGCCATGCATATTCACCTGCAAGCTCAATTCCTGCCAGGCAACCAAAACTCTCTGGCAGACAACTTAAGCAGAAATCTCACAGACCCACAGAAGTGGCAATTAAACCGCAACACCTTTAGCCTTGTGACCCAGAAATGGGGTACCCCGAAGGTGGAGCTATTTGCCTCCCCCTACAACCACTAGCTCAGCAAATTCTGCACCAGGGAATCTCACAGCAAGGCCCGGAAAGTGGATGCCCTATCCTTCCAGTGGGCAAACCTCTCCATCCATGCATTTACTCCTCTACCTCTTACAAGAGTGTTGCTCAAGATGAGGGAGGAAGACCAAGGGCAATCCTGATTGCCCTAGACTGGCCACGACCAACACTGGTACCCACTACTGTGCAGTCTGTCACCACTGCCTCCATGGCACCTCCCCCAGATCCCAACTCTCCTGACTCAGCAGGAGGGGACAGTTCTTGCATCTGCAGTTGCAACCCTGAACCTCGGAGCCTGACTTATTCCTTGACTTTTCCAGTGGCAAGCCTAAGCAAGCAAGTACTGGATGTCATACGTGACAGACGACCCAGTACAAGACAATCCTATGCTGGCACTTGGAAAAGGTATTGTTCCTGGATCCACACTAAAGGAGCAGATCCAGCACAGCCCTTCTTACCGCTCATCCTGGATTACCTAGCAAACCTACTCCACAGAGGCCTATCCTTCTCTTCCATTAAGATCCATGCCTTTAATATCTGTGCTCATTACAGTACTGAGCCACCTCTCTTCTCACACCCTCTCATCAAGCAGTTCCTGAGAGGGGCTAATAACTTAAGGCCAGCAAGAAGAGCCCCTACCCCTGCTTGGGACCTTTAACTTTGTGTTGGAAAAGCTCATGCTCCCCTCCTTTGAGCCTCCAGTGTCAGCAGAGTTAAAATTCCTCTCTTGGAAAACAGCCTTGCTTCTGGCCATCACTTCAGCTAGAAGTGTATCTGAGCTAAAAGCACTTATGGCTGTGGAGCCCTTCATTATTTTTCGTGCTGACAGGGTCTCCCACAGGACTAACCCAACATTCATGCCTAAAGTGGTGTCCAGTGTGGCTTTCATCCAATCTATCCATTTGCCCACCTTTTTCCCTAATCCTCAAAATAAGGGGGAAAGCAGGATCCTGCACTCTTTAGTAGATGTGCACAGACAGCTCAGATTCTACCTTAACAGGACTAAGCCCTTTAGGAAATGTGACCAGTTACTAGTCAGCTTTGCACCAGCAGCAGAGGGCAAGGCTATATCAAAACAAACCATCTCCAAATGGATAGCGCACTGTATCCATTTTTGTTATAGACACCATGGGAAACCACCCCCTCATGGGATCAGAACGCATTTCACTAGGGCAACTTCAATCACTACAGCCTTTCTCAGAGGAGTCCCTACCAGGGACACTCTGGAAGCTGCATCTTGGAGTTCTGTTCATAACTTTACCAAGCATTACCACCTGCCTATCTTTTTCCAAATCCAGGGTGGGCTTTGCAACCGCAGTCCTGCAGGGCATACTAGCCAGCCCCAACTCTTCTTGACTGCCTCCACCCATTCTTCAGCTTTGGGAATCAACCCAAGTGTGATGACTGCAACAATGAGACATGAAGAATATAGTAGAGTTGTGCACACTTACCATAAATGTAGATGTCTGAGTGTATACACTGTTGCAGTCCTGGATGTTCATCGTGTTACCCTGCTGCAGTCATCACACTTGGGCTATCCTGCTGTCAGGCGGTCCCGCAGTCGGCCCGAATTCCACAGTCTTGGTCGGGCGTTGGTTGCTGTCACTTCTTCCCTGACGTCAGTGCACCAGGGGTATATAAGAGGCATCCAACGCCATTTTCTTCAGTCTTTCTTGCCGCATGGTGCCCAAAGCAGTTCGCAAGTGCCGGTCGGCTGACACCTGAGATTTTCGAATCGAATTTCAGTCCGAAGTCTTCAAAGCTAAGTACCCCATTGGGGAACCTTTTCTTGCCTCAGTCCGATGTCAGAAAAAGTTAACAATTGCATTTCTTGTGGGAAGCAAATACCTCATAAGGACTTTCATTCTTATTGTATACCTTGCCTAGGCCCAGACCACGACGTCACTGGTTGTCGGTTTTGTGCTAGGTTCAATAAGCGAGATATAAAGAGGCGCTTTGATTTCGCACGACACTACTTCGGTAGGAAATTTAATTACGCTATGCCGTCGGAGCAACCGACTACCGGCGTGCGTAAAAAAACGCAAAGATAAAGACAGGTAGCCTAGATCCAAGCCAGACTCCGAGGCCTCGGCTGGGCTGGTCGCCGGTTCTCCGGTTTTCAGTGAGGTGCCTACGCAGCCCCTGACTACCACAGAATTGGAACAGATAGTTCTAGGCAGATGCAGCCTTTTTCTTTAGGCCCTACCGACTCCATTGCAGAAGGAGAAGCCGGTGCGGCGGAAACACCTTTGGTTACAGAAGGTGTCTTCAGACAGACTACTCTCACCATAAAATCTTATGCTAAGCTTAAGACTCCTCTAAAACCAAAAAAGACTGCACATCAGTCTCCAGTTCAAGGCCCCATGCCTAAGAAACAGATGCTTAAAATGGTGGAAGATTTGATTTCTTTAATCAGGGGTTCCCAACCCCCCCCCCCAGACAAAAGGCCTAGACAAGAGGAGGATTATGCCTCCTCTGATCAAGTGTCTATTTCCTCAGGCTCCTCTGAGGAACAGGATTACTCCTTTCCCCCTTATGAAGACTCTGATGCTGAAGATTCCATTCCCTCAGCTTCTCCCCCTGAAGACTATTCTTTTGGGGAAACCTTACATACCATGAGGGAACATTTCCACTGGGAAGGTCAGGACTACTCCGACTCAAAGAAAAGGCTCTGAGAGTTCCTTTTACTCCCCCAGTACAGACCACTTGCTATCCCTCCAGTTTTAGACATTGTGGTTGATGTTTACTTAGAATCTAGTCTAAATCCAGATTCTCTGCCTCCTGCTCCAGCCAAACCAGATAGATATTAGAGTGCCTGACTCACACAAATTCCTTTACAAAAGCCCTGTTGCTGACCCAGAGACTCTCTCCCAGGGTCCCAAAGGGGCTAAGGCTTCTATGGCTAAAAATCCTGTACCCTCTGAAAGGGACTCCAGAGCACTACTCTAGCTATGAGAGCACTAAGTTGTTAATTTCACATGCTGAAATACCAGCAATTCCTAATGTCTCAAGTAAAACAAAAGATGAGCGCGCACCCTCAGCAGTCTGAATTAAAAGAACTGCAGGATCTGTTGCATGCAGCTGAACAGGTGGGCAAACATACTTTACAATGTGGATTTGATTCCTTGGAAGCTTCCTGTAGAGCAGCTATTACTGGGTCTGTTATACGTAGGCATGCTTGGTTAAAGGAACAAACTCTGCCTGATCATGTTAAAGCAAAGTTACTAGATGTACCCTTACAACAGGATGTCTTATTTGGGGTTAAAGCAGAAGAGGTTTTAAAGAAAGTGGAGGATAAGGCAAAATCTATGCAGACGGTCAAAGATTTCTTACGGGCACAACCCCCACGCTTCAGCAGAAATTGGCCAGCAAAAAATTGGTCCTTTCCAGCTTCTGACAGACCACAGCGGGGTAAATACAGATGCCCAAGGGGCAGAGGACAAGCACAAATCCCTTACAAACCTCGCTAATGGGGCACTGCAACACAGAAGGGAGGAAAAGACAGGTCCCAAACTACTAGAAGACAAACACAGTGACTTAAACCTCAAACTGCCAGGCATAAAACTCTTGGCAGCTCCCTTCGGAGGAAAATTAGCATTTTTTATAGACAACTGGTGCATCGTCACAAAGGACAAATGGGTCCTAGACATTATCTCACAAGAATACAGATTCCATTTCCACACCTTGCCAAGGATAAAAGGAATGCCAAACTTGCCACAGAAGCAATGGGCAGATGCACAAAAACAAATTACAGCTCTCATGGACATGAGCCATTCAGCCGGTACCGACACAGGAGCAAGGCCAAGGATTTTATTCAAGGCTCTTTTTAGTCCCTAGAAAGGACAATGCTTGGAGACCCATTCTGGACCTTTCAATTCTAAACACCTTCTTGCAAGTACCCAAATTCAAGATGCTAACACTACAGCAGCTTCTTCCCATGTTGGGCAAGAAAGCTTGGCTAGTAATGTTGTACCTCAAGGAGGCATACCTGCATGTCCCTATCAGACAAAATTGCAGAAGATACCTCCGTTTCATTGCAGGTTCAACCCATTACCAATTCTCTGCACTGCCCTTTGGCTTATCTACTGCACCCAGGGTCTTCACAAAATGCCTGGCACCAGTAATTGCATACTGCAGACAGAGGAATTCAAATATACCCATACCTGGACGACTGCCTCATCCAAGCAGAAAGCAAGGACATTCTCTTACGACATCTGACGTTTGTAAAACACCTTCTAAGTTGCCTAGGGTACACAGTAAATGAAAAGAAATCAAAACTAGTACCCTCACAAAATATGACATTCCTGGGTGACAGCTTGAATACAATGGCCCAGATGGTTTATCTGATGCCAGACAAACAACTACAACTAACTCAATACTTCAAAATAATGGCAACAAAGACCCAACTCCCTACAAGAAAAATTCTGCAGGCCTTGGGCTTCATGACATCTTGTATACTACTAATACCATTTGCAAAACTGCATATGAGGAAATTACAATGGTACCTGAAAAAGAGTATGGTCTCAACACAGCCACACCTTGGAAACAATGATACCTCTCATTCCCTGCCTTCAACAGGAGTTTCTATGGTTGTCACAGGCATGTCACCTCAACAAGGGTCAGCCTTTCACCTTAGCCCCAGCCAGGCTAACTATGACGACAGATGCATCGGACTATGCCTGGGGGGCACACATGGCAGGATGGTGCATTCAAGGCATATGGACTGCAGATCAAAGGAATCTGCACATCAATCAAAAAGAAATGCTAGCTGTACAGAATGCTCTGACAGCTTTCAAGGACCTCTTACATCCAGGACAGCTTATAATAAGGACAGACAACACCACAGTAATGTGGTACATAAACAAGGGGGTACACACTCCTACCCTCTACAAGGGGGTACACACTCCTACCCTCTACGCAGGCAAGCAATGACCTTGTGGAACACAGCACTGGCTTACCAAGTTCAATTACAAGCTCAATTCCTGCCAGGAAAAAAAGAACACATTGGCAGACGACCTAAGCAGAAACATCGTGGATTCCCACGAGTGGAAACTGGATCCACAAGTATTTGCAATGATAACTCAAAAATGGGGGCGCCCAGGCATAGACCTGTTTGCCAACCCCAAAAACCATCAGCTTTCAAAATTTTGCACAAGGACATTTCACCATCAAGCTTGGAAAGTGGACGCACTCTCATTCAGTTGGAAAATGCTGATAGTATATGCCTTTCCTCCATTGCCCCTTCTCACAAAGGTGCTGCTGAAAGTCCGGATGGAGAGACCTCAAATGATACTCATTGCCCCGGACTGGCCACGCCAGCACTGGTACCCACTACTAAGGAACATGGCCCAGGGTCCACCATGGATTTTACCACAAATTCCTCATCTACTCACAAAGCAAGGCAGTCAGATTCTACACAGCCAGCTCAAAACCATAAATGTGGATGCATGGCACATCACCTAAGCAACCAGCTAGCCCCTGTTTCACAAGCTGTTATGGATGTCATTCTGGCCCAGCACCAGGAAAGCCTACTCAGACAAATGGAAAAGGTTTTGCGCCTGGAACCAAGCTAAAGGCCAAAGTACCCTTCAGCCGGACATGCCTCAGATTCTACAATATTTAACTGAGATGTTGCACAAAGGACTTTCTTTTTCATCTATTAAAATCCACACCTCCGCTATTTCAGCTCACTACAACATGGATCCTCCCTTATTTTCACATCCACTTCTAAGGTAGTATCTCAGAGGGGCAAAAAACATTAGGCCTCCAGGAGAGCGCCAACACCAACTTGGGACCTAAATTTTGTTCTGGAAAAACTTGCGCTGCCACCTTTTGAGCCAGCTTTCTCAGCTGACTTCAAGTTTATATCATGGAAGACTGCCCTGCTGCTAGCAATTACTTCAGCGAGAAGAGTCTCAGAGCTACAGGCACTAATGGCAGTAGAGCCTTTCCTTATTTTTCATCAAGACAGACTTTCTCTACGAACTAACCCCTCCTTTATGCCAAAGGTGGTATCCAGGGTGGCTCTAAATCAAACCATCCACTAACCCACTTTCTTTCCAAATCCACAGAACAAAGGAGAAAGACTCCTGCATTCCTTGGACATACACAGGCAACTACGTTACTACTTGGACAAAACTAAGGCTTTCAGAAAATCTGACCAACTTTTTGTATCCTATGCTACAGCATCACAAGGAAAGGCCATCTCAAAACAGACCATTTCCAAATGGATAGGACATTGCATGCGTTTTTGCTACACCCATCATGGAAAACCAGTTCCTGCTAGCATAAGGCCCCACTCCACCAGGGCAGCAGCTACATCTACATCCTTCCTCAGGGAGGTGCCAACCAAAGATATTCTGGAAGCTGCAACTTGGAGTTCAGCACACACCTTCAACAAACACCATCACTTACCACTTTACTCTAAGACTAGAGCTGGCTTCGCCACTGCAGTTTTGCAGGGCCTTCTAGCCCCTCTAACCCTGTTTGACTCCACCTCCCATCCTTAGCTTTGGGATTCTACCCAAGTGTGATGACTGCAGCAGGGTAACACGATGAACATAGTACAGTTTTGTACCTACCATAAATGTAGATGTTCGAGTGTATACCCTGCTGCAGTCCAGGTTACCCTTCCTCCATCCCCTCTGACCTAACTAAAACCTTTCAATACCTTAAAATCTGATACAACCGTTGTGGTGTATTTGCTTATAGCTGGAGGGATGTGTTTGTGCTAACCTTTTATTATTGGTACTACCTACTGACCATCTTTTGGGGGGCACCTGACATCTGGGGCAAGGAAAACTTAAAAAAAATGGCGTTGGATGCCTCTTAAATACCCCTGACGCACTGACGTCAGGGAAGAAGCGACAGCAACCGACGCCGGACCAAGACTTTGGAATTCGGGCTGACTGCGGGATTGCCTGACGGCAGGATAACCCAAGTGTGACTGCAGCAGGGTATACACTCGAACATCTACATTTATGGTAGGTACAAAACTGTTCTTTTCCCACCCTCCAGCTCCCTTGTTTCTCGCTCTCTCTCTTCCTCACTCCTTACAGGGCTATTGATATTTACTTTTTACTGGTGGTGTTTTTCCACTATAACTTAGCTCCCTATTTGGGGGCTCCTGACATTTGGGGCAAGAAAAATGATGTAATGGCATCTGCTGCCTGTGTTTATACCACTGATGACCTGACGTCCGTCCTGAAGAGACAGCAGCTGACGCAGAAATACCAAGCCTCTGGTATTCAGGCTGACTGAAGGCTACCTCTGGCAGGATAACCCAAGTGCGATGACTGCAATAGTGAATACACTCAAACATCTACATTTATGGTAAGTGTACACAACTGTACTTTCTTCCACCTCTTGTTAAAACAATTCTTTAGAGGGGTGTAATACATTAGACCACCTAGAACACCCATTCCTGCTTGGGACCTGAACTTCGTACTGGAAAAATTGACTTTCTCCCTTTGAACCAGCTGCCTCAGCAAAAAGAAGCACCTCTCTTGGAAGAACGCCTTCTTCCTGCTGGCCATAACCTCAGCCAGGAGGGTTTCCAAGCTGCAGGCCCTCATGGCCATTGAGCCCTTCATTATCTTCCATGCAGACAGGGTGTCAGTTAGAACCAATCCCTCCTTTATGCCTAAGGTGGTATCTGACGTGACCCTTAATCAGGCTATCCATCTCCCCACCTTCTTTCCAAACCCACACAACAGGGGGGAAAGGATCATACATACATTAGATGTGCACAGATATCTTGGATACTATCTGGATAGAGCAAAATCTTTCAGAAAGACTGACCAGCTGCTGGTTAGCTTTGCCCCAGTGGCAGAGGGGGAACCTATATCCAAGCATACCATTTCTAAATGGATGTCACGCTGCATCCATTTCTGCTACTCCTCCCATGAGAAAGTACCTCCCAGTCTTCTCCGAAGCCATTCCACTGGGGCAACATCAACTTTCACTGCCTTCCTTAGAGGCTTCCCTACCAAGGATATTCTAGAAGCTGTCACATGGACATCTGTTCACATCTTCACAAAACACTACCAACTGCCTCCTTGCTTCAAATCCCGGGAAGACTTTGCTTCAGCACTCCTGCAAGGCATAGTGGCTTTCACTTTGAGCAGTGCAAGCCTGTTCTCCGTCTCCTTCCCTTCCTTCCACCCTACTCTTCGGCTTTGAGAATCTTCCCACAAGTGATGACTGCAACAGTGGAACATAGTACAGTTGTGTACACTTATCCTAAATGAAGATGTTTGCGTGTATTCACTGTTGCAGTCTTGCTTCCCTCCCTTTCCCCTTTGTTTCCTTTATGCCTAATGACTTACCCCAGGTTGGCCTTCTGGGCAGGGCTCCTATAGGTTGGGGCAAGAAAAACTGATGGCGTCGGCTGCCTCCCTTTATAGCTCTGACAACCTGACATCAGTCTCAGGTGACCTGCAGCCGACACAGGAGGGATATTCTTTAATCTGGTATTCAGGCTGGCTGAGGGCTACCCAGCAGGGAAAACCCAAAAGTGATGACTGCAACAGTGAATACATTCTAATATCTACATTTATGGTAAGTGTACACAACTGTACTTTCTGGTATTCCCCCTCCCCTTATATCTTTCTAACTCTTCTCAAGCCTGCACTTCCTAAAGTACGAACATTAAATAGTAGTTAACTGCTGTCGCCCACGTTACAGGAATTTTTCTCAAGTTTTACAGCTGCTTCTACTAGTCCCTCTGATAGGCCACAGTATATCTTTCGATTCTTGAATTATTTCCCCTACTTCATCTAATTCTATATATAGTAAAAGTAGTTTAACAGTAGCTGGCTGACTGTGTATATCTGCTTACTGCCCCTCACTCCCTTCTCTCTAACTTTCATATATCTTAACAGCATCCTTTCAGCCCCGCATTTCTGTGAGTAGCATATATTTTGTAGAGCACAGGTTTCCTACCTTACTGATTTGTTTCTTGAAAACTGCAAACACAAACCTGGTCCTTTACATGTACTAGCTATTTCCTGTATCCAGTAAGCTCTCCCACACCTTCTCCACCTCTCATGATGGAATGCGAGTTCAAAATGCATTCCTAGTGCCTTGTGCCATCTTTTCAACCTTCTACCTCTGAATACCTGCGATGTTCATAGTGATGTCCTTCAAGAATGCAACTGCAGTCATAACATGTGGGTTGTCCTGCCTCAGGCAGCCCTCGGTCGGCCGGATTCCAAAGTCTGGATCCGACGTCGGCTGATGTCGCATTTCTCTCCAACGTCAGAGCGGCTGGAGTACATAAGCATCAGCAGACGCCATTTTCTTCAGTCTTTCTTGCCACGGTGCCCGAAGCAGAAGCAGTTCGCAAGTGCCGGTCGGTCAGCTCCTGTATTCTACGATACCGAAGTCATCGAAAAAGCTAAGTACCTCGTTGGGGACCTTTTCTTGCCTCAGCCGATGTCAGAAATTACCGAAAAAGTTAACAATTGTCTTTTTTGTGGTAAACAAATACCTCATTAGGATTTCCACTCTTACTTACTTACTCTCCCTTGCCTGGGCCCAGACCACGGCATCTCGGCCTGTGTAGCCTGTGCTCGCTTCAACAAGCGCACTCTCAGGCGCCAGGCAGAGTTCGCTGAAGATTTTTTCAGCGATAAATTTGCCTACACCATGCCGTCGGATCTTCCGACATCGCAAACACCCAAAAAGCGAAAAGACCGGGACCGACATCCTCGGCCCGCGTCTACCACCGACTCCACGCCAAAACCTAGCGCGAGTGCTCCGGTTCCCTCTGAGAAGGTCTCTCCACCGCTCCGAACCGAAGACACCGCATTACCGACGACTCCGATTCCAGACATTACTCCGCCAGTTATAGACTTTCCTCCGGATACCGAAACAGAGGAAATGCCCGAGACCATTGCTGTAGACAAGGTCACTCCTGCACGTGGAGCTGCCAGGCCTCCTATGGCCATGTCTATTAAGGCCTACACTAGGGCTAAGACAGCCAGCAAAACAAAGCATATTACTTCTAAATCCTTACCTCAGCCGACTCCGGAGATACAAATTATGTCCATGGCGGCTGATTTAATTTCCATGATTAGAGGTTCACAGGCCCATCCTGAGAGAGCATCCCAGCCTCCTCCTGATAAAAGGCCCCGGGTTGAACCCTCTGACCCTACTCCTTCAGATGAAGACTCTGAGGGCTCTGTCCACTCTGATAGCCAGGAAGAGCTCTTCCAGACTTAATGAGGACTCGGATGCAGAAGATTCCATCCCTTTGGCCTCCCCTCCTGAGGATATTTCTTTTGGGGAAGTTCTGCACACCATGAGGGAACATTTCAAGTGGCAGGGTCAGGAATATTCTGATTCTAGGAAATGCCTTAGGACTTTCCTTAAGAAGCCTCAGCACAGGCCCTTAGCTATTCCTCCTGTACTTGATGTTCTGGATGATTTGTATTCTGACTCTAGTGCTACCCCTGATTCTCTTCCTCCTGCTCCAGCCAGACAGGTATTACAGGGTCCCAGAAACTCATTCCCATTTATTCAGGGCCCATTCTGCTGATTTGGAAACTATTTCACAGGGGCCTAAAGGAGTTTCAGCCTCCACCTCAAAAAATCCTTTGCCCTCCAACAGGGAAGCAAGGTCATTAGAGAGATGGGGCAAAAAGGTTTACACATCCACTACCTTGTCTATGAGAGCTTTAAATTGCCTTTTTCATATGTTACAATATCAGGATTATCTCTTAGAAGATTTACAAAAAACATTAGCTTCTCCTGATCCTTTAGACAGGAAGACTTTGCAGGAAGCTGTACATAACACTCAGCAAGTAAGCAATCACTTCCTGCAGTGTGGATATGATGCACTGGAAGCTTCATGTAGGGCAGCTATGACAGGGGCAGTGATTCGTAAACATGCTTGGTTAAAAGATCAACCTCTACCAGATCATGTAAAAGCAAAACTTCTGGAAGCACCTTTGGAAAAGAACAAGCTTTTTGGTGCAAATGCTAAGGATGTGATAAAGACCATCGAAGAAAAAGCAAAATCAGTTCAGACTGTGAAAGATTTCCTCCAGGTTCAACCCCCCAGATTCAGTAGGAATTGGCCTTCAAAAAACTGGTCCTTTCCTAATCCAGAAAAGTTTCAAAGGGTAAGAACAGGCGTGGCGAGGAAGAGGCCAATACAGAAGCCCTTACAGGGGACGACAGTGGCAGCCAGGAAACCAAAGAAGTGGCAGGGGTTTCACCTGCCCAACAACCACAAACTCAATGACTTTCCTCTACTACCGCCTACCAGGGAACAACTAGAAGCTCCTTGGGCGGAAATTATCTCTGTTTGCAGAAAACTGGCACAGACTGACAAAGGACAAATGGATTTTGGACATTATAGACCGAGGGTACAGGTTTCATTTTCATACCTTACCAAGAAAACAAGGCATGCCAAACCTACCACAAAATCAAAGGGCAGAGGCTATCAAACAAATCACTCTGCTGACTCAAATGAAAGCAATAGAAAGAGTTCCACAACAAGAACAAGAACAGGGGTTTTACTCAAGACTGTTCCTTGTTCCAAGAAAAGAATCTCAATGGAGACCAAAACTGGACTTGTCCGCATTAAACACCTTTCTCATAGTACCAAAGTTCAAAATGCTGACTCTACAGCAACTCCTTCCCATGCTGGGCAAGGAGTCGTGGCTGATTACTCTGGACCTCAAGGAGGCATACCTGCATGTCCCTATCAGACACAGCTGCAGAAGATACCTCAGATTTCTTGCAGGGCCAGAGCATTATCAATTCTCAGCATTGCCCTTTGGCTTATCTACTGCGCCCAGAGTATTTACAAAATGCCTGGCATCAGTAATTGCTCATTGCAGGCTTCAGGGAATTCAGATTTACCCATACCTGGACGACTGCCTAATACAAGCAGACAACAAGACCAAATTAACAAAAGGTTTGGAAAAGGTTATACAACTACTGCAAGCCCTGGGATACACAGTCAACATGAAAAAGTCAAGGCTGGTACCATCCCAAAGGATAACATTCTTGGGTGCAGAACTGGACACATCAAATCAGATGGCATTTCTCACAGCAGAAAAGCAAAAGCAACTACCACTCTATTTCATGGCATTAACAACACAGAACCAGCTTACAGCAAGGAAAGTCCTGCAAGCCCTGGGTTACATGGCAGCCTGCATAATATTGATACCACAAGCCAGGCTGCATATGAGGAAGTTGCAATGGTACCTAAGGAATGTATGGTCTCAACACAAGCACAGTCTAGAAGCCCAGATTCCAATAATCCCATGCCTGAAACAAGAATTCCTGTGGTGGGCTCAGGCCTGTCAGATGAACAGAGGACTGCCTTTCCACAAACCTCACCCAAGCCAGACTATCACCACGGACGCCTCAGACCTAGGTTGGGGGGCACACATGGTGGACAAGTGTATACAAGGCCTATGGACACAAGACCAGCTGAACCTTCACATAAATCTAAAAGAGATGCTGGCAGTGAAACAGGCACTACAGACATTCAGACCTTTTCTTCAACAGGGTCATTTGCTGATAAGGACGGACAACACCACAGTCATGTGGTATATCAACAAACAGGGAGGAACACACTCATATCCTCTATGCCGGATGGCAATGGACCTGTGGAATTTGGCCCTGAACCTCAACATTCAACTCCAGGCAATATTCGTGCCAGGAAAAGAAAATATACTAGCAGACACTTTAAGCAGAACTACCATGGATGCCCACGAATGGATGCTGCATCCAGACATCTTCAAAACCATTACAAAGAAATGGGGACTACCAGAAATAGACCTGTTCGCATCCCCACACAACCACCAATTGAGGAAAATCTGCACAAGGACATACCACCCTCTTGCTTGGAAGGTGGACTCCCTATCCTTCAGGTGGGAAAACCTGACAGCGTATGCATTCCCACCTCTTCCTTTGATGCACAAAGTGCTACTGAAGATCAAAGAAGATCACCCAAGGATCATCCTGTTAGCTCCAGACTGGCCGAGGCAGCATTGGTACCCGCTACTGAGGAGTATGTCTCGGACACACGCATGGCCTCTACCTCTAGTTCCTTTACTGCTAACACAGAACAACTACAAGATCCTACATCCAAACTTGAGCACACTGCAGCTAGCTGCCTGGAACATTACATAAGACAAAATAACCCAGATTTATCTCAGAGGGTTAAGGACATTATCCTGGAGGCTCGCAGACCCTCCACAAGGAAGACTTATTCAGCCAAATGGAAAAGATACCTCATTTGGAGTGCAGCAAAAGGAGAAAATGTATCATTAGCAAACTTAGCTAACATCCTGGAATACTTAGCAGAACTATTCCACAATGGCCTGTCTTACTCCTCCATCAAGATTCATGCATCAGCAGTTTCAGCAGAATACAACATGGATCCTCCAGTCTTCTCTCATCCTCTACTCAGGCAGTTTCTGAGAGGAATTAAAAATGTAAAGCCTCCAAGGAAGCCACCTTTGCCTACATGGGACCTTCACTTTGTGCTGGAAAAGTTAACACTTCCCCCTTTCGAGCTAGCAGCAACAGCAGAATTACAGTTCTTATCTTAGAAAACTGCTTTCCTGCTTGCAATCACTTCAGCAAGAAGGGTTTCGGAATTACAGGCATTAATGGCAGTACTGCCCTTCCTTATCTTCCATCAGGATAGAGTGTCCTTGAGAACCAACCCTACTTTTATGCCAAAGGTGGTCTCCAGGGTATCATTGAACCAAGCAATCCACCTACCAGCATTCTTCCCCAACCCACAGAACAAGGGGGAAATATTACTACATACCTTGGATGTGCAAAGGCAATTGTGCTACTATCTGGACAGAACCAAGACCAACAGAAAAACTGACCAGCTTCTGGTAGCATATGCAACAGGAATGGAAGGAAAAGCAATTTCAAAACAGACAATCTCAAAATGGATAGGAAATTGCATTAGATTTTGTTACTCTTTTCATGGAAAGGCAACTCCAGAAAACATCAGACCTCACTCCACAAGGGCTACAGCCACTACTACAGCTTTCCTACGAGGAGTGCCTACCAAAGACATTTTAGAAGCTGCTACTTGGAGCTCTGTGCATACATTTGCCAAGCATTATAATCTACCTTTATACTCCAGATCCCGAGAAGGTTTTGCAACTGCTGTTTTGCAAGGGATCTTAACTACACCATAATCACCTTAGTGCCTCCTCCCCCAGTTTGGCTATGGTATTCTACCCATATGTTAGGACTGCAGATGCATCCTTGAAGGACATAGTACAGTTTTGTACCTACCATAAATGTAGATGTCCAAGAGGTATGCATCTGCAGTCAGGATTACCCACCCTCCTTCCCCTCTGTGGTACTCCTAGGGTATTTGCCCATCTTGTAGCTAGCTGGGGGAATCTATTATGGTGTATTTGTTTGTATATATGTACATACATGTTTATATTGTTTGCTCTCTACTATTTGGAATCTTTTGCATTTATCCAAATTTAGCCTTCCTAGAGGGCACCTGGCATCTGGGGCAAGAAACACTGAGGAAAATGGCGTCGGCTGAAGCCTTTATACCCAATTCACTGCAGCTATGACGTCGGGTGAAGTGCGACATCAGCCGAGGCCAGACCCAGACTTTGGAATCCGGCCGACCGAAGGGCTGCCTGAGGCAGGACAGCCCATATGTTAGGACTGCAGATGCATACCTCTCGGACATCTACATTTATGGCAGGTACAAAACTGTACTTTCAGCCTCCTCGTTTTAGCAGAAATTGGCCAACAAAGAATTGGTCCTTTCCAGTCACAGACAGACCTCAAAGAGGCAGATACAGATGTCCAAGAGGTAGAGGTCAAGCACAAGGTCATTACAGGCCTCGACAATGGGGTACACCAGGCCAGAAAGAAGGGGAAGACAGGCCACAACCTTATAAAAAGCAGCCTCAATGACTTCCCGCTACAGCTGCCAAACAGCTCTCTCATGGCAGCCCCCTTAGGAGGAAAACTGGCACTTTTCTATCACAATTGGCATTGCATCACCAAAGACAAATGGGTTCTCAACATTGTATCTCAAGGTTACAGGTTCCACTTTAACACTTTGCCAAGGTTCTAAGGAATGCCAAATCTGCCACCAAATCAATGGGCAGAGGCTCAAAAACAAATTACAGCACTCATGAACATGAGAGCTGTTCAAAAGGTACCACCACATGAGCAAGGACAAGGATTTTATTCAAGACTTTCTGGTTCCCAGAAAGGACAAAGCCTGGAGACCCATTCTGGATCTTTCTTCTCCAAACACTTACCTGGATGTTCCGAAATTCAAAATGTTGACACAGCAGCTTCTTCCCATGCTGGGCAAGAAAGCTTGGCTCGTGACTTTGGACCTCAAAGAGGCATACCTGCATGTCCCTATCATACAAAACTGCAGAAAATACCTCAGATTTCTAGCTGGTTCAATGCACCATCAATTCTCTGCACTATTTGGCTTATCTACTGCGCCCAGGGTCTTCCTTTTTGCCTGCAAAATGCAATTACTGGTGCCAGGCACTTTGTGAATTCAAATGTATCCATACCTGGACGACTGCCTGATTCAAGCAGAGAGCAAGGACATTCTTCTAAAGCATCTGGCGTTCGTAAAAAAAAAGATGTTATGTGATCCTATCTCGCCTACATTCTGTACTGATGGGTTCGGAGCCGATCCTCGGCTCCGACTCTGCACGCTATGCTATAGAGCGAAGTCTCTTATTGGCTGAGCTATTCTACATCCCAGGATGCACCACTACTGCTTCCCCAGATCTCGTTTGCCGCTTGGCAGCAATAGACGTGGTCTCGACTTGGCTGAGCTAAGTACTCTTTACTGACTAATTTTCTGTCAGAATTTTTCAAAATTTTCACCCAAAAAGCTGTTTTAACAGCTACTTATCGTTTTGTGTGGTTTATTGAAAGTTTGTTTGAACTTATTTTTAGCGTTAGGTTCCCGCTTAAGTACTAGGGGTTTCCTTGCGCTCTACTTTGGGCCGTGTTACAGCCCCTTTTTGTTGCTTAAATTTTGGTGTGATATTTGTTCCTCTAACGTCAAGGTCCCGATGTTCTTCATCTCACATTGCTGCAGTCCTTACACTTGGGTAGTCCGCTGTCCTCGGTCGGCCCGAATATCAAAGTATAAGGCTGACGTCGGTCAAGGCGCATTAGACTGACATCAGGACGTCAGGGTACAAATGCGCATGACCGACGTCATATCCTCAGTCTTTTTTGCCGCATGGTCCGATGCAGAAGCAGCGCAAGTGCCGTTGGCGTTCTGAAATTTTTCGAAGTTCGGAGTTTCAGACCGAGTCAAAGTTGGCTAAGTACCCGTTGGGAATATTTTGCTTTTTCTTGCCTCAGTGGTTTAACGGATGTCAGAAAAAGTGAATAACTGTATTTCTTGTGGGAAACAGATACCGCATAGAGATTATCATACCTTGTGTATTCCTTGTTTAGGGCCTGAGCACGCGTTGTTGGGTGTCGCTTTTGTGCTAGGTTCAATAAGCACTATTAAGAGAAGGTTAGATTGTGCCAGGTTAGTCTTTGGGAAGCGGTGCAATTACACTATGCCGTCGGATGCTCCGGCCCGCTTCTTCAAAGAAGCGCAAGGATAAAGCAGCTAAGCCCAGGGTAGGCGAATCGTCCGCAGACGCCGGTTCTTTAGAGGTATCGGTGGAGCCGGTGGTTCCACCGGAGGTTTCTCTGGAGGCCCAGGGGGAGACCTTGTTATTGCAGGATGTGGCCTGTCAGGAGGCAAGTCAGGCTGAAGGGGCTTCTCAGGTTACTGTACTCCCCTCCCTTCCTAGGGTGGTTAGGCCTTCTGTTTCCAAGGCTTCTCCCAGAGGCAGGCCAGGTTTAGCTTCAGTTGGTATCACTCCTAGTTCTTCAGGATCTGTGCCCAAGAAGCATATGCTTAAAATGGCAGAAGATTTGATTACCTTAATTAGAGGTTCTTTGCCCCCTCCGGATAAGAGGCCTAGGGTGGAGCCTGAGTTAGGGAGTGTTGAGCAGGCTTCCGATGTTTCAGAGTCTTCGGCTGAAGACTTGCAGGAGTATTCTCCTTATTCTGATTCTGATGTGGATGATTCTACTCCTGCTTCTCCTCCTGAGGATTTTTCTTTTTCAGAGACCCTCCATTCCATGAGGGAGCATTTTAAGTGGGAAGGTCAGGATTTCTCAGATTCCAGGAAAAGGCTTAGGGAATTTCTGTTTTACCCCAGCATAGGCCTTTGGCTATACCTCCTGTTTTGGATGTTGTGGAGGATGTGTTTGCAGAGGCTTCTCTTAATCCTGATTCCCTGCCTCCTGCTCCTGTTAAGCCGGATAGGTATTATAGGGTGCCTGAAGCTCATAAGTTTCTTTTAAGAGTCCTAGGGCAACCCAGAAACTGTTAGTCAGGGGCCTAAGGGTGTTAAGGCTTCTGTTGTTAAAAATCCGGTTCCTCCAGATAAAGAGGCTAGGGCTTTGGATAGATGGGGAAAGAAAGTTTATACGTCTTCCACCCTAGCTATGAGGGCTCTAAATTGCCAGTTTCACATGTTGAAATACCAAAACTATCTACTGTCTCAATTGAAGTCTAAGGTAGATGCTCTGGCGGAAGGTATTGACTGTAAAGAGTTACAGGATTTGGTACATGTCTCTGAACAAGTGGGTAAGCATTCTTTGCAATGTGGTTTTGATGCTGTACAGGCCTCGTCTAGGGTGGCTGCCACAGGGTCAGTTCTTCGCAGGCACGCCTGGCTGAGGGATCAGAATTTATCTGACCATGTTAAGACAAGGATTTTGGATGCTCCTTTACAATCTGATGTGTTATTTGGTTCACCTGTTGAGGCAGTCTTAAAGAAAATGGAAGACAAGGCTAAGTCTATGCAGACTGTTAAAGATTTTTTGCAGGTTCAGCCTCCAAGTTTAGCAGAAATTGGCCTACTAAGGGGTGGACGTATCCTTCTTATGATTCCCAGTCTAGGTGCAGGTCTAGGCGGTGTAGGGGCAGAGCTCAGGGCTCTTTCAGGCCTAGTACAGGGAGTTCACCTGCACAGTCTTGGTGAGGGCAGGGGTCAGTCCTTTCGTAAACAGACCCAATGACCTACCTTTTCAGCTGCCAGTCTTCTCGACTGGCAGCACCTTTGGGAGGAAGGTTGGCACTTTTCGAAGAAAATTGGAGTTTAATTACCCAAGACAGATGGGTATTGGATATCATACACCAAGGTTACAGGTTTTATTTCCATACCTTGCCTCCTTTCAAAGGCATGCCAGGCGTTCCTCCTCAGCAAAGAATAGAGGCTCACAAACAGATTTCTCTGCTACTCCAAATAGGAGCCATTCAGCCAGTCCCTCTGTCAGAAGTGGGCCTAGGATTTTATTCTCGCCTGTTCCTAGTACCAAAGAAGGGGAACACGTGGAGACCAATTTTGGATTTATCTATCCTCAACACTTATCTGGACATTCCCAAGTTCAAAATGTTGACGTTACAACAGCTTTTACCTCTGCTGGGCAAAGATCATTGGATGGTGACTCTGGATCTCAAGGAGGCTTACCTTCATGTTCCTATCAGGCTAAGTTGCAGGAAGTATCTACGTTTCCGGGCTGGGACTTCTCATTATCAGTTCTCTGCATTGCCCTTTGGCTTATCTACTGCGCCCAGAGTATTCACAAAGGTTCTGGCTCCAGTAATAGCTTTCTTCAGACTAAGAGGGATACAGATCTATCCTTATTTGGACGATTGTCTGATTCTGGCTCAAGGAAAAGAGCTTCTTCATCATCTCCACTATGTGATAGCAGTGGGAAGATGCCTAGGGTATGCTGTGAGCGAACTGAAGGCCAGTCGAGTACCCGCTGAGGACATGTGCTTTCTGGGTGTGAGACTGAATACAGCATCCCAGATGGCTTTTTGACCCCGGACAAACAAAAGAATCTTTCTCTTTACTTCCATCAATTGTCTCATCAGTCCAGGCTGACTGCAAGGACAGTCCTTCAAGCCTTAGGGTTCATGGCATCTTGTATTCTGGTGCTTCCCAATGCCAAACTGCATATGAGGAAGTTACAATGGTATCTCAAAATGTATGGACACAGCACTGCCAAGATTTGGACACTGTCATTCAGATAATACCTTGCATTCAAAAGGAATTTTTGTGGTGGGCTCAGGAATGTCACCTAAACAAGGGACTCTCTGTGACCCGGCCAGAGGCGAGTCAGATTCTAACGACAGATGCCTCAGACAAAGCTTGGGGAGCTCATCTAAATGGAAAGTGGATACAAGACAAGTGGCCTGCCAGACTTCTACATCTACATATCAACCTGAAGGAGATGTTAGCAGTCCAATTTGCATTAATAGCTTTCAAGGATTTACTTCTTCCAGGGCAGGTGTTGATTCTAACAGACAACACAACTGTCATGTGGTACATCAACAAGCAAGGGGAACACATTCTTATCCTCTGTGCAGACAAGCAATGATTTTGTGGGAGACTGCTCTCAGTTTACAGCTAAATCTTCAGGCAAGGTTTCTGCCGGGAGCACAGAACTCCTTAGCAGATGTGTTGAGCAGACAAATTATGGATCCCCACGAGTGGAAATTGGATCCTCATGTATTTCAGAAATTGACAGTGTCATGGGGAACTCCAGACATAGATCTGTTCGCTTCTCCACTAAACTACCAGCTGCCAAAGTTTTGCACAAAGTTTTCATCCCACAGCTTGGAAGGTGGATGCTCTTTCATTCATTTGGAGCAATCTTCATGTGTACGCCTTTCCACCTCTGCCTCTCCTCCCAAAGGTACTTCTGAAGGTCAGACAGGACAAGCCAAAGATGATTTTAATAGCTCCAGATTGGCCTCGACAGCATTGGTACCCACTACTGAGAAGTCTGGTACGGGAGCCTCCATGGCCTTTACCTTCGATTCCACACCTGCTGACTCAGGAGAACAGTCATTTACTCAGTCATTTACTCAATGTCAAACTTCACTCTCTTCACCTGACAGCCTGGCATATTCTGTTTTAAACCCTGGAGGGTTTCAGCTTCCACAGCAAGTTTTGAATGTTATTTTGGAAGCCAGAAGGCCTAGTACAAGGAAAGTGTACGCAGATAAATGGAAGAGATTTTTATTTTGGAGTGCAGCAAAAGCGTTTATTGTTTCTAAGCCAAATTTAAGTGTGGCTCTTCAATATCTTACTGAGTTACTGGACAAAGGTTTGTCCTTCTCTTCTATTAAGATTCATGCTGCAGCAATTTCTGCTCACTATGATTGTGACCCACCATTGTTTTCTCATCCTTTGTTTAAGCAATTCCTTAGAGGGGCAAAGAATATAAGACCCCCACGGAGAGCTCCTACTCCTGCTTGGGATCTCAATTTTGTGTTGGAGAAACTCACTCTACAACCTTTTGAGCCTGCAGCTACTGCTGAGTTGAAATATTTATCATGGAAGACTGCTTTTTTGTTAGCCATTACCTCTGCGAGAAGGGTTTCTGAATTACAGGCCCTTATGGCAGTTGAGCCTTTCTTAATTTTCCATAAGGATAGGGTATCTTTACGTACTAATCCTTCCTTTATGCCTAAAGTGGTTTCTAGTGTGTCTTTAAACCAAACTATTCATTTGCCTACTTTTATGCAAACCCCAAAATAAAGGGGAAAAGATTTTGCACACTTTGGATATACACAGGCAGTTGCGATATTATTTGAGCAGAACTAAAGGGTTCAGGCAGTCTCAGCAGTTATTTGTTTCTTTTGCTTTGAGTTCTCAGGGCAAGCCTGTGTCAAAACAAACTATTTCTAAGTGGATTGGGTTTTGCATTGCTTTCTGTTATTCCCATCATGGCAAGGAGGTTCCAGCTGGGATTAGGCCTCATTCCACTAGGGCTACTGCCACTTCAACAGCTTTTTAAGGGGTGGCAACTAAAGGATATCTTGGAGGCAGCTACTTGGAGTTCTGTGCACACTTTCTCTAAGCATTATCACCTTCCACTTTACTCTAAATCTAGGGCTGGTTTTGCCACTGCTATTTTACAGGGCATGTTGGCAGCTCCTGCTTCTTTATAGTTGTGCCAGCCTCCCTTACCTCTGCTTTGGGATTCTACCCAAGTGTAAGGACTGCAGCAATGTGAGATGAAGAACATAGTACAGTTTTGTACCTACCATAAATGTAGATGTTCGAAGATCCACATTGCTGCAGTCCAATTTACCCTCCCTCCTTCCCCTCTGTAGTTAGAGGCGGTTGTGTGGGTTGGATTGTAAATATGGTGTATATTGTATATATTGTACATATTAGTGCTAGGGTGGTTGGTTGTTGGTTTTGTTGTCTTTGGGTTTTGACCTTTCTTGTTAGGGTCTTCTGACATCTGGGGCAAGAAAAGACTGAGGATATGACGTCGGTCATGCGCATTTGTACCCTGACGTCCTGATGTCAGTCTAATGCGCCTTGACCGACGTCAGCCTTATACTTTGATATTCGGGCCGACCGAGGACAGCGGACTACCCAAGTGTAAGGACTGCAGCAATGTGGATCTTCGAACATCTACATTTATGGTAGGTACAAAACTACTTTTTAGTTAGAGTTTCTGCCTGTGTGCCAGTGTCTGATTTACTGGCCTATCCCGTTTAAATTAGAGGGATTTGGCATCTCTGTGTGATTAGTTTTCCTCCTTAGTCTGTTTTTGGTGTGTGCCTTTGTGGTGATGTCGAAGGAACATGGGCCTTCGGGTTTTAAAAAAATGTACCAGGTGTGGGTACAAGATGTCAATCACGGATGACCACTCTCTGTGTTTATTGCCTAGGCCCTAAGCACCTTCAAGAGTCTTGCAGTGTATGCCACGCCTTTTCTTCTCGTGTCCTCCAAGAGAGGAAAAACAAATTGATATTGAAGGGGCTTATCACCCCTTCTTTGGAGGAGGCTTTATCTTCTTCCCCCTCTCCTTCCAGGAAGAAGTAGTCTTCGGCTCCGACTAGTCTGTCGGAGCCGACAGCCAAAAAATCAAGGCAGGCTTCTCCATCGGCTCCACGGACTTCGGAGCCGAGGTCGGAACGGTCTGCCTCGATGCCTCCAGCCTTGACTCCTCTGTCTTCGGAGCCGAGCGCTCGTGCATAGAGAGGCGGGTCACCTTCTCCGGCTCCATTGGTTTCGGAGCCGAGAAAGGTCGCTCGCTCAGACTCTTCTACCTCGGCGCCGAAGTCCCCGTCGGCTCCGAGGGAAATTGCTGTGCTGGCGGAATCTCCCTCGGCGCCGATACTACTTGAGACTATTCGGAACCGGCGAAGAAGTCAACTCGGGCCCGATCGGTCTCTTCTCGGTCTACGAGGATGTCCGATTCGGATATAGACAGGGTGCTTCAAAGGCTGTTTCAGTCTACAGTCTTCCAAAAGTTAGTCTCGGCTCCAGCCCAGTCGGCTCCGGAGCCGATTGTCCACCCTGTTGTCTTGGTTCCTCCTCCAACAGCCTCGGCACCGTTGGAGTCGGTGCTGGTGGAGCCGGTGGAGATTTTCGGGTCGGCTCCGAACCTTACTCCAACCCCGACCTTCTGATCGGAGTTCGGTACACGGACCTCCTCGGTCGGCCCCGGGGGTGACACTTCGGGTCCGATGTTTTCGGTTCCGAGCCTCCCTCTCGGTGCGTCGGCTGCGGGAATGCCGTCTACTGTTGTGGCCTCTAGGGTCGGACCTTCCCAGGACTCGGGGGGGGGGTCCGGCCTTCAGGGCCCTGAGTGCTTTGGCCAAATCTTCCTTGGCTACCTCCACCATCTCTCCGGCACCTTCCCTTGGCACAGAGACTGGTTCCTTTGTTGTCCCCGTGTCTCAAGACAGTGGAGCCCTGGGGCCTGAGGTCACCCCCATTGGGGGTTCCCCCCTTCCTGGAGGTCCTTCCGAGGCTTCTTCGGAAGAACCTCCCAGGAAGAGACAGTGCAAGTGGAAGCACGTCGACTCTCCTGATGAGTCTCTCACCTTGGACACCAACCTCGATGATGCGGAGGGGTCCCCCAAGTTGTCCTCGGATGATGTCTCCTTTGTGGACATCTTGGAAATCCTGAAGCAACGAGGCAACTGGCAGTCCAAACCTCCTTCCGCTGAGGAGTCTGTATTCCTCAAGGCCTTCGGGGCTCAGCCCTCCGCCTCCTGGGTGTCTCCGCCCTTCGATGAGCTCCTGGATTTGATCTCTCGAAGGGCGTGGGAGCACCCGGATTCTGTGGAACCGGTGCCAGCTCGCCCGAATACGTTTGTCAGCCCCCCCTGAAAAGGACTTCCTCTCTAAAGGTGTGGCCGTAGATGCCCTGGTGGTGGCATCTGCTACCCAGCAAGATGTGGCAGAGGCTTCGACGTCTGTCCATCCTCCTAATAAAGTGTCCAGGAGCATGGATCGGTACGGGAAGCGCACCCTTACTACAGCAGCCTTTACTTTAAGGTCTCTGAATTATCTGACGCACTTCACCAGACTTCAGAGGGATCTGGTCAAGGAACTTTCAGATACCCTCTCTGGTAATATACCTGAGCAGTTGGCCCAGACGGTTAGCTCTCAGTTGGCTACTCTATCATCAATATCGAACTCGTCCATGAGGCTCATTTCATATGCGGCCGAGGGGGCGAGTAGAGCGGCGGGTACGGGTGTTGCTCTACGGAGACAAGCCTGGCTCCGCCTGTGTCATTTTGCGGAGGCCTTCAAGTCTTCCTTTGCCGACACTCCCTTTGATGGGTCCTCCTTGTTTGGACCCAAGGTTTTCCACTCCCGGCCTTATCCTAAGGCTAGAAGAGGGGGGAAAATGTGGTTCCGCAAATCTCAGAAGACTTGCCC
This sequence comes from Protopterus annectens, assembly GCF_019279795.1. NCBI lineage: Eukaryota > Metazoa > Chordata > Ceratodontiformes > Protopteridae > Protopterus > Protopterus annectens. Next base: position 1,502,911,299 of record NC_056732.1, on the reverse strand, counting down.
CTCACAGCAGGACGATCCCCCTTCTAGAGGCAGAGGAGGGGGAAATTTTTCAGGAAGATGCCGTCGCAGAAGCCCCCGCAACACTGGAGACCGCGAGTCCTTTCGTGGCTCCTCAACCTTCCAACATCCCTGAAGGATTGCCCGACTGCGCAGCTCCAGAGCCAGTCGGGGGTCGTTTTTCGAGGCACCTAAAGGCCTGGGAGAATATCACTCAGGATCGATGGGTGCTCCGAATCATCGCCGGAGGTTACGTCATTCCCTTTTCACATCCCCCCTCACCATCCAGAAAAATCCCGGACCCACCACCCAGTCAACGGGATCTTGCAGCTATCGAAATCTCAAAGCTGCTTCAAAAAGGAGTCATCCAACCGGTCCCCGTAGACCAGAAAGGATTAGGGGCTTACTCAAAATTCTTTTTGGTGCCAAAAAAGACCGGGGACCTGAGGCCCATTTTGGATCTCAGCAACCTCAATCGATCAGTCAAGAAGTCTAAGTTCTGGATGGTCACCTTGCAATCCATTCTCCCGCTGCTGGAGAAAGGTGTTTGGATGTGCTCTATAGATCTCAAGGATGCCTATTATCACATCCTGATAGATCAGACGTCCAGGAGACATTTGCGCTTCAGCCTGGGAGACGGTCATTTCCAGTTCCGTGCACTGCCCTTTGGTCTCACCACAGCCCCCAGGGTGTTCACCAAGTGTTTGGCGGTGGTGACTGCTCACCTGAGAAGTCTAGGATTCCAGGTGTTTCCATATCTAGACGACTGGCTCCTAACTGCCACCTCCAGGCGTCTACTCGTACAGAACCTAGCAGCCACTATATCTCTAGGCAACTCCCTAGGAATCACCTTCAATTGGGCAAAGTGTGTTGCTGCCATCTCAGCGCATACGGTTTATCGGAGTAGAGATAGATTCAAGGCAAATGCGGGTCTATCTTCCTACAGAGAGGATAGAAATATTAGTCTCAAGTTCGAGCCTTGATCCTCAAACGTCGAGCCCCAGCCAGGATGGCCCTACAACTGTTAGGTTCTATGTCGGCCACCGTCCTCCTAGTCCCCTTGGCAGGATTGCACTTGAGGATTCTCCAGTGGCTCCTGTCAGTCCAGTGGTCTTATCAGGATCTCCCCCTCAGTCACCTCATTCTGATCACGGCGACGTGCAAACAGGACCTTCGTTGGTGGCTTCTTTCCTCCAACCTGGATCAAGGGTGACCCTTCGTTCCACCTCCTCCAGTGGCCACTTTGACTACGGACGCCTCCCAGACAGGGTGGGGGGGACATTACCTGGGCAGGTCAGTCCAAGGCAAGTGGCACTCCGACAAGAGTCTCCTCCACATCAACATACTGGAAATGAGGGCGGTGCTTCTGTCGTTACAAGCACTACACAATTACCTCCCCCAGGGCATGATTGCCATTCAGTCCGACAACATGTCAGTAGTCTGGTACCTGAACAAGCAGGGAGGGACCAGATCCTACCCCCTTTGCAGAGAGGCCATGAAAGTATGGGATTGGGCGATTGCAACCAAACGTTTTCTGGTAGCAACTCACATCCTGGGGAGATCCAACGTGATAGCCGACAGACTGAGCAGAACTATTCTCTCCCCTCACGAGTGGTCTCTGAACGACAGAGTGGCAGCTCAGATCTTCAGAAGATGGGGTACTCCTTGTTGCGATCTCTTTGCAACTCCCCTCAACACGAAATGCCAACAGTTCTTCTCACCCCAGTTCCGGGGGAGTGTCCCAAGGACGCCCTAGTCCAAACTTGGCCCACCGGCCTGCTGTACGCCTTTCCACCGGTTCCCCTTCTTCCCAGGGTGATCCAGAAGGCGATTCACTTACAGAGCAAGATGATTTTAGTTGCCCCATACTGGCCTCGTCAAGTCTGGTTGCCCTTTCTTCGGAAATATGCACTGGACGGTCCATGGTTCCTGGACAAGGTTCCAGACCTCTTGATCCACCAGTCGGGACAACCTCATCAGTCCCTTCACTCATTGAGGTTAGCAGCTTGGCTCCTCCTCTTCCGACCATAGTCAGGAACCATGCTTTGGACCCGGAAGTCATACATATCTTGTCCTTGGCCCACAAGACTTCTACTAAGAAAATGTATAACAGCAAATGGAAGAGATTTGCTATTTGGGCCCAACTCCGGGGATTAGATCCCATTACTGCCCCGGTGTCAGAGGTTCTGAAGTTTTTAGCTTCACTATTCAATCAAGGTTCTTCGGTCTCTACCATCAAGGTTCAATTGGCAGCTATTTCCAATTTTCATGAAACTGTAGACCCACCTTTGATGAGCAACAAGTTATGTAAAGCCTTCATGAAAGGTGCTGGGCTGCTACGACCTCCGATTTCTCATCCTGCTCCACCGTGGGATATTAATTTGGTATTAGGTGCTTTGACCTCTTCCCCCTTCGAACCGGCAGCAACTTGCGACTTGAAATTTCTTTCTTGGAAAACTGCTTTTTTGGTGGCAATTACATCAGCCAGAAGGGTTTCGGAACTTCAAGCCCTATGTGTTAAACCACCGTACCTGGTTTTTCACAAGGATAGAGTATCCCTCAGGCCTAATCCATCCTTTGTTCCTAAGGTTTGTTCTAGTTTTTGTCTGCAACAGTCATTGGAACTTCCAGTTTTCTTCCCAAAGTACTCAAACAGAGCGGAATACATCTTCCATACGTTGGATGTTCACAGGCAATTGCGCTTCTATTTAGATAGGACGCATCAAACACGAAAAACAGATCAGTTGTTTGTGTCCTTTTCGGACAATAAATTGGGCAAAGCCGTCACGAAGGTCACTATTGCCAAGTGGATCAGAGACTGTATCAGTCATACTTACTTCCTTTCTAATAAAGAGCTTACAACCACAGTGAAAGCTCATTCTACAAGGGCTATGGCTACTTCGACAGTTTTTCATTCTAAGCTTGCCATTAGTGACATTTGTGCTGCGGCTACCTGGTCTTCTCACACCTTTATTTCTCATAACAAATTGGACGTGGCATCTCGGGGGCGAGCTTCCTTCGGTTCCACAGATGTCCTTCAAGGATGCATCTGCAGTCATAACAAATGGGTTGTCCTGTCGTCAGGCAGCCCTTCGGTCGGCCGGATTCCAAAGTCTGGGTCCGGCTTCGGCTGATGTCGCACTTCACCTGACGTCATCTCTGCTGGTCTTCGGGTATAAAGGCATCAGCCGACGCCATTTTCCTCAGTCTTTCTTGCCGCGTGGCGCCCGAAGCAGAAGCTGTTCGCAAGTGCCGGTCGGTCAGATCCAGAGATTACTACTACCGAATACTACTTCGAAGACTTCTAAAAAGCTAAGTACCCCGTTGGGGACTCTTTCTTGCCTCAGCCGATGTCAGAAAAAGTAAATAACTGTTTAACTTGTGGGAAACAAATACCTCATAAAGATTTCCACTCTTACTGCCTACCTTGTTTAGGCCCAGACCACGACGTAGCAGCCTGTTTAGCCTGTGCTTCCTTCAACCGACGAACACTTAGGCGTCGGTCGGAGTTTGCTGAACAGTTTTTCGGCTCAGATTTTGCGTACATTATGCCGTCAGATCCTCCGACTACCCAAATTGTTAAACGCAAAGAAAAAGACCGACAAATCGGCCTCTGAAGTTTTGCCTACTACTGTGGTTCCTAGTGAATTATCAGACACCATCCCTTTGGATGTCTCTACCCCAGCACGTGGTGCTGCTAGGCCTACTGCAGCCATGTCTATAAAGGCCTTTGCCAGGGCTAAAGCAGCCAAAACTGTTAAATCAGTGCCTGTTAAGACCCCCTCACACAGGCCCACCTCTAGTTCACAAATGCTTACTCTGGCAGAGGATTTAATCTCCTTAATTAGGGGATCCCAATCTCACCCAGACAGGGCCTCTCAGCCTCCAGAAAAGAGACCTAGAGCAGAGCCCCCCGAGCCAGTGTCCTCTGATTCTTCGGATGACTCAGACATTACAGATCAGCCAGAGGCTCCTTTTTCTACTTATGAAGATTCCGATGCTGAAGAATCCATTCCATCTGCCTCTCCACCAGAGGAATTTTCCTTTGGGGAAACCTTACATGCCATGAGAGAACAATTCCAATGGCAGGGACAAGATTTCTCAGATTCAAGAAAAAGGCTTAGGACCTTTCTGCACTTACCATAACATAGGCCCTTAGCTATACCTCCAGTTCTGCCTGTTGTGGATGATGCATTTAATGATGTTTGCACTGCTCCTGATACTTTACCTCCAGCCCCTGCCAAACCAGATAGATTTTACAGGGTGCCAGACACTCATCACCACCTATACAAGGCCCCACTTGCAGATCCTGAGACTATATCCCAGGGCCTAAGGCAGTAGCCGACCTCAGCAAAACCCTCCCTTCTGAAAGGGAATCCAGGTCCTTAGAGAGATGGGGAAAAAGTTTACACCTCTGCTACTCTCTCAGCTAGAGCTTTAAACTGTCAGTTTCACATGATCCAATACCAAGAGTTTATGCTTGATCAGTTAACTAAGAGGCTGTCCTCTGATGACTCCTTAGATAAGAAATATGTTTTAGAAATGGTGAATAACATTCAGCAGGTTAGTAACCATTCTTTAAAATGTGGCTATGATGCACTGGAGGCTTCATTTAGATCAGCCATGACTGTCACAGTGATAAGAAGGCATGCATGGTTGAAAAAACAGGTCTTGCCGGATCATGTTAAAGCAAAGCTGTTAGATGCTCCTATGGATAAGGCCAGTCTATTTGGTACCCCTGCTCAGCAAGTAATGAAGAAAATGGAAGAGAAGGCAAAATCTGTACAAACAGTTAAGGATTTCTTACAGGTTCAGCCCCCAAGGTTTAGCAGGAACTGGCCTGCCAAAAATTGGTCCTTTCCAGACTCGTCAAAATCTCAAAGAGGCAGGAATAGACGCTCTAGAGGCAGAAATCAATCCAGAGGAGGTGCCTATAGAGGACGCCAGTGGCAAGGCGATAACCAGCGAGGCACAGACACAACCACTGCCACTGCAACAGGACAATCACAGTGACTTGGCTCTGACACCGCCTACCAGGGAGCAAATTGCAGCACCTTTAGGCGGAAAGTTAGCCTTATTTTCGAAAAATTGGCACTATATCACAAAAGACAAGTGGATTTTGCAAACCATAGACCAAGGCTACAGGTTCCACTTCCACACCTTACCAGTAAAAAGAGGAATGCCAAACCTACCTCCAAATCAAAAAAACAGAAGCTCTAAAGCAGATAGCTCAATTAACAAAGATGAGAGCTGTGGAAAGAGTACCAATAACACAACAGGGCAAAGGATTCTACTCCAGACTCTTCCTAGTACCAAGAAAAGAGAAAAGTTGGAGACCTATTCTCGACCTGTCCGCCTTAAACACATACATCATTGTCCCAAAATTCAAAATGCTGACCCTACAGCAACTTCTTCCCATGCTGGGCAAGGAGTGTTGGCTGGTAACTCTAGATCTCAAGGAGGCATACCTGCACGTCCCCATATGACCAAATTGCAGAAGATACCTCAGATTTCTTGCAGGATCAGAGCATTATCAATTCTCAGCATTGCCCTTTGGCTTATCTACTGCTCCCAGAGTATTCACAAAATGCCTGGCATCAGTAATCGCACATTGCAGGCTACAGGGAATCCAAATGTATCCATACCTGGACGACTGCCTTACAAGCGGACAACAAAAGCAAGCTGACAACAGATTTACAAAGAGTCATTTGCTTACTACAAGCCCTGGGATACACAGTCAATTTAAAAAAGTCAAGACTGATACCATCCCAGACAAGAACATTCTTGGGTGCGGAATTGGACACAGTAAAACAAATGGCATTCCTAACTGCAGAAAAACAAGAACTCCCCCCTCTTTACTTCTTGGCATTAACAAAGCAGAACAAACTAACAGCAAGAAAAGTACTTCAGGCCTTGGGCTTCATGGCATCATGCATAATCCTGGTCCCCCATGCCAGACTGCATATGAGAAAGCTACAGTGGTACCTAAAGAATTTATGGTCTCAACACAGGCACAGCTTAGAAACCGAAATCCCACTAATCCCATGCCTGAAACAAGAGTTCCTATGGTGGGCTAAAGCATGCCAGTCAAACCCAGGCTTGCCCTTCCACAACTTTCAAGCAAACCAAACCATCACAACGGACGCCTCAGACCTAGGCTGGGGGGCGCACATGTTGGACAAGTGCATACAAGGATTGTGGACTCCAGACCAGCTGCACCTGCACATAAACCAAAAAGAAATGCAGGCAGTAAAACTAGCAATCCAGAAATTCAGACCATTCCTCAAAGAAGGCCATTTAATGATAAGGACAGACAACACCACAGTCATGTGGTACATCAACAAACAGGGAGGCACTCATTCATACCCCCTATGCAGAATGACTCTGGACCTTTGGAATATGGCTCTGAGCTACAACATCCAGTTACAGGCAATATTTGTGCCGGGAAAAGAAAACACCCTAGCAGACATGTTAAGCAGAACCACCTCGGATGCTCACGAATGGATGCTACACCCAGACATCTTCAAGGCCATCACAAAGAAACGGGGAATGCCACAAATAGACCTATTCGCATCCCCACTCAATCACCAGCTCAAAAAAAAAAAAATTCTGCACAAGGACATGCCACCCACTTGCATGGAAGGTGGACTCTCTATCCTTCAGTTGGAAGGCCTGACAGCATATGCATTTCCACCTCTTCCTTTGATGCACAAGGTACTACTGAAAATCAAAGAGGAACGTCCAAGGATAATTCTGATAGCTCCGAATTGGCCAAGACAACACTGGTATCCTTTGCTGAGGAGCATGTCTCAGGGGAGAATGTGGTCAATACCCCTGATGCCTTTGATGTTAACTCAGAACAACTACAACATCATGCACCCAAATCTAAAAACCTTGCAACTGACTGCCTGGAACATCACATAACAGCAACTAACCCAGACTTATCCCAAAGGGTTAAAGACATTATCCTTGAAGCCCGCAGACCTTCAACAAGAAGAAACTGTGCAGGAAAATGGAAAAGGTTTGTCATTTGGAGTACTGAAAGAGGAAAAGATGTGTCGAACATAGATATTGCTAACATCCTGGAGTACTTGGCAGAGCTTCTACATACGGGCCTGTCCTATTCCTCCATCAAGATACATGCATCAGCTATTTCCGCAGAATACAGCTTCGATCCACCTGTCTTTTCGCATCCTCTACTCAGGCAATTCCTCAGAGGGATCAAGAATGTGAAACCTCCTAGGAAACCACCATTACCAGCATGGGACTTGAACTTTGTGCTAGAAAAATTGACACTCCCTCCATTTGAACCAGCAGCAACAGCAGATCTTCAACACCTATCATGGAAAACTGCTTTCCCACTGGCAAATTACTTCAGCAAGGAGGGTTTCGGAACTACAGGCCTTAATGGCAGTACAACCCTTCCTAATCTTCCATCAAGATAGTGTCCATGAGAACTAATCCTACATTTATGCCTAAGGTGGTATCCAGAGTGTCTTTAAACCAGGCAATCCACCTACCTACCTTCTTTCCCAATCCACAGAACAGGGGGGAAAGGCTGCTGCATACCTTGGATGTACATAGACAGTTACGCTACTACCTGGACAGAACCAAAAGTAACAGAAAAACTGACCAGCTTTTAGTAGCCTATGCAACAGGAAGGGAAGGAAAAGCAATTTCCAAACAGACAATCTCCAAATGGATAGGAAATTGCGTAAGATTCTGTTACTCCTACCATGGAAAACCAGTTCCACAGAACATAAGACCTCATTCTACAAGGGCTACAGCCACTACCACAGCTTTCTTACGAGGAGTGGCAACCAAGGACATTATTGAGGCGGCTACTTGGACCTCCGTGCATACATTTGCCAAGCATTATAATTTACCTCTATACTCTAGATCCCGAGCAGGGTTTGCCACTGCTGTATTGCAAGGGATCCTAACTACACCATAATTCTTCTTCCACCTCCCCTAGTTTGGCTATGGTATTCTACCCATTTGTTATGACTGCAGATGCATCCTTGAAGGACATAGTACAGTTTTGTACCTACCATAAATGTAGATGTCCGAACAGGATAGCATCTGCAGTGGATTACCCTCCCTCCTTCCCCTCTGTGGTACTCCTAGGGTATTTACCCTCCTAATAGCTAGCTGGGGGGGGGAGTCTCTTATGGTGTATTTGTTTGTATATATGTACATACATGCTTATTTTTTGTGTTTGCCTTCTACTATTTTGGAAACATTGGCATTTATCCAAAATTTAGCTTTCCAAGAGGGCAACTGGCATCTGGGGCAAGAAACACTGAGGAAAATGGCGTCGGCTGATGCCTTTATACCCGAAGACCAGCAGAGATGACGTCGGGTGAAGTGCGACATCAGCCGAAGCCGGACCCAGACTTTGGAATCCGGCCGACCGAAGGGCTGCCTGATGACAGGACAACCCATTTGTTATGACTGCAGATGCTATCCTGTTCGGACATCTACATTTATGGTAGGTACAAAACTGTACTTTCTCAGGAGTGTTTTCCAGTGAGCCACCCAGGAATCAGGTGCTAGGGACGCTGTCCCATCAGTACAGAATGTAGGCGAGATAGGATCACATAACATCTTTTAGTTATGTACTTACCATAACTTTAGATGTTTGGGATCCATCTTGCCTACATTCCTAATAACCCACCCTCCTTCCCCCCTGCCTTGGAGATCAGAAGAGACCGGACGGTTCAAGTTTAGCCGTTTCATCTTGAAACACCTGGCAATATTATATCAACAGTCTATGTGTGTGTGCATGTGTGCGGACAAACAAGATCTGGGGAAGCAGTAGTGGTGCATCCTGGGATGTAGAATAGCTCAGCCAATAAGAGACTTCGCTCTATAGTATAGCGTGCCGAGTCGGAGCCGAGGATCGGCTCCGAACCCATCAGTACAGAATGTAGGCGAGATGGATCCCAAACATCTAAAGTTATGGTAAGTACATAACTAAAAGTTAAGTTGCCTGGGATACACAGTAAATGAAAAATCAAAACTAGTGCCCTCACAACAGACAATATTCCTGGGTGCCATCTTGAACACAGCGGCCCAGATGGCGTATCTCATGCCAGACAAGCAAGGACAAACTGACTCAATACTTTCAATTGATGGCAACAAAGACCCAACTCCCTGCAAGAAAAATTCTGCAGGCCTTGGGCTACATGGCATCTTGCATACTACTAATTCCATATGCCAGACTGCGTATGAGGAAACTACAGTGGTACCTAAAGAGTGTATGGTCTCAACACTGTCAAAGTTTGGAAACAGTTATACCACTACTTTGCCTTCAACAGGAGTTTCGATGGTGGGCTCAAGCTTATCACCTCAACAAGGGACAGCCTTTTACTCAACCCACAGCCAGGCAAACACTGACAGCAGATTCATCGGATTACGCCTGGGGAGCACACATGGCAGGAAAATGTATTCAGGGCGAGTGACCCACAGAGCAAAAGCATCTTCACATCAATCAAAAAGAGATGCTAGCTGTACAAAATGTACTTATAGCTTTCAAGGACCTGCTGCATCCAGGACAACTACTACTAAAGACAGACAACACCACAGTTATGTGGTGCATAAACAAGCAAGGGGGCACACACCTCCTACCCCCTCTGCAGACAAGCCATGACTTGTGGAACACAGCTGTAGAATACCAAGTTCATCTGCAAGCACAATTCCTGCCAGGAGAGAAAAACACACTGGCAGACGACCTAAGCAGAAACATCATAGATCCCCACGAATGGGAATTGAATCCACAAATATTCAGAATGATAACACAAAAATGGTGGAGCCCGGACATAGATCTGTTTGCATCCCCAATGAACTGCCAGCTACAGAAATTCTGCACAAGGAGTTACCATCCACAAGCATGGAAAGTGAATGCCCTCTCATTCAGTTGGAAAAACCTACAAGTATACGCTTTCCCTCCTTTACCTCTCCTTCCAAAGGTACTCATAAAAGCCAGGCAAGAAGAGCCAAAGATGATCCTGATTGCACCAGACTGGCCACACCAGTACTGGTACCCAATCTTAAAGAACTTAGCAAAAGAACCACCCTGGATTTTGCCTCAAATCCCACATTTGCTGACACAGCACAACAGTCAGATACTTCACAGCCAGCTGAAGACCTTAAACCTATCTGCATGGAAAATTCCTTAGTCAAGCAAGCAATGCCTCTCTCCAAAGCTGTTATGGATGTCATTCTGGAGGCCAGAAGGCCTAGCAGCAGGAAAGCCTACTCGAATAAATGGAAGAGATTCTGTGCCTGGAACCAGGCACACAGCCTTGACCCTCTTGTCCCAAACATTCCTCGGATACTTCAGTATTTAACTGAGATGCTGGACAAGGGCCTCTCCTTCTCATCCATCAACATCCACGCCTCAGCCATTTCCGCTCATTACAACACGGATCCACCAATTTTTTCTAATCCTTTGCTCAAACAGTACCTCAGGGGGGCTAAAAACATAAGACCGCCCCGTAGAGCACGTAGCCCAACTTGGGACCTCAACTTTGTTTTGGAAAAGTTAACTTTACCTCCTTTTGAGCCAGCTAGCACAGCAGAATTAAGATACATCTCTTGGAAAACTGCTCTGCTACTGGCAATAACATCAGCATGAAGAGTTTCAGAATTACAGGCACTAATGGCAGTGGAACCTTTCCTCATTTTCCACCAGGACAGGGTGTCTTTAAGAACTAACCCTACGTTTATGCCAAAGGTGGTATCAAGTGTGGCTCTAAACCAAACTATTCACTTGCCAACTTTCTATCCAAAACCACAGAACTAAGGGGAGAGACTACTACATTATTTGGACATTCACAGGCAGTTACTCTTCTACTTGGACAAAACCAAAGCTTTCAGAAAATCTGAGCAATTATTGGTAGCATATGCTGCAGGAGCACAGGGAAAAGCCATTTCAAAACAGACCATCTCAAAATGGATAGGACATTGTATGCGTTTCTGCTATACTCACCATGGGAAACCTGTACCTAGCAGCATTAGATCTCACTCCACCAGGGCAACAGCCACTTCAACTGCCTACCTCAGAGGAGTACTTACCAAGGATATTTTGGAAGCAGCAACATGGAGTTCTGCGCATACCTTCACCAAGCATTACCATTTGCCTTTATACTCCCAAATCCAGAGCTGGCTTTGCCACTGCTGTGCTGCAGGGCCTTATAGCCACCCCTAATGCCTTATAGAACCAGCCTCCCTACCTCAGCTTTGGGATTCCACCCAAGTGTAATGACTGCAGCAGTGTAACACGATGAACATAGTACAGTTTTGTACCTACCATAAATGTAGATGTTATAAACACTGCTGCAGTCCAGGTTACCCTCCCTCCTTCCCCTCTTACTTGCTGGTACGTACCTATGCCTTCTACCCTTTACTACCTATGGGGAGTATTTGCTGGTAACAAAGTTGTTGTTTGCTTTTCTTATGTATGTTTTATTAGCAATTTGAGTTGCCTACCTATTTGGGGACACCTGACATCTGGGGCAAGAAAAACTGAAGAAAATGGCGTCGGCTGCATCTTATATACCCCTGTCGCACTGACGTCAGGGAGGAGGCGACAGTAACCGATGCCGGACCAAGACTTTGGAATTCAGGCCGACTGGGGAACCGCCTGACGGCAGGATAACCCAAGTGTAATGACTGCAGCAGTTTTTACACTCTAACATCTACATTTATGGTAGGCACAAAACTGTACTTTTCTGCTGGTGGTGTGCAAGTGCCTGCTTAATGGATTTTCAACTGTTTAAAAGATAATTAGAAATGCTGCTCATTTACTGGGTAGGACATCTTTTGCTCACCATACTACCTTGCTTGAATGCTTAACTGAAAGACAAATTAAGTGAATGATTATTTTCCTAATAGTTACTCTTTGGCGCTTGTTTAGTCAGACTTTCACTCCATTGATGCAGTCTTGCTGGAATACCGTATAGAAAATGTTTTTAACACGAGAATGACTATTTCTGTTGGCTACAGCTTTGTGATTGATCTTATAGACATTGAATTCATTATAGCAGTTTTGTTATTCTGCTAACTGAAAGATGCGTTATGCGAGCGTGTGTTTTATGGAATATCCTGCCTATGCTTTTCATAGTTAAATCACCCCACTAGTTGACTTCGGTAAGGCATTATTATCTCTTCAGTGACCAACTACAAGGCTTTCTAAAAGCTCTGCAAACTGGTTAGATTTGTGAGCATATTTTGTAATCTGTACAACTAATTTATATGATGTAAAGTCTTTTAATTTCAAGCTGAGCTGTAGCTGCTGATTTTCATGACTTTTTATAACTCAACAATTTGCAGTACTTTACTGTACTTAGTGTACATTTTAACTCAAAGTAATGCTCATAGCATAGTTAAGAAGGATCTGTACATACAGCTTGGTGAAAAGGTGACTACAAAAACTGTGAATATCATTAACCTGAATTATTTATGCATGGTTTCTGTCTTTCATCAATCGTTTATCTTAATGTGCACTCTCCTGCCTCCATACACTTTTTATCTTGCCTTCTTCCCTTTCTCCATATACTGCCTTCTCCTCCCTTCACACTCCTAAGCAGTACCTTCATCTGAAAACTTAATTTCTACTAGTTTTTTGGCTTTTTCCTGTTTTCTTATTCATCATTTCTCTCTTTCATCTCCCTTCCCCAACTGTAACTCCCTTGTCTTACTTCCCCTTCTTCCCAAATTGTACATCACTTCACTTAACTGTGAAACTGTGCAACTATGCACCTAACCTTTCTTTCACCCCTCTTTATAGGTTTCATGTCAGCTAAACACTTTCTGTCCTGTCAGTTATTTGCCAGCGAGTCTGAACCACTGTGAGAACTAAATTACTCCATGGCACATTTGGAATAAGTGCTGCTCAATAATGTACGTGTCACTTCAGATTTATTCTTTCTTGAAAATAGTTTCCCCTGTTGTGAAGCGTAGTACACAACTGGAATGTTCTGGTATCCCCCTTATATCTCTACTTAACTATTGTCAATCCTGCTCTTCCCAAAGTGTGAACGTTAAATGGTGCTTAACTACTGTCTCCAATGTTACAGGAATTTTTCTTAAGTTTACAGCTGCTTCTACTAGTCCCTCTGCTCAGCCACAATATATCTTTTGATTCCGAAATTATTTCCCCTACTTCAGCTAATTCTACATATAGTAAAAGTAGTTTTAACAGTAGCTAACTATACATATCTACTTCCCTCCCTTCACTCTGGCTTTCATATAGCTTTACTTAACAGCATTCTTTCAGTCCAAAATTTCTAGGAGTAACATATATTTTGCACAGGTTTCCTACCTTACTGATTTGTTTCTTGAAAACTGCAAACGTGAACCAGGTCCATCCTGCTCCATTCACTGTCTCTGTTCTCGGGCTCACTCAGCTCCCCTAACCTACCCTATTCCCACTCGCCCTTATTTCAGTTACATTTATTCTCACCATAGCCTTCCCATTATTACACCTTAACCAATCACACTCCTCGTCAAACCAATTTCAGATTGCATCATTCCCTCCCCAACGCCCCATCTTCACAATGCACCCATTAATTAGCCAGTTAGTCAGTTCCTTCACCCCACCCATCAGCAGTCCAAGAGGTAGCCTGCAGATACATTCCTCCTCAAATCTCGCACTTTTAGAATCCCTCACATACAAAAATGATCTATCTACTATGTCACTCGTCTCCAATACAGTAGTCCTCAACCCCTCTTCTTCTACCTCCTGCTAAACTTAACACTCTAAATATCATACCTACCCCACAAGCTTGCATCTATAACATCTGTACAATCCATATTTTTACCAACTACTCTGAGGTATCCTCTATGCAATAGACCTACTTTTGTGTAGCAGAGTAAAAATCCTTCCCCTACAAGACAACACCAACAAACACACTCCTTTGATAGGTCATACTAAAACAAAAAGAAAACTGCTACCTTTCATTTATCCATATAAATGTTGTAACTTACCCAAATGCAGAGACATGCATCCCAACCCAGGCCTCATCTCTCCCTCTCCTAACATCCCTAATTCGTATAAGTCATTAAGTCATTAATTATTACATCCCTTAACCTTCAAAGCATCAAACACAATTCCAGAATTACATGCCTGGATAGCTCATAATAAACTAGATATGTATAACTGCTACTGAAACATGGTTAAAACGCTACATAAAAGATGCTGAATTTCTCCCCCCAGGCAATGCTTGTTTAAGATCAGATAACCCCAGGAAACAAGGTGGAAGGGTTGCACTATTATACCAAAACACCTTTACTATAGTCCCATATACTAAATCTATTCCATATTTTTCCACAGCGGAAATATTAATATCTTTCTTAAAAATGAAGAGTTGTAAGAGTCTCTGCTTTATAGCCCTGTATATCCCTTCAGGTAATAACATTCCTAATTAGAAGAAAACCTTGCTTGGACATCAAATATAAAAAATGAAAAATCATCCATCCTGGGCGACATAAATATTAACAACTGGCTATGTTTCTCCTACCACCATCCTTCCTCCAATATCGACCTAACTTTACCCAGCTAATTACTAATATAACTAGATCAACAAAAACATTGATAGTGGCTCCATTTTGGACTGGATTCTAGTCTCCGACCCAAATAAAATCTCCACTATAGAGACAGTACCCAGTAGTATCAGTTACCACCTACATGCCTGTATACTAAATGAAACCAGTCCAACACTAAGTTAACACTAGTATAAACAAACTTATCCCATTTTAACCCAACCACTCTTAATGAAACTTTACAAAGCATCAACTGGAATGAATGCAACAGTCCCTAATGTTTTTATTTAAGTCATTTAGGTTTAGAATCAGTACAGAGAAAATTCACTGAAAGAATACTGTCTGAGTAGCTTAGATTATGACTACTGATGCAAGAAATTGCACCTTTACAATGTTCATCGTGTTTCACTGTTGCAGTCATTACTCTTGGGTTATCCTGCTGGCAGGCTACCCGCTGTCGGCCAGAATTCCAAAATGTAGGTCGGGCGTCTGTTGCTGTCGCGTCTTCCCTGACGTCAGTGCGCCAGTGGTATAAAAGATGCAGCTGACACCATTTACTTCAGTATTTCTTGTCGCGCGGTGCCCGAAGCAAAAGCAGTAAGCAAGTGCCGGTCGGCCGACTCCTGAGATTTTCAAATCTGAATTTCAGAACCGAAGTCTTCATTAAAGCTAAGTACCCCATTGGGGAAACGTTTTTCTTGCTCCAGACTGATGTCAGAAAAAGTTAACAATTGTATTTCTTGTGAGAAGCAAATACCTCATAGGGACTTTCACTCTTACTGTATTCCTTGCCTAGGCCCTGATCACAACGTTGCTAGCTGTCGGTTTTGTGCTAGATTCAACCATTTATTTATTATTTTATTTTACATTTGTTGACCGGGCTAGTCTAGCTGGAGAATTTTTCCATTTTCAGTAGAGGCCCGGGGGAGAAAAGCTCCACAAAACATACTAGTAAGACATACTAGTAAAAAAAAAAAAAAAAAACTGAAAAAAGACCATACAAAAACTACAGCAAACAAAGACATAAAATACCTAGGCAAATTACAAAAGAAAGACATTTCATGGATAAAAGTAATAGCATCTAATTTTGAGTATCCTATTAGAGTGCAAGTAAATTTGAATGTTAATAAGATTTAGAAACTGTCAAAAGAGAAGAACAAAAGTCATTTGAGTACGAGAGGAGAAATAGATGCAAAAAAAAATAAAGCAGATCTGAGGTATTAAATATTACATAAAGCGAGAGTTAGAGATAGCTTAACACAAGCATAGGGGCTAAATAGTAGAGTGGAGAAAGTAGAGGTGAAGAAAACAGAATAAAGGTAAGATTGTTAGGTTTATTACAGGAACAGAGCCAGTGACTTTTGAAGTACAGTTTGATTTTATAAAGACCACAGCAGCAATCCAGCAACTCCAAAGAAGGAAATTTATTAACAAAACAGCAGTAATAAAAATCTCTAGCGCCTCGGCCAACAAGCCTTTAACAGAGTACATCAAATAAGGAAAAGCTGCCAGTTTATATACAACAGCACTTAATTGAATAATAAGTTAATGACTTATATCACACTTTTAACCAGATCTTATTAAAAACTAACACTCCCATTAATACAATTATACAAAACTTTTCCAGAAGCATTCTTGATTCAAGCCCACAGGGAACATAGTATTAAATTTTAAAATTAAAAATGCTTCTTTTTTCCTCAGCAATTGTTTAACTTGTTCATCTGTCATAAACTTTTTACATATCACATTATCTAAAATTGTAGCCTGAAAACCCTCCAAACTTCCCTTATGTACTTCATTAAAATGTACAGCTATAGGGCTAGATAGTTTATAGTTCTTAACGTCCCTTATATGTTCTTTTATTCTACAAGAGAAACTTCTTTTCGTCTCCCCTATATAGAATTTATTACAAGTACATTTAATTGAATATATGACTTTCTGGCTATTACAAGTAAAACTTTCATTTATTTCAAAGTTCTTATTATTAATTTTATCAAACCTTTGAGTAACAAAACTACAAATACTACACCTCCCACATACTACTGTACCTTTTTTCTTTTTTTCCTTCTATTATTACCAATTTTGGTCTATGAAACCTACTATGTACAATAAAATCTTTAATATTTCTTCCCCTGTTAAAAGAGAATAATAATTTCTTATGCTGTAAACAATCTACTTCTTTGTTTATAATATTCCAACTGGATTTAATTATATCTATAATTTCTTCTGTTATTACTGAAAAAGTGGTGGTAAAATATATATTTTTATCTTGCTCCCTTTTTTTTGTTGTTATTATGGCATATCCAATTACATTTAGTCGACTTACTATTTAATACTTTATTTAAGCTCTCTCTCAAATTCATTTCATCATATCCTCTCTTTAAATCTCAAAAAACTATCTTCTAATTCCACATTTCTATCTCTATTATCATTACATAATCTTTTAATTCTATTGAATTCTGTATATGGAATAGATTTCATAGTATGCCCTGGGTGAAAACTTTCACCATGTAATATATTATTACTATTAGGGAATTTCCTATATATTCTAGAAATTACCTTATGTTGGTAACTATCCCCTATTAATTCAACATCTAAAAAATGTACTTTTTTACCTTTTTGTAATCCATCAAATCTTATTCCTATATTATTGGCATTAATTTGAGTAATAAATTGATCCACTAGCTCATAACCGCCTTTACAAATAAAGATAAGATCGTCAATATATCTGTAATACTGAATTACGTGTGTACGAAATAATTGATTAGTATAGATATACTGTTGCTCAAACAAGCCCATAAATATATTGGCATAACAAGGGGCAAATGGAGCCCCCATAGCTGTTCCTTGTTTTTGCCTATATAAATGACCATCAAATTCAAATATATTATTTTGAAGGCACATCATCATTAATTCTGTAATGTATTCAGACATAGGACTTTCACCTAGAAAATGTTTCATAGCTCTAATACCATCAAAATGTTTAATATTAGTATAGAGACTTACTACATCTATAACTATAAAAAACATTTCCTCATCCCATATAACTTGACAAACTTTTGTTAGAAATTCAAAGACATCTTTAACATAAGATGGCAATTTTATAACTATTGGTATTAAAATTTCATGTAATAAACAAGAAATATTATTCAAAAAGCCCCCACTAGCCAAAACAATGGGCCGTCCTGGTGGATTCAATAAATCCTTATGAATTTTCGGCAAACAATAGAAACATGGCATTCTAGGATTTTTTATGGCCAGTTTATCTGTAACATCTTTAACAGAAAAATAATGTAATCTTTTGCCTTTTTCCAATAAGTCACAATACAATTTTTGAGCTATATCATAATCAGTTATATCTATACATTGATACACACTATTATCTCTTAAATGTTTATAACACATAGATAAATACTGTGTATAATTCATCATAACTAACTTCCCGCCTTTGTCCGCAGGTTTAAATACCATTTGTTCATTCCTACTTAGTTCACTTAATGCCTTCCATTCCATTTTATTTAAATTATATACAACACTTTTTTTCTTTTGACTTATAAATTTATCATAAATTATTTGTACATTATGATTCAATGATTTATCTAAGCACTGTATACTCTCATTGTTACAAAATGGAACAAAAACACTTTTAACTTTAATATTATCAGTGTTTAATTTACAGTAGACATTATAACTATCTTCTTCCCCTGAGCAACAAGAGTAGAAGCTATCATTAGAGCTACTACTACATACATCAACTTCAATAACTTCCTTATTAGTTGCCATTTCCAAAGAAAAAAAGTGCGCTAGCTTTAACTTTCGTACAAAACGAAATATATCACTTTTTAACACATGCAAACGGGGAAGGACAGTTGGTATGTATTTTAAACCTTTAGTTAATACAGATATGTGAGCTTCAGTCAGCTCCAAACCAGATAGATTAACCACATACTCACATGTAGAACACCAATTAGCCCTACTAGTCCCATTTTCCCCGTTTGTTAGTCCTTTGGTATGTACGTTGCTCTTGATAGTAGCCCTGTGCTGCACCATTCCAACTTCGTTTTCTCCCCTTATTTGCTCCACGAAATGAATTCAAATATGTATTATTACCAGCGGGCGGCAAATACGGAAAGTCCTCATCCGTATCAAATTCTGTAGCCGAAACCATACTTTCACCTGATGTAGGAGCCCTTTTGGACATATTATAACCCGGTTTCTTTTGTTGATCGAACTGAACATGTGGTTTTCTCCCTTTAGGGTTCGTCGCCACCAGGAACGCTCTTTTGTTGTCATAGTCGCGTATATCGCGAACTAATTTGCCCTTTTTCCTGTCAATCAGTTCTTTCTCATAATTCACTAGCTGCTCATTGGTTTTGATAAGAAAGCTCTGCAATTCATCTTGTGATATGACGTTAGTAACGTTCTGGCACAACCCTTTGATCTCTTCCTTAAGCTTTTGTTTTTTAAAGAGATCACGCTCCACTAATATGTGAACCCACTCCAAGCTACAGTTATGTGCTGCAGCTATCCACCTTTCATGAAAAGCACGTTCTTCCGGAACAGTTAGGTCGAAAGGAGTGGATGGATTTTTTTATAGCTCTTAACCCTCGAGGAGTAATTTCCAACTCCTCATATCTCTGCATACTTTGAAAGTTTAAAAAAGTAGCCGTTTCTTTAAATAATAGTTTCTCAATACGCAACAGCATCTCCGATATTTCTGGGTTGTTAAACGTGTCGGCTTTTTTGCCAACTCTTGAGAAGGGGTTCTGATTCCATAATTTCCTGTCTTTAGTCCATTTATTTAAGACCCCATTCTCTGTATCATTCACGTTGACACCATCCTGGCGAACAAAAACAATACCTGTAGAGTTCGAACCAGCTGCAACCTCTCCACTTTTAAGTGCACTGTCCATAGTTTTAGATAGTCTCCGAAGGAGTATCTAGGAAAATCCTAGGTAAACCAACTAAGGAATCACTGGTCATTCTTCATAAACCACAGCAACCAAATGTAGAGAAAATTATACAGTTTGATTTTATGTTTGAAGAGAGGTAAAGATGTGATCAGTGTTATATCACTAGGTAATAAATTAAATCTTCTGCCTACTGTGTTAGTGAATAGAGAGTCGCCGGCTGAGTTATTTGACTTTATTGAACTGGCCATGAGTTTACTAGAGGAGCGAAGGGAGTTAAGATTGTTATAAGGGATTAAAAGTTTAGAGAGTATGGGTGTGTTATCAGGTTGGTGCAGTATTTTATGGGCAATAGTAAGTTGAGGAATTACTAGATAGTTTTGGAATTCAAGCCAGTCTAGTAGTTTTAAGTTAAGACAGTGGTGAGTTCTGAAGGGATTACCAGTGGCGAAGCGGGCAATGTTCTTATAACAAGTTGCCAGTTTAAGGTTAGCTTTCTTAAGGTTGGTAAAAATAGGAGAGGCATATAGAAGAGTTGATATAAGATGGGAGTGAGCAATTTTGGCTCGGGTAGATGCAGTTAGAAAAGGTTTAATTCGATACAAGGATCCTATTTTTCTGTTGACTAATTTAATGGTGTTATTAATATGTTGATCGAAGGAGAGATTATTGTCGATGGTTATTCCTAACAGTTTAGTCGTCAGGTGAGATGACAGTGGCATTGTTTGAGGAGATGGTGAAGTTTAAGGGGGGGGGTCCGAGTGGTGGGGGTGAAGAGGAGAAGTTTAGTTTTTTTGTCATTCAGCAGGAGGTACCGTCTAGAGAACCATGTTTCTACTGTGTTGAAGATATTTTGAGTAAGTGAGAAGTTCCGTGGTGGATGATGCTGAGCAAATAAGGGTAGAGTCATCTGCATATTGAATGCAGGTTGCTTGAGGGATTACAGAATGAAGATCATTTATGAAGAGGGAGAAAAGAAGTGGTCCAAGAATGGAGCCCTGGGGAACACCAATGGTAACAGGCAATAGAGAAGAAATGTGGTTATCCCATAGAACTGCTTGTCTGTTACTAAGATAGGATCTAAACCATTTAATGGCTAGGTTATCAAAAGAGAGGGATTCAAGAATGTTAATTAAAAAAGAGTGGTTGACCATGTCGAAAGCTTTAGAGAGATCAATGAAGAGAGCAGAAGATAGAAGGTTATTGTTGCAGTTCCTGTTGATAGTGTCTACAAAGGAAAGGAGAGCAGTGGTAGTGCTATGATGAGGTCTAAAACCATGTTGACAGTTTGTTATTATGTTGTATAGAGAGAGATACTGAACAAGTTGCTGGTGAATGCATTTCTCCATAATTTTTGCTAAAGGCGAAAGGAGAGCAATTGGTCTATAGTTAGAGTAATCAATAGAGTTTCCACCTTTATGTAGTGGGATAATATGAGAGACTTTCCAGATGTCTGGGATGGTTCCCTCTTGGATTGTCCTATTTATGAGTATGGATATAGGGTATGCGATTACTTTAGCAGCCTTTTGGAGATAAAGAGAAGGGAGTTTGTCAGCAGAAGGGGTACAAGGTTTCAGTTTATGAATAAGTCTGTAGATGAAAGAGGTAGAGAGAGGTTGTAGTGTGAAGTTGTAAGAAGAGTCTGCTAGGTTACTTGGAGGGTAGAAGTTGTTGGTGTTAAGTTGTCTAGCTAGAGATTGAATAGTGTCAGTAAAGAAAGAGTTGAAAGCATTTGCAGTAAGGTGCGTGGTGTCTGGGTCAGCATTAAGGGGGGGTAGGAGTTTTGGATGTTCCTGGGGAAAGGAGTCTATTGACTGAAGACCAGAATTGTTTAGGATTGTTAAGATGAGTTTGTTGAAGTTCACAGTAGAAGTTTTTTTTGTCAGTAATTATTGCTTTTTTTGCCAGATTTCTAAGCTGGCAGAAATGGAGAAGATCAGAGTTGTCTCTATGGTATCTCCATTTGGTCCAGACTATTTCGTGAGAGAATTAGTTTTTTAGTTTCGTTAGAGAGCCATGGGGCTGTATTAGACTTCATTTTGATGGTGCGTTTGGGAGCATGTTTGTCAAGAATAGATAAAGTGGTATTAAAGTATAATACTGCATTTTCAAGAGGAAGTGATTTTAAGGGGTTCCAGTTACACATGCTGAGTTCAGTTTGAAATAGGTCTATATTAAAATGTTTGGTAGAGCGTATTTTTCTTATATTAGGGAGGATTAGGAAATCAGTCTTTTCTCTTGTTATATATGTTAAACAGTGATCACTGACATCATCTGGCATGGTTCCTACTTTATAAGAAATGTTGACTTTATTTATGAGTATCCAGTCTAAAATACTCTTTCTTACTAGGATTATTGAATCTTGTAGTTGAGGTAATGGATTGGGTGAAACCATGGAGGTTCATATGAGAGGAAGGATTTTTAGCATTAATACTGTTCCAGTCTATATTAAAGTCACCTAGAATTATAGTTTCTTGGGGGTAAGTAGCAGATACCCAACTGAGAAAGTCTTCTAAAATGGATATATTGTTGCCTGGTGGCAAGTACATGCAGATGATGTGAAGGGATTTCTTAGCATTTATTTGGAGTTTAGTTATGATGGCTTCTACTTTACTGTCTTGGGTTGGGCAAGCTGGAAGGGTGGAGATATTTAGTTGATTCTTAGAGAATTGCTACTCCACCACCTTTACGTTTTGAACGGTCAAGTCTTACTATATTATAGCCTTGGGGTATAATCTCAGTATCTTTAGTGACTGGTTTTAGCCAGGTCTCTGAGAGGCAGAGAATGTCAAATGAATGGGTATCAAGGAAGGCATGCAGGTGGGATACTTTGTTGTTTATACTTTGAATGTTAAGATGTCCTATTAGGAGGGTATTATTGGATGTAGGTCTAGTCAGTTGAGGAGAGGGGTATACTGGGCCAGGGTTGGGGTGGATGTCACCATCTTGTAAGGTGGGTTTAACTGGTTTGGTTTTGAAGATGCTCTTTAGAAGGGTTTGTACTTTCATTTTTTTATCAGAGGGTAAGACATAGTTGAGGTGGGACAGTCTGTGGAATTTAGGTAGATGATAGGAAGGGGTGGAAGTAGTATTTGAGTGTGAGATAAGACAAGTATGTATACATGTTGTGGTATGTTTCTGTGTGTAGATAGGCTAGATAATAAGTGGATTTTCAAATAAGGTAAGATGGTAAGCAGAGAATAGGGTAGTTAAGAGTAAGACTGTGAGAGTATGAGCAGAGTTGGCAAGGAGGGAGTCATTATTTGAGATGAGTTAAGGTAGAAAGTGATAGTAATAACAAGGTACAGGAAGTAGATTAGAAAGGGAATAGTATACCTGTAATACAGTGGGAGGGGAATAGAGGGAAGTTTAAAAGGTATAAGGAGGGACAAGACTAGTCAAGTGAGAAGAGAAATAGAGTAGTAATAGATGGGAAGGTGTGTGGCTAAAAATAGAGAGGTGTGTGAATAGTCACAGAAGTTGTATAGGGAGGAAAATGGTGTGTAGATAGGCGGGTTAACAGGAAAGAGAAGGATAGGATGGTAGAGGTAGGGGGTGTGTCTAGGGAAGTATAAGGTTAGGACCCCTGGGGGGTGGGTGGGAATTGGGGGTATGGATGGGGAGCGGAGTGAGCCTGCAGGGCGAACGGAGCGGGCAGAGACAAAAGAGTGGACACCCAAGGAAGATTATCAGTAGTACGGGAGAAAGAAGCAGGTAAATTAAGTTTAGTAGTGTGAGAAAGCTGAAGAAGGTCAGCAGGCTAGTGTATCGTAGGTATAGTCAGGAACGCGGAGTAAGGTTACTACAAGGTGCTTAGACTTGTAAGACAGTTAGTGTGTAGTGAGAAATATATACTGGGATAAGTGTAGGGAAGTGCAGAACAGGTTCTAGGGAGAGAAGAATAAAAAAAGTATTAAAGTAGGGCTAGGGGGTCTGATAGGGAGATAAAAAGCAGTGTCAGTGATACTGAACAGTACAGAAAGATGCCTCCTAGTGACCAGTGAGTTAATTGCAACTGATTTTGGAGACAACCCACTTACAAGGGGCCAGGCTGTAGGAGAGAGGGGGTAGGGTACAGAAATACACGGAGAGAATAGGTAGTCAAACTGCGAAGGCCAACTGAGCAGGAAAAAAATCTAGTTGGAGGGGGTTGTAGGCTGCTGGCTAACCTGAGAGGGAAACTTGCCTAAGGTAGCAGGTTTCTTAAAAACAGAGATATTGCTACAAGGGTCAGGTTTGAAGATTAGCACATACTTTCACTGTCCTAATCAAGCTGGCTTCTCAAGGAGCTGGTGGGTATTTCCAGAGTCCTGACAGTTTCCAGTGACTTCAAGGAGAGGGATTTTCTGGTAGTTGAGGTGCTGACTGGACAAGTACACCAGGCTAGTATAAGTAGGAAGAGACAGGGAGTGAAGAAATAGATAGTATTAGGAGTTATAGCCAGTATATATAGAAATAAAAATCAGATGGACAAGTATTACAACAGTTATTTCTTAAACAACAGTAATATCACTAACTTGTACAAAACATTTAGACATTAAGCAAATGCAGTCAATGTGATCATTTAGGGAGTACATAGAACAACGCTAAATGCCAGAACAGTTCTAAAAATTCACTGGTATTTATCACAACAGACGACACTCAAGTCAGTTAAAAGATTTAGTCGTTATGGTAAATCATGGAAATTGAGCAAATAGAGAGTACAGTGTAGGTATTGTTAAAGTTCTGGATTGAAGTTTCTTTTAGGAGAATAATTCGTGCTTACACACAGAGGCATGTGTAGGAGCATGTAACAATAGCTGGTGTTGTACTTGGCGTATAGTGCCACTAATCTAATTGGCCCTCCTTTAGATTTTGTTACTAGACTGGGGAAGAGTACTGACTCTGTCCAAGATGCTTCGCTAAAGAAGCGATAGCAGTGGCCAAACCTTTTGGTGTTCCACAGAAGCACAGCTTATATGGGGGAGAACGTGTCTGTGGAGACTGTGTAAATAGCTGCAGATGTAATACTCAGTGTAATAAATATAAAAACATGAAGCGAGTAAGGATAGCTGGATAATTTCTTTCCAGAAAGATTCACGAATGGTACAAAAGCATAAGCCGAACCATTCAGTGCTTCGCTAAAGCGCAGCTCTATGAGGGAGATAGCGTCTTTGGAGACGACATATACGCCGATACAAATATAGTACACAGAGTGAATAGGTTACAAATAAAAAGGACAAAAACATGGAGCGTGTAAGGATAGCTGTTGGTGTATTGTGGCTTGTAGTGCCGTTAATTACATTGGCCAGCTTTTAGTTTGTTTTGTAACTGGGAAAAAATATAAAACCGTTCTAAATGCGCTAATTAATGGTGCGACAGAAGTTGCCGAACCTTTAGATGCTTCATAGAAGCACAGCTCTGTGTGGAAGATAGCGTCTTTAAAGACTCGTTTTCAGCTGGCATTATTTACAATACACAAGATGAGAAGTTAAGAACAGTATGTACATATGTTAAATAGATACATAAGAAGAAAAAAAAATCTTCCTAATGTGGCTAACTTTGTAAAAACAAGGATGTTCGGCGTTGGTAGTATACGAGCTTTTAAGAAGAAGCAGTAGACTAACATTAATAAACTCAGCGTGCAGTTGTGCGGTTTGAAATAGCCGCGTAAGTTAGAGTAGCCATATAGCGAGCATCAAATACAACCCCACGTGTGAACATTTTGTGGGAGCATTGCTAACAAACAAGCTTAGGTTCTAAAATTAAACAGTTAACATCACACATTTAAGAGCAGCAGCAATATTTCTACAAAAAAAATAGGCAGATATTTACACTTCAAAAAGTAGGTACAATACATTCAGAAACTTACTGTAGGACAAGGACCCAAACAGTGTGCGCAGCAGCCAGGTAGGTAGCAGGGGAAAAAAGATGGCGTCCAATATAAATGAGATATATTTATAAGGTAGGCAGGGGCACAAGGGCTGAGGGGAGGGGAATGAGGCATACAAAGGTGTGGGGCAGAAATCGCGAGATAAGGGAAGGTGGTAATGTTAACAGGGTAAGGTGAAGTGTATTTGGGAGGAGCCTAGAAAAGACGGTGTAGGGGTAGGTGGGGGGGAGTTGACATAGCAGGAAGTGGAGCAAGGTCGAGAAGACAAGGAAAAAAGGGGATAGTGTACTACAGCCGGAAAGGGAGGGATACCAAGGTTATGAGATAAGGGGTAAAGATAGGATAGATAGCAGAGACAAGAGTGGACACCCAAGGAAGACAATCAGTAGTATGGGAGAAAGAAGCAGGTAAATTAATTAAGTTTAGTAGTGTGTGAGAGCTGAAGAAGGTCAGCAGGCTAGTGTATCCTAGGTATAGTCAGGAACACGGAGTAAGGTTACTACAAGGTGCTTAGACTTGTAAGACAGTTAAGGTGTAGTGAGAAATATATACTGGGATAAGTGTAGGGAAGTGCAGAACAGGTTCTAGGGAGAGAAGAATAAAAAAAATTCAAGTAGGGCTAGGGGGTCTGATAGGGAGATAAAAAGCAGGGTCAGTGATACTGAACAGTACAGAAAGATGCCTCCTAGTGACCAGTGAGTTAATTGCAACTGATTTTGGAGACAACCCACTTACAAGGGGCCAGGCTGTAGGAGAGAGGGGGTAGGGTACAGAAATACAAGAAGAGAGAATAGGTAGTCAAACTGCGAAGGCCAACTGAGCAGGAAAAAAGTCTAGTTGGAGGGGGTTGTAGGCTGCTGGCTAACCTGAGAGGGAAACTTGCCTAAGGTAGCAGGGTTCTTAAAAACAGAGATATTGCTACAAGGGTCAGGTTTGAAGATTAGCACATACTTTCACTCTCCTAATCAAGCTGGCTTCTCAAGGAGCTGGTGGGTATTTCCAGAGTCCTGACAGTTTCCAGTGACTTCAAGGAGAGGGATTTTCTGGTAGTTCAGGTGCTGACTGGACAAGTTCACCAGGTGTAGGACAAGGACCCAAACAGTGTGCGCAGCAGCCAGGTAGGTAGCAGGAGAAAAAAGATCCAATCACTATCAAGCACTATCAAGCGTCGGTTCGATTTTGCATTTCATTACTTTGGCCGAATATTTAATTATATAATGCCGGCGGAACAGCCGACAACCGGAGTTTACAAAAAATGCAAGGACAAGGATAGGCATCCGAGGTCCAAACCCGACGAAGCCTCTTCTAGGCCAGTCGCCGGTTCTCAGTGAGGCGCTTTCGCAGCCCCTGGCACCTGCTACCTCAGAGCCAGAGGCCGCTACAGACTCCCACGTGGAGCCGACTGGGCCTCTGGAAACTCAAGGTATTGGACACTTGGAAATCAATCCCTCAGATGGGTCCGGAGCCGCTGAGCAGGCATCTGCTTCTGAGGGTGTCTTCAGACCTACACAACTATATGTTACGCCATCTTCAGCTTCAAAGACAAAGACTAAAGCAGCTCTAAAGACAAACAAGTACAGCATTCTCCTATTCAGACTTCCATGCCTAAAAAACAGATGCTCAAAATGGCCGAAGACCTAATTCCTTTGATCAGGGGCTCCCATCCCCCTCCTGATAAGAGGCCTAGGCAAGAGACAGAGTATGATTCTTCTGATCAGGTGTCTATTTCCTCTGATTCCTCTTCTGAACAGGATTACTCCATGCTTCCCTATGAGGATTCTGATGCTGAAGAATCCTTTCCTTCAGCCTCTCCTCCTGAGAACTATTTTTTTGGGGAAACACTGCATACTATGAGGGAGCATTTCCACTGGGAGAGCCAAGATTATTCTGAGTCTAAGAAAAGACTCAGACTTCCTGCTTCTTCCTCAGCACAGACCCCTTGCTATTCCACCTGTTCTAGATGATGTAGATGATGTATTTTCAGAGTCTGGACTGTCCCCTGACTCTTTACCCCCTGCACCTGCTAAGCCATACAGATACTACAGGGTCCCGGATTCTCAAATTCCTATATAAAAACCCCGTTGCTGACCCAGAAACTATATCTCGGGGCCCCAAGGGGGTTAAAGCTTCCACTGCAAAAAACCCTGTCCCCCCTGATAGGGATTCTAGGGCTCTAGACAGATGGGGGGAAAAAGTTTACACTTCTGCCACCCTGGCTGTAAGGGCTTTAAATGGTCGATTTCATATGCTTAAATATCAGCAATATTTAATGTCACTACTTAAACAGAAAATGTTGACAAATACTGAATGTTCAGAGAACAAGGAATTGCAGGATTTATTGCATGCAACTGAGAAAGTGGGAAAGCATACTTTGCAATGCGGTTATGATTCACTGGAGGCCTCTTGCAGGGCCGCTGTTACAGGTTCTGTTATTAGAAGGCATGCGTGGTTAAAGGAACAAAATCTGCCTGATCATGTTAAAGTAAAATTATTAGATGCACCATTACAGCATGATGCTTTGTTTGGTACTAAAGCAGAAGAGGTGTTGAAAAAAAATGGAGAATAAAGCAAAATCCATGCAGACAGTCAAGGATTTCTTACAAGTACAGCCACCCAGGTTTAGCAGGAACTGGCCTTCTAAAAATTGGTCCTTTCCCGTCTCGGACAGACCACAAAGAGGCAGATACAGGCATCCCAGAGGCAGATCTCAGCCCCAAGGCTCATACAGGCCTAAACAATGGGGTGCTCCTACCCCCAAAAGCGGAGAAGACAAATCACAGCCCTACAGGAAACAGTCCCAATGACTTTCCTCTACCAGTTCCAAGCAGTTTTCGTTTGACAGCCCCCTTAGGGGGGAAAACTAGCATTTTTTTTTCATCAAATTGGCAAATGGTTACCCAAGACAAATGGGTTCTGAACATAGTCTCCCAAGGCTACATGTTCCATTTTCACACACTACCAAGGTCAAAGGGCATGCCAGTCCTGCCACACAATCAATGAGCAGAGGCACAAAAACAAATTACAGCCTTCATGGACATGAGAGCCATTCAGCAAGTACCACAACAAGAGCAGGGGCAAGGATTTTACTCCAGACTTTTCCTAGTACCCAGGAAGGACAAAACCTGGAGACCAATTCTGGACCTGTCTATACTAAATACGTTTCTGGAAGTTCCAAAATTCAAGATGTTGACTCTTCAGCAGCTACTGCCCATGCTGGGCAAGAGGGCTTGGCTCGTAACTTTGGACCTAAAAAAGGCATACCTGCATGTCCCAATCAGACAGTCTTGCAGAAGATACCTCCGATTCATAGCTGGCTCAATGCATTACCAATTCTCTGCACTGCCATTTGGCTTATCTACTGCGCCCAGGGTCTTTACAAAATGCCTGGCACCAGTAAATGCAGACAAAAAGGAATTCAAATCTATTCCTACTTGGACGACTGCCTAATTCAAGCAGAGAACAAAGACACTCTTCTAAAGCATCTGGCGTTTGTAAAAATATTACTAATTGGCCTAGGGTACACAGTAAACGAAAAGAAATCAAAACTAGTGCCTTCTCAAGAGAGAATATTCCTGGGTGCAAGCTTAAATGCAACTGCCCAGATGGCTTATCTCACGCCAGACCAGCAAAAACAACTGACTACGTACTTCAAGAAATTGGCAACAAAAACCCACATGTTCATCGTGTTATACTGCTGCAGTCATCACAGTTGGAGTATCCTGCCGTCAGGCGGTCCCGCAGTCGGCCGAATCCCAAAGTCTTGGTCCGGCGTCTGTTGTCGTTGCTTCTTCCCTGACGTCAGTGCGACAGGGGGATAAAAGAGGCAGCCGACGCCATTTTCTTCAGTCTTTCTTGCCGCGCTGTGCCCGAAGCAGAAGCAGTTCGCAAGTGCCGGTCGGCTAGCTCCTGAGATTTTCGAATCTAATTTCAGCCCGAAGTCTTCTCTAAAGCTAAGTACCCCGTTGGGGAAACTTTTCTTGCCTCAGACTGATGTCAGACAAAGTTAATAATTGCATTTCTTGTGGGAAGCAAATACCTCATAAGGATTTTCATTCTTATTGTATTCCTTGCCTAGGCCCAGACCATGACGTCTCTGGTTGTCTGTTTTGTGCTAGGTTTAACAAACGTACAATCAAGCGTTGGGCAGATTTCACCCGACATTATTTTGGCAGAAAATTTAACTATAGCATGTCGTCGGAGCAACCGACATCAGCAATGATTAAAAAACGCAAGGATAAGGACAGGCAACCAAGGCCAAGACTAGATACCGAGGCCTCAGCAAGGCCTGCCGCCGGTTCTCCGGTTTTCAGCGAGGTGCCTACGCAGCCCCTGACTACCGCCGGTTTAGAAATTCTGACGGCCTCCCAGACCGAATCAGCTGGACCTCAGGAGCCGGTTCCATCTCACCCCCTCGGATGCCAACCCTGACGGTGATCCAGAGATTTTGGACAGGCCTTCGGTTTCTGAAGGTGTCTTCAAACCATCAACTATCTCTGTTAAGTCATGCTAAACTTAAAGACCCCTTAAAAGTTAGGAAACCAGGTCCACAGACCCCCCACAGGCCCCTATGCCTAGAAAACAGATGCTTAAGATGGCTGAGGATTTAATTACCCTTATCAGCGGTTCACAACCCCCTCCTGCCAAAAGGCCTAGACTGGAAGAAGATTATCCTTCCTCTGACCAAGCATCCATTTCCTCAGCTAACTCTGAGGACCAGGATTATTCCTTCCCTCCTTATGAAGAACTCAGATGCTGAAGAGTCCATTCCCTCTGTATCCCCCCCCGAAAGCTACTCTTTTGGGGAAACTTTACACACCAATGAGGGAACACTTCCACTGGGAAGGCCAAGATTACTCTGACTCTAAGAAAAGACTCAGCGAGTTTCTTCTTCCACAGCATAGACCCCTTGCAATTCCTCCAGTTTTAGACATTTTGGATGATGATTACACAGAATCTAGTCTAAACCCAGATTCCTTACCTCCTGCACCAGCTAAACCAGACAGATACTACAGAGTTCCTGATTCTCATAAGTTTCTATATAAAAGCCCTGTTGTAGACCCCAGAACCGTTCCCCAGGGTCCCAAAGGGGTTAAGGCCTCTACTGCTAAGAATCCACTACCTTCTGAAAGAGATTCCAGAGCATTAGAAAGATGGGGGAAGAAAGTGTATACGTCTGCCACTTTGGCCATGAGGGCCTTAAACTGCCAATTCCACATGCTAAAATACCAGAAGTACTTGATTACACAGTTAAAGCAGAAAATGATCCCTCAGACAGATCAACCTGATTTCAAAGAGATGCAGGATTTGCTGCATGCAGCAGAACAGGTGGGAAAGCATACCTTAGTGTGGTTTTGATTAATTGGAAGCCTCATGTAGAGCAGCTGTCACAGGATCTGTAATACGTAGACATGCTTGGCTAAAAGAGAAAGCCTTACCAGAACATGTCAAAGCAAAGTTATTGGATGCTCCATTGCAGAAAGATGTGTTATTTGATGTCAAAGCAGAGGAAGTTTTAAAGAAAATGAAAGAAAAGGCAAAATCTATGCAGACAGTTAAAACTTTTTTACAGGTATAACCTCCTTGTTTCAGCAGAAACTGGCCATCAAAAAAATGGTCCTTCCCTGCATCAGACAGACCCCAAAGGCGTAGGTACAGACGCCCAAGGGGCAGAGACCAGCCACAAGGTTCTTTCAGGCCTAGACAATGGCATACAACAACTCAGAAGTGGAGACGAAAGATCTCAACCCTTCAGGAAACAAACACAGTGCCTTCCCTCTTCGCCTGCCAAGCAAAATTGCCCTGGCAGCACCTTTGGGAGGAAAACTGGCTCTATTTCCACAAAATTGGCGCATCATAACAAAGGACAAATGGGTTCTGGATATTATTACCCGAGGCTACAGATTTCATTTTCACACTTTACCACGGATGAGAGGCATGCCAAATCTGCCTCCAAACCAATGGGCAGAGGCACAAACGCAAATTTCAGCTCTCATGGATATGAAAGCAATTCAAAAGGTACCTACAAAGGAGCAAGGTCAAGGTTTTTATTCAAGACTATTTCTAGTACCAAGAAAGGACAAAGCCTGGAGACCCATTTTGGACCTCTCAATTCTAAACACATACCTGGAGGTACCCAAATTCAAAATGCTCACACTACAGCAGCTTCTTCCCACACTGGGCAAGGAGTCTTGGCTGGTAACGTTGGACCTCAAAGAGGCATTCCTGCATGTCCCTATCAGACAAGATTGCAGAAGGTACCTCAGATTTTTGGCAGGTACAATGCATTGTCAATTCTCTGCATTGCCCTTTGGCTTATCTACTGCTCCCAGAGTATTTACGAAATGCCTGGCATCAGTAATTGCATACTGCAGACAACGAGGAATACAAATTTATCCATATCTGGACGACTGCCTGATCCAAGCAGACAGCAAGGCCATTCTATTACAGCATCTGACATTTGTAACAAAGCTGCTAAGTTGCCTAGGGTACACAGTAAACAAAAAGAAGTCAAAGCTAATACCCTCACAAGACATAATATTCCTGGGTGCCAGCTTAAATACAATGGCCCAGATGGCTTATCTCATGCCAGACAAACAAAAACTGACTCAATACTTCAAAAAGATGGCAACTTTTACCCAGCTCACTGCAAGGAAAATCCTGCAGGCATTGGGGTTCATGGCATCCTGCATTCAACTAATTCCACATGCAAAGCTGCATATGAGGAAATTACAATGGTACCTGAAAAGTGTATGGACTCAACACAGGCACAGCCTCGAAACAAGTATACCTCTCATTCCCTGCCTTCAAAAAAGTTCCTATGGTAGGCTCAAGCATGTCAAATAAACAAGGGTCTTCCTTTTGTCTTACCTCCAGCAAACCAAACTATGACAACAGATTCTTCAGACTATGCCTGGGGAGCACACATGGCAGGACAGTGCATACAGGGCAAATGGTCTGCAAAACAAATGCATCTACACATCAACCAAAAGGAGATGCTAGCTGTGCAAAATGCACTGACAGCCTTCAAGGACCTCTTGCATCCAGGACAACTACTAATAAGGACAGACAACACCACAGTTATGTGGTACATAAACAGGGAGGAACACACTCCTACCCTTTATGCAGACAGGCAATGACCTCATGGAACACAGCATTGACTTACCAAGTACAACTGCAAGCACAATTCCTGCCAGGAAAGGAAAACATATCGGCAGACGAATTAAGCAGAAATTTGGCAGATCCTCACAAGTGGAGACTACACCCAAATTTTCAATGATAACTCAAAGGTGGGGACGCCCAGACATAGATCTATTTGCCTCCCCCAAAAATTGCCAACTACAGAAATTTTGCACAAGGACTTATCATTCCCTAGCCTGGAAGTGGACGCCCTATCATTCAGTTGGACAGCATTGACTGTCTATGCCTTCCCACCACTACCTCTCTTGACCAAGATATTACTGAAAGTCAGATCAGAGAGACCACAAATGATCCTCATTGCTCCGGACTGGCCACGTCAGCACTGGTACCCTTTACTAAGGACCTTGACTCACAGCCCTCCATGGATCTTACCTCATTTCCCACTTCTGTTGACTCTGCAAAACTTTCAGATCCTTCACAGTAAGCTCAGGACTTTAAATTTAGCTGCATGGAGAATACCTTGAATTATCAATCACCACTTCTCTCAAAGGACGTCCTGAATGTCATTTTGGAGGCCAGGAGGCCCAGCACCAGAAAAACTTACTCAGACAAATGGAAAAGATTTTGTGCATGGAACCAGGCTAAAGGCCAAAATCCTTGGATACCAAACATTCCTCAAATACTGCAATAATTAACTGAGATGCTCCACAAAAGGCCTTTCTTTCTCATCCATTAAGATCCATGCTTCAGCCATTTCAGCTCAATATAATACGGATCCTCCCATATTCTCACACCCTTTACTAAGGCAGTTTCTCAGAGGGGCTAAGAATATAAGACCCCCCCCCCCAGAAAACCCGCCCCAATGCCAGCTTGGGACCTCAGCTTCGTTTTAGAAAAATTAACACTGCCACCTTTTGAACCAGCCTTCTCAGCAGAACTACAATACTTGTCATGGAAAACAGCTCTGTTGCAGGCTATCACCTCAGCATGCAGGGTCTCAGAACTACAGGCACTTATGGCAGTGGAACCTTTCATCATTTTCCATCAAGACAGAGTCTCTTTACGAACTAACCCTACCTTTTTGCCAAAGGTAGTATCCAGTGTGGCTTTGAATCAGACCATTCATTTACCCACCTTTTATCCAAACCCCCAGAATAAAGGAGAAAGACTCCTTCACTCTTTGGACATTCACAGACAGCTACGTTACTATTTGGATAAGACAAAGACCTTCAGAAAAACTGACCAACTCTTTGTATCCTATGCTGCAGGTTCACAAGGAAAGACTATTTCAAAACGGACCATCTCCAAATGGATAGCACATTGTATTCGCTTTTGCTACTCGCACCATGGGAAAGCAGTGCCTGTTAATATTAGGTCCCATTCTACCAGGGCTACAGCAACCTCAGCAGCCTTTCTCAGGGGGGTTTCAACCAAGGACATTCTGGAGGCAGCTACTTGGAGTTCAGTGCACACCTTTACCAAGCACTACCACCTTCCATTATACTCAAAAACCAGAGCTGGTTTTGCCACTGCAGTTCTGCAGGGCATCCTAGCTTCACCTAACCCAGTTTAGTAGCAGCCACCCATCCATAGCTTTGGGATTCAACCCAAGTGTGATGACTGCAGCAGTATAACACGATGAACATAGTACAGTTTTGTACCTACCATAAATGGAGATGTTAGGGTGTATATACTGCTGCAGTCCAGGTTACCCTCCCACCATCCCCTCTACATACCAGGGTGTTAGTTATAACTCTATGTACATCAGTCTATTGGATGCATGTCTATATGGTGTATTTGCTAACAGCTAGTACTATTGTTTATCTACTAAGGTATTTTTGCAAAGTCATTTCTATTGCCTTCCTAGTTGGGGGCACCTGACATCTGGGGCAAGAAAAACTGAAGAAAATGGCGTTGGCTGCCTCTTTTATCCCCTTGTCGCACTGACGTCAAGGAAGAAGCGACGACAACCGACACCGGACCAAGACTTTGGGATTCGGCCGACTGCGGGACCGCCTGACTGCAGGATAACCCAAGTGTGATGACTTCAGCAGTATATACACTCTAACATCTACATTTATGGTAGGTACAAAACTGTACTTTATCTGCAAGGAAAATCCTGCCAGCCTTTGGTTTCATGGCATCCTGCATTCTACTAATTCCATATGCCAGACTGCATATGAGGAAACTACAATGGTATCTGAAAAGTGTTTGAACTCAGCATTGCCACAGCCTGGAGACAGTAATTGCACTAATTCCCTGCCTACAACAGGAGTTTTGATGGTGGGCAGAAGCCTATCACCACAACAAGGATCGGCCATTCAGTTTACACACAGCCAGACAGACACTGAAAACGGATGCATCAGATTATGCCTGGGGGGCCCATATGGCAGGAAAATGTATTCAGGGCACATGGCCTGCAAACCAGATGCATTTTCACATCAATCAAAAAGAGATGATAGCTGTTCAAAATGCCCTGACAGCTTTAAAGGACCTGCTCCATCCAGGACAATTACTGATAGACAGACAACACTACGGTCATGTGGTACATAAACAAGCAGGGAGGTACTCATTCCTACCCCCTCTGCAGACAAGCAATGACCTTATGGGACACAGCATTGGCTTTTCAAGTTCACCTGCAAGCACAATTCCTGCCAGGAAAAACATATACTCTGGCAGATGAACTAAGCAGGAACCTCGTGGATCCCCACGAATGGAAACTGGATTCACAAGTCTTCAGGATGATAAGGAAATGGGGATGCCCAGACATAGATCTATTTGCCACCCCTCACAACTGTCAATTGCAGAGATTTTGCACAAGGATTTACCACAAGCAAGCATGGAAAGTGGACGCCCTATCATTCAGCTGGAAAAATCTAACAGTATATGCTTTTCCCCCACTGCCTCTCCATCCAAGAGTACTCCTAAAGGTCAGACAAGAGAAGCCAAAAATGATTCTGATTGCACCAGACTGGGCACGCCAGCACTGGTACCCAATCCTAAAGACCTTGTCTCAAGGTCTAGCATGGATATTGCCTCAAACGTCTCACTTGCTGACCCAACAAAACAATCAGATCCTGCACAGCCAACTCAGGACCTTAAATCTGGCAGCATGGCGGATAATGTAGCCATTCAGAAAACTCCTCTTTCAAAAGCAGTTATGGATGTTATCTTGGAGGCCAGGAGACCCAGTACCAGAAAATATTATGCAGAAAAATGGAAGAGATTCTGTGCTTGGAACCAGGAACAAGGCATTGATACGTCTGTACCAAATATTCCTCAGATTTTACAATACCTAACTGAGATGCTGAACAAAGGCCTTTCTTTCTCATCAATTAAGATTCATGCCTCTGCCATTTCTGCACATTAAATACGGAACCACCTATCTTTTTTCATCCTTTAATAAGGCAGTACCTCAGAGGGGCCAAAAACATTAGGCCTCCAAGGAAAGCACCAATTCCGGCCTGGGACCTCAATTATGTTTTGGAAAAACTCATACTGCCTCCTTTCGAGCCAGCATCAACAGCAGATATTAAATTCGTATCCTGGAAGACAGCTCTGCTCCTAGCCATAACCTCTGCAAGGCGAGTCTCGGAGTTGCAAGCACTCATGGCTGTGGAACCTTTCATCATTTTTCATCCAGACAGGGTTTCTCTGAGGACGAACCCAACATTTATGCCTAAGGTGGTGTCCAGTGTGGCCCTCAATCAAACCATTCACTTGCCTACCTTTTACCCAAATCCACAGAACAAGGGTGAGAAAATTCTGCATTCTTTGGACATACACGGGCAGTTACGCTTCTACTTGGACAGAACTAAAGCTTTCAGAAAGACTGAGCAACTTTTAGTGTCATATGCTGCAGGATCACAAGGAAAGGTCATCTCAAAACAGACTATTTCTAAATGGATAGGCCATTGCATCCGTTTCTGCTATTCTCAACATGGCAAATCAGTGCCTAAGGGCATTAGGCCACATTCCACCAGAGCAGCAGCCACTTCAGCAGCCCTCCTCAGAGGAGTACCAACCAAAGAAATCTTAGAGGCTGCAACTTGGAGTTCAGTGCACACCTTTACAAAGCACTACCACTTACCTCTCTACTCTAAGTCCAGAGCAGGCTTCGCCACTGCAGTTCTGCAGGGCCTCATAGCCTCTCCTAATCCTATTTAGCCCAGCCACCCATCCTCTGATTTGGGATTCAACCCAAGAGTAATGACTGCAACAGTGAAACACGAACGTAGTACAGTTGTGTACCTACCATAAATGTAGATGTTCGAGTGTATTCACTGTTGCAGTCCAGGTTACCCACCCACCATTCCCCTTCTCTTTGCTGGGACTTATCTGCACTTCTCTATCCTATACAACCTTTTTGGTGTATTTGCTTGTAGATGAAGGAAATGTTATTTTTGTGCATGCATTTCTTATTGCTATAATTTTCAGCCTACCTATTTGGGGCACCTGACATCTGGGGCAAGAAAAACTGAAGAAAATGGCGTTGGCTGCATCTTTTATAACTTCTTTCGCACTGACGTCAGGGAAGAGGCGACCGCAACAGATGCCAGACCTAGACTTTGGAATTCTGGCCGACTGCGGGTAGCCTGCCAGCAGGATAACCCAAGAGTAATGACTGCAACAGTGAATACACTCTAGCATCTACATTTATGGTAGGTACAAAACTGTACTTTGTGCATTATCGCTGTTTTCGGTTGAAATAAATATTAGAATTTAAACTCCTACATGACAAAATTCTAAGTTATTACATTTGCTAATTAATATCAGCACAAACCTATTGACATCTGTAGTTCTGGGGAAAAATTATGGTGATGCTAATGAAATTGTTCATTACACAAGATGTCCCAATTTATTGTAGCAGACTGCCTTTATTCATAGCTGTGATCATTTGGAGTTCTTTAAGAAAAATGGCAATAATTGGGTTGAAGCATGTGCCTACAATCCTTGTTTTATGGAGACTGAATTCTTTGAAGGCCTGTGAGTTAGAACTCTTTTTAATCCCTGTTTGAGTTTTGGAACTCTATTGGTGGGTAGGGTGCTACTGTAACTGACACGTAGTGGAAAGTTTGATCAAGAGGTGAGAATTGCATTGCGATATGCATCTTTCATGCCAGGATGTCTTTATTTTTTGATGAAAGTTTAGCTTTTTAAATAGTGTGAGGACCTCCCCCAAGGATTAGGAAGTCAAGGAATGTTTCGACCTTTCATGGCTTGGAAGTTTAGCCACAAATAATGATGGCAGAGTTTGTAAGATTTGAGTACAGAAAGGCTGCAAGTCTCTCTGGATAGCTGCGGGTCGTGAGGCCATAGACCTTTGTTAGGAATGTTTAAGGTCTATCAACAATATCAGATTGGATGACAGATACCTAATCCAACATACCTTATGTTTCTAGAAGAGGCTGCCCTTTCCTGTCAAATGGAGTACTTTCCTAGCATCCTTTTAAAGTCTGTCAAGATGACTGGATGCGCAATTACAAGTTTTCACCATGGTTATGTGGAGAGAGACTGCTTAATGGGAGACATTGTCTTCCACAATGCTGCATGATGTGGTCTCTTTGACTGTAAGCTTAATCTATGCATGTATAAAACAGCATGTCGGAAAGGGGGCACTATGTTAAGTAATGGGCCTGAAGACTGATGAGTGAAAAGGAATTCAGACTAGAATATTAGACGTCAGATGGAAAGTTTTCTTTACTATGGTGACAAGATGGTTAAAAGGAATCCTTAAAAAGTGTGCTTGGATCCCTTACAACAAATTGTGATTCATGGGTCTGTCTTGCCTGTATGCGAGTGATATAGAAGTATTTTTATTTCTAAAATTTATGTATGTGCTATATTTGATACACAACTGTCTTTATTTTCTTTTACAAGTGACATGTAAATTTAGCCCTCTGTCCACTCAATTTTTTCCTCAAGATATACTTGGAACTGGCTCGCCTCCAGCTATTACACAAGACCCAAGTCTTAAAAGTGCTATCAAAAGCTAAATACTGCATTGATGAGTCCTGACAATATTCCTGGATGCATCTTAAATAGTATGTAGCACTATTTAGACACACCCCTAACACTGTTCAGTGTTGGTCTTCATACAGATTTTGTACCAAACAAATGGGGAATAGCTGGAGTCATTCCTCTGCACAAGGGAGGACCTTACACAGACCCAGCCAAATGGTGAACCCCGAGTCTGTGACCAGTCTGGTATGTAAGGCCTTGGAGGGATTTCTCATGGAATTAATCAATCGGGACATGGGGAACCTCAAAATGCTGGACCAATCTCTGTTTGGATTTGCCAGGGGCAGGCTATGCTTTCTCATCTTGATGGATTTTTTTTTAAAAAAGGTCACGAAAGCAATGAATGAAGGCAAAATGTTACTCACTGCATACTTCAAACTGGTCAAAGCTTTTGACACAATTCCCCACTCAGGCATAGTAGAAAAGCTAAATAAACTGGTAATAAATACCTGTCTCATCTGCTAGATTGCCAACTGGCTCACAGGTACAATGCAGGAAGTCCGACTAGGAGAAGTTACCTCCACAGAGAGACCAGTCACCAGTGAAGTCCGCTAGGGTTCTATGTTAGGACGTGTCCCGTTTGGCATCTACTTTTCAGAATTAAAAGCAAATACCAAAAGGGCCTGACTGACTTCGGTTTTGGAGATGACTGCAGGCTAGGAGCATTCATGAAACTCCACATGGCTTGGTCATTCTGCAGGAAGGTCATCTCAAATAACTGCCAAAGTCATGGACTGAAACTAAATGCTAAAGAGAATGCATTTTTCTATCTTTTTTGAAGTCCTATACACCAGAGAATTACCACATTGACAATACAACCCTAAGATTTGACCCATTTGTTCCGGATTTGGGGACTTGCTTGGACAGTGACCTAACTTTGTATCAGTATGCGTCTAGTGTAAGAAATTTGTCCTATA
Source organism: Protopterus annectens (assembly GCF_019279795.1). NCBI lineage: Eukaryota > Metazoa > Chordata > Ceratodontiformes > Protopteridae > Protopterus > Protopterus annectens. The sequence goes on along the minus strand of NC_056732.1, from coordinate 1,502,871,898 downwards.
TTGCACAGCTTATAAACAAAGGGAATGTGTCTAGATCTAGGGATGTCATTGGCCTGCTTTATTCGGCCCTCATTAGGCCAGTCATTGAATGTAGTACCCTCTGACATTTATCTGACCAGACAATGCAACAACTGGAATGCCTCCAGAGATACCTTACTAAAAGGATACAAGGCCTAAACATGTCCTACATGGACAGAATCAAAGTTCTCTTGTATCCTATAGACTGCCAAGAGATGACCCGTGTCTGGCATACACGGCATCCTCCAACCCATTACTGATGGATTTACTGCACATCAGCAAGTCAAATGGCATCAGAAATACTCTGTCTAGAAATCTAAACCTTTTTCTGCAACATCAGCAGAACTGATTCAAGGGACAGGTGTATCTTGCAGAGGATTCTGTTGTTGTGGAACAGACTTCCCATGCACATAAAATAAAGTTCACCCCTGTCCATATTCAATGTAGGAAACCAAAAACTTACCCAAGGACTGCCCCTTGAGCTACTAATGGACAGAGACAGTTCCTAAATGCTTTATCCCATGCATAGGCATGGGTCTCCTCAAATTATCTATGGTATGATTGATCCTAGTTATTCTCATTAGGGGTAATGTATAATTATCAACATTGGGATATATTGTTTTGAGCACAAAAAGGGAAATTGGCTTAGCTTAAAATGTCGCGGAAGGGCAACTAGCCTGGCACTTATGAATCTGTTTGTGGCTAAACGTCCTTCCCCTCAGTGAGGATGTAGAGTTCTTCAGCTCAATATTTCTTAATATTCTAAACAATCTAGCACCACTCCATCAAAGAGTAAAAAACAAACACACCCTTTGGCTCTCTCGACCCACTAAGCAGCTCATGACTGCTAGGGATTGTTGTGTCTTTCTGCTTTTCCCGGTTAGGGGTCGCCACAGCGGAACTCTGGACCGCTAATGATTGGCAGATTTTTACCTGCCGAGTTGCCAGCCCTGATGCACAACCTTCCACGAAGGTACGCCCATTCACGCATGTCTCTACACAGAGAACGCTCTTGCTGAGAATCGAACCGGACAACTTCTTACTGTGAGGCGACAACGCTACCGCAGCACCACCACTGCAGTATCATGACTGCTAGGGATATGCTTCAGGACTGCTAGGGATAAAGCATGGAAATTATGGCAAAAAATAAAAATTCTTCTGACCACATACAATTCAGTTTAATCAAGTAAAGCGTGTAATCATTAAAGACAAAAAAGAATACTACCTAAGTCTGCAAAGTTATCAAAAGCAAAAACCCCCAAATTTCAGGAACTCCATTACTTCCTTGCTAAACCCAAGCTTAAAGAATAACCTCTGTCCAAATCCAGACAAAAAACCTACTGAAATAGTCACTCTGTTCAACTCGTATTTCATCAACACCATAGCTAATCTCACTGCCACCTTACCTCAGACTAACCTAAATACTTAACCCTGCACCTCCAAAGCCATGCACACAAAACACCACAATTCCCTCTCTACCTAGCTTTTCTTTTTTCCTATATACCTATCACCCCTATAAGAAAACTGCTCCTTAAGCTGAAACCTGGTTGCTACTGCCACTGACATCCTACCTCCCGAATAACTACAAATGACAGTAAACTTCATTGCCTGCCCTATCAGCATACTTAACAGATCTGTCAATGAGTCCTTTGTACCTACAATATGGGAAAAAAAAGCATATGTTCTACCTCTTTTTAAAGGTGGCAACAACACCGATATTTCCAAATTTCGACCTATGGCTATACTCACCCATCTCTAAGATCTTGAAAAAACACACTCGTACTCAACATTAACCATCTGCTTCATAACCAAATCCTTTCCTTCACTCAGCATGGGTTCAGGCCAGACCACAGCACTACTACAGCTCTCGTATCCTTCATGGTCACAGTTAACTGGGCTACAGATGCAGGAAAAATTGTTTCCTCACTCTTTCTTCACCTTTCTAAGGCCTTTGTTACCATCTCCCACAAGAATGAATTCACCATTCATTCTCCAAATAAAACTATCCTCAAGGCTGTACCACACACACACAACTATTCGATGTCATTACAGTTGAAAACCTAACATTTGATCTGCATATACACAGAAGTATCAAAAAAACACATTAAAAAATGGGCATCCTCTATAGATACAAACACTTCCTGAACCTCTCCACAAAACAAACCCTAGCCTCTACCTTTCCTACTACCCTCTCTCCTTTACGGTGCCCCTCTCCTTACCATTATCCAGTCCTCTCTGAAATCCAAGCTTGAGACATGCTACAATAAAATTGCCAAGTTTGCAACCAGTGCTAAATACTCATCCCATCATTGTCTCTTCTTGCACCTACTAAACTGGCTAGAACGCCTACATTATCTTACATATTTACAATTAACCACAGCACACACAATTATATTCAAACCATCAGACTGCCCTGCCCGTACTTCTTTACTTACTCTGTACCAACGAAGTAGACCTCTCTGATATGAAAACCGACTGCTCCTGAAGGTAGAAAAAACAAACCTTTCAGCTGGCTGGATGATGTACTCCTTTACTATTGCCAAACTATGGAACACCCTCCCACCATCAATTAGGACCACCAACAATGCAGTTTTCTTCAAAAAAATTCCTGAGACAACACCTTTCTTCTCTGTCAATGCATGTTTGCCAGCACGGCACCTCTCAGAACTTGACTCTCTCTTCCACTATTATGACTGTCTTTGGAAAATCCACTCTCTGCTATTATCATTAATCATCAAAATATCTTCTGAAGTCCTCTATCTTGAAACATCTACTTAGCAACAGTACTTGTGATGTATATGTTCTCCTTTATTTAAGTTTAGAATCTCATATGTGCTAATATTCATACTGTGTTGCAGAGCTTAAGTTACTGACATGTTTTAACTTATTTCAACTATGACATTAATTGTGAACACTACTATATCTCTTACATTTCACTCAAGTATTGTATTCTAATTATTTACTGTGCTTATTCAAATATTGCTCTTATCCTATGGACTCAACTTGTAACTCTTCTATTGAATGTCATTGTCCATGTAAATCTGTATGTGATTGTTAATGTGGAACTTTTCTCCCCTGGCCGCCACTGAAAATGGGCTCATTACGGTCCAGTGGAGCTTCCAGTTAACAAATGCAAGTAAATTAATATTAGAAGAGACACAAGTTTCTTGTGTATGTGATATGGTAACAGGAAAATCAGTAGTTACAGCTAAGCTGAAAGCAATGTTTTTACTCTGTCTCCAGCAAGGATGTAGAGTTTGCCTTCCTGTTGTAGACTAATCTCTTGTGCTAGTTAACCAATAGGATTAACACTGCTTTATTGTGCAGTGGTATGTCAAATTGAGCAATCCTACAGGTGTTTAAAGTAAGTACAACTTCATGCCAACAGAAGCCAGGCAATCAAAGGTCAGGCAGTTTCTCCTGCAGAAATTGGCGAGTCAAGAACAGGCACACTCCTGTCCTTCAGAGGAACCAAAACTAGGTCAGCAGTCGCATATAGGCTGCCTTTGCTGTCACCAGAGGTTGGAAAACTGCAGACCTAATTCTAGGATGAAGTCCTTGTAGTGCACAGAGTCAGTAAGAAGCCAGATGGAAAAGAGCTTTATAGTTTTTTGTTGTATTATCCTGAAATGTACAGTGTGCATAATAAAAAGCTGTACCTGTTGCCATGCAGCAGTACTCTCCTTGTAGATGTTCGTGTTTCACTGTTGCAGTCATTACAGTTGGGTTATCCTGCTGGCAGGCTACTCGCAGTCGGTCTGAATTCCAAAGTCTTGGTCCGGCGTCGGTTGCTGTCGCCTCTTCTCTGACGTCAGTGTGACAGGGGTATAAAAGATGCAGCCGACTCCATTTTCTTTAGTCTTTCTTGCCGCACGGTGCCCGAAGCAAAAGCAGTTCGCAAGTGCCGGTCGGCCGACTCCTGAGATTTTCGTAATTGAATTTCAGACCCGAAGTCTTCAGTAAAGCTAAGTACCCCATTGGGGAAACTTTTTTCTTGCTCCAGTCCGATGTCAGAAAAAGTTAACAATTGTATTTCTTGTGGGAAGCAAATACCTCTTAAGGATTTTTGTTCTTTGTATGCCTTGTTTAGGCCCTGATCACGACGTTGCTAGTTGTCTGTTTTGTGCTAGATTTAACCAACGCACTATAAAGCGTCTGTGCAATTTTGCTTTTCATTACTTTGGCCGCAGGTTTAACTGTATAATGCCGTCGAAACAACCGAAGACCGGAATTCAGAAAAAGCGCAAGGATAAAGAAAAAGACGGGCATCTGAGGTCCAAAACCGACTAAGCCTCTTCTAGGCCAGTCGTCTGTTCGCCGGTGGTCAGTGAGGCACTTTTGCAGCCCCTGCCTCCCGCTACCTCAGAGCCACCGGCCGCCTCCGACTCCCACGTGGAGACAACTAGGCCTCTGGATACTCAAGGTATTGGCCCTTCGGAAATCAATCCCTCAGATGGGTCCAGTGCCGCTGAGCGGGCATCGGCTTCTGAGGGTGTTTTCAGATCTACACAACTTTATGTAAAGCCTACTTCAGCATCCAAGACAAAGTCTAAAGCAGTTTTAAAGACAAGGAAACAAGTACAGCATTCTCCAGGACAGACTTCTAGGCCTAAGAAACAGATGCTCAAAATGGCCGAAGACTTAATTATTTTGATCAGGGGTTCCCATCCCCCTCCTGAAAAGAGGCCTAGGCAAGATACTGACTATGATTCCTGTGATCATGTTTCCATTTCCTCTGATTCTTCTTCAGAACAGGGATATTCTATTCCTCCCTATGATGATTCTGATGCTGAAGATTCTATTCCTTCAGCTTCTCCTGAGTATTACTCTTTTGGGGAAACCCTGCATACCATGAGAGAGCATTTCCACTGGGATGGCCAGGATTATTCAGACTCTAAGAAAAGGCTTAGAGACTTTCTTTTACTGCCTCAGCACAGACCTCTTGCAATTCCTCCTGTTCTAGACATAGTGGATGATGTATTCTCCGAGTCTGGCCTGTCCCCAGACTCTTTACCTCCTGCACCTGTTAAGCCGGACAGGTACTACTACAGGGTTCCAGATTCCCATAAATTTCTATATGAAAACCCTGCTGCTGACCCAGAAACTATTTCACAGGGTCCCAAAGGGGTCAAGGCTGCTACTGCAAAAAACCCTATCCCCTCTGATAGAGATTCTAGGCCACTGGACAGATGTGGGAAAAAAATGTACACTTCTGCTACCTTGGCTGTAAGGGCTTTAAATTGTCAGTTTCATATGCTTAAATATAAGCAATACTTAATGTCACTGCTGAAGCAGAAAATGTTGACAAATTCTGAATGTTCTGATAACAAGGAAATGCAGGATTTACTGCATGCAGCTGAACAAGTGGAAAAGCATACTTTGCAATGTGGTTTTGATTCACTGGAGGCCTCTTGCAGGGCCGCTGTTACGGGTTTTGTTATTAGAAGGCATGCTTGGTTAAAGGAACAGAATCTGCCTGATCATGTTAAAGCAAAATTATTGGATGCCCCATTACAGCATGATGCTTTGTTTTGTGTTAAGGCAGAAGAGGTATTGAAGAAAATGGAGGATAAAGCGAAATCTATGCAGACAGTTAAGGATTTTCTAGAGGTACAGCCGCCCAGATTTAGCAGGAACTGGCCTTCTAAAAATTGGTCCTTTCCAGTGTCAGACAGGCCACAATGCGGCAGATATAGACACCCTAGAGGCAGATCCTAGCCCCAAGGCTCATACAGGCCTGAACAATGGGGTGCGTCTACCTCTAAAGGCAGAGAAGACAAATCACAGCCATATAGGAAACAGTCCCAATGACTTTCATCTGCCAGTGCCAAGCACTTATCTTTTGGCAGCACCCTTAGGGGGAAAACTAGCACTTTTTTCACAAAATTGGCACATGATCACCCAGGACAAATGGGTCTTGAATATAGTGTCTCAGGGCTACAGGTTCCACTTTCACACCCTTCCAAAGACAAAAGGTATGGCAGACCTGCCACACAATCAATGGGCAGAGGCACAAAAACAAGTGTCATTTCTTATGGACATGAGGGCCATTCAGCAAGTGCCGCAGCAAGAGCAGGGGCAAGGATTTTACTCAAGACTTTTCTTGGTACCCATAAAGGACAAGGCCTGGAGACCAATACTCAACCTGTCTACTCTAAACACATTTCTGGACATTCCGAAATTCAAAATGTTGACTCCAACTTCTGCCCATGCTGGGCAAGAAGGCTTGGCTTGTAACTTTGGACCTAAAAGAGGCATACCTGCATGTCCCAATCAGACAAACTTGCAGAAGATACCTCGGATTCATAGCTGGCTCAATGCACCACCGATTCTCTGCACTGCCCTTTGGCTTATCTACTGTACCCAGGGTCTTCACAAAATGCCTGGCACCAGTACTTGCATTTTGCAGACAGAGGGATTCAAATATACCCTTACTTGGATGACTTCCTTATTCAAGCAGAGAACAAGGACATTCTGCTAAAGCATCTGGCATTTGTAAAAAGATTGCCAATTTGTTTAGGGTACCCAGTAAATGAAAAGAAATCAAAACTGGTTACCCTCTCAAGAGATAATATTCCTGGGTGCAAGCTTAAATACAACTGCCCAGATGGCTTATCTCACGCCGGACAGACAAGGCAACTGACTTCTTACTTCAAAATGTTGGCAACAAAGACCCAGTTATCTGCAAGAAAAATTCTGCAGGCTTTGGGTTTCATGACATCCTGCATTCTGCTAATTCCATATGCAAGACTGCATATGAGGAAACTACAATGGTATCTAAAAAGTGTTTGGACTCAACATTGCCACAGCCTGGAAACATTAATTACCCTCATTCCCTGCCTGCAACAGGAGTTTCGATGGTGACCACAGGCCTGTCACTACAACAAGGGACAGCCATTCACTTTACCCACAGCCAGGCAGACATTAACAACAGATGCATCAGACTATGCCTGGGGGGCACACATGGCAGGAAAATGCTTTCGGGGCACATGGTCCACAAGACAAATGCATCTTCATATCAATCAAAAAGAGATGCTAGCTGTTCAAAATGCCATGACAGCCTTCAAGGATATGCTTCATCCTGGACAACTGCTGATAAAGACGGACAATATTACAGTCATGTGGTACATAAACAAAAAGGGAGGCACACATTCCTACCCCCTCTGCAGACTAGCCATGACTTTGTGGGACACAGCATTGACTTACCAAGTACACCTGCAAGCACAATTCCTGCCAGACAGGAAAAATACTCTGGCAGACGAACTAAGCAGAAACCTCACGGATCCCCACGAGTGGAAACTGGACCCATAAGTCTTCAGTATGATAAATAAATGGGGATGCCCAGACATAGATCTATTTGCCTCCCCTCACAACTGCCAACTACAGAGATTCTGCACAAGGACTTATCACAAACAAGCATGGAAAGTGGATGCCCTAACAGTATATGCCTTTCCTCCTCTGCCTCTCCTCCCCAAGGTACTCCTAAAGGTCAGACAAGAGAAGCCAAAAATGATTGATTGCCCCAGACTGGCCCTGCCAGCACTGGTACCCAATCCTAAAGAGCTTGTCTCAAGGCCCAGCCTAGACATTACCTCTAATTCCTCACTTACTGACTCAACGAAACATTCAGATCCTGCACAGCCAACAAAGGACCCTAAGTCTGGCAGCATGGCAGATAATGTAACCATTCATAACACACCTCTCTCTAAAGCAGTGATGGGTGTAATTTTGGAGGCCAGGAGGCCCATTACCAGAAAATCTTATGCAGAAAAACGGAAGAGATTCTGTGCTTGGAACCAGGCACAAGGAATTGGCACGTTAGTACCAAATATTCCTAAGAGTTTACAATACCTAACTGAGAATGCTGGACAAAGGCCTATCCTTCTCATCAATTAAAATCCATGCCTCTGCCATTTCAGCTCAGTACAATACGGAACCACCTATTTTTCCCTCATCCATTGCTAAGGCAGTACCTCAGAGGGGCCAAAAACATAAGACCTCCAAGGAGAGCACCAATACCTGCAAGGACCTCAATTATGTCTTGGAAAAACTTACACGGCCTCCTTTTGAGCCAGCCAATACAGCTGAGATAAAGTTCTTATCATGGAAAACAGTTCTGCTCCTAACAATAACCTCTGCAAGACGAGTCTCGGAGTTACAGGCTCTCATGGCTGTGGAACCTTTTATCATTTTTCATACAGATAGGGTTTCTCTAAGGACAAACCCAACATTTATGCCTACGGTAGTGTCCAGCGTGGCCCTTAACCAAACCATTCATTTGCCTACTTTTTATCCAAACCCACAGAATAAGGATGAGAGACTCCTGCATTCTTTGAACATACACAGACAGCTACGCTTCTACTTGGACAGAAGTAAAGTTTTCAGAAAGACTGAGCAACTCTTAGTGGCATATGCTGCAGGATTACAAGGAAAGGCTATCTCAAAGCAGACTATTTCAAAATGGATAGGCCACTGCATTCGTTTCTGCTATTCACAACATGGCAAATCGGTGCCTAAGGGCATTAGGCCACATTCAACCAGAGCAGCAGCCACGTCAGCAGCCTTCCTCAGAGGAGTACCAACCAAAGGCATTTTAGAGGCCGCAACTTGGAGTTCAGTGCACACTTTTACAAGGCACTACCACTTACCTCTCTACTCTACTCTAAATCCAGAGCAGGCTTTGCCACTGCAGTTCTGCAGGACCTTATAGCCTCTCCTAACCCTATTTAGACCCATCCACCCAACCTCAGCTTTGGGATTCAACCCAAGAGTAATGACTGCAACAGTTAAACATGATTAACATAGTACAGTTGCGTACCTACCATAAATGTAGATGTTAAAGTGTATTCACTGTTGCAGTCCAGGTTACCCACCCACCATCCCCCTTTTTCCTTTGCTGGGACTTATCTGCACTTCTCTATCCTATACAACCTATGTGGTGTATTTGCTTGTAGATGAAGGAAAGGTTTACTTTAGTGCATGCATACTTATTGGCATTATTTTAGCCTACCCTTTTAGGGGCACCTGTCGTCTGGGGCAAGCAAAACTGAAGAAAATGGCGTCGGCTGCATCTTTTCCACCCTTGGCGCACTGACATCAGGGAGGAGGCGACAGTAACCGACGCCGGACCTAGACCTTGGAATTCAGGCCGACTGCAGGTAGCCTGCCAGCAGGATAACCCAAGAGTAATGACTGCAACAGTGAATACACTCGAACATCTACATTTATGGTAGGTACACAACTGTACTTTTTGCTAGGGATGGCACGACCCATGCATCCTTGTAGCTGCTCATAGAGTACATTTGTAAAGGTTCCTGCTTCTTGGACACTGTTATCCTTTAGCGTGGGGGCTGTGAAACTTACCACCTCTGTCTTAAGTAAGGTGAAGTTTGCTATAGAAAAGTTTTTCACTGTGGTTTCCTTGGTTAGAGGTGGTGGTGTGGAGTGGACATCCAGAGTGATTAGTTTATGGTCTGATCTAACCAGTGACTGGTTGACCTGTGGTGTTGGAACACCTGTCGCCCATGTTTGTGATGACCAGGTCCAATATGTTTTCACCTCTTGTAGGGGAGTTTACCAGCTGATCCAGGGCATTTGAGTTGATAAATTCCAGGAAGCGTTGGACCTGGGAGTTTGTACTTGATAAGTTTTCCCAGTTAACGGTAGGGTAATTGAAATCACCCAATATCTGGGTGTTCGGTAGGACCTTCATGTTTTTCAGTGTCTCCAGAAAGGTGGAGTGGTGGTCCTGGGTCATGGAGTGTGATCTGTAGCAGGCCACGATTTGCATTGCAGATTTGCCTGATGTTAGTTGCACATGGATGATCTCGGAGGTATCATTCTGCGCCACTAACCTGGAGGTGTAGGTATCCTTGATGAATATGGAAACACCCCCTCCTTTTGTGTTTCGGTCCATGTTCTGTGGCCGAAACGTGTGGTATGAGTTGTAGCCAGGTAGTGCTGGGGTGCTCTGTGGAGCCTTGAACCAGGTTACAGTTACTGCACAGATGTCGACGTTCTCCATACTGAGGAGTGCTTCGTGCATGTGCATTTTGAGATTTAAACTCCTGGTGTTGAGTAGTATAACCCTCATTTTTTTATTTGTGCTGTTTACGGAGGTGGGTTTGACTTTTTAGGCTTGCCTAAAAAAGGCACTATGGGGGCAGCAGAGAGCCTTGGCCAGTATTCGAAAGGCTAGGGATGACAGGTGCAAGCCATCTCTTGCGAAGCAACGAGGCCTGTCGAGCATGTCGTCCCAGGCTGACAGACACTGGATCCCCTTTTAATGACACCAGAAGCTTAGCCAATTGTTGAAATTGATCATTTTTTTCTTTATACTGCGGTATCATTCTTGGTGAGGGCAGGATGCTACTCGGGGTCAGGGTCATAACCGCCTGGGCTACATGATCAGTGAGCTCTTCCATGCCTCTTTTCATGTAGTCCAGGGAGGTACGTCTCAGGTCATTCACACCAACATGAACAATTACAGTCATATTTGTAGTTGATGTTCTTCGTGTTTCACTGTTGCAGTCATTACATTTGGGTTATCCTGCTGGCAGGTTGCCCTCAGTCTGCCTGAATTCCAAAGTCTTGGGTCCTGCGTCGGTTGCTGTCGCCTCTTCCCTGACGTCAGGTCATCAGGGGTATAAAAGATGCAGCAGACGACATTTTATTTAGTCTTTCTTGCAGTGCGGTGCCCGAAGCAGAAGCAGTTCACAAGTGCCAGTCGTCCAACTCCTGAGATTTTCTTGTTCGAGTTTCAGATCTGAAGTCTTCATTACAAGCTAAGTACCCCATTGGGGAAATTTTTTTTCTTGCTCCAGACCGATGTCAAAAAAAGTTAATTGTATTTCTTGTGGGAAGCAAATACCTCCATAAGGACTTTCATTCTTATTGTATTCCTTGCCTAGGCTCTGACCACGACGTTGCTAGTTGTCGGTTTTGTGCTAGTTTTAACCAATGCACTATTAAGCGTCGGTACGATTTTGCATTAAGCTGTTTTGGGCGAAGATTTAATTATACAATGTAGTCGGATAGCCATCCGACTACCGGAGTTCACAAAAAATGAAAAGAAAAAGACAGGCAACCGAGGTCCAAACCCAACGAAGCTTCTCCTAAGCAAGTCGCTGGCCCTCAGTGAGGCGCTTTCACAGCCCCTGACACCTGCTACTTTAGAGTCGCAGGCGCTACCGACTCACACGTGGAGTCGGCCAGGCCGCAGGAGACTCAAGATATTGGAGCCTCAGAGATAATTCCCTCAGATGGGTCCGGAGCCTCTGAGCAGACATCGGCTTCTGAGGGTGTATTCAGACCCAAACAATTGTATATTAAACCGACATCAAAAACAAAGGCTAAAACACCTTTAAAGGCAAAGAAACAAGTTCACCAGCCACAAGGACAGGCCTCCATGCCCAAAAAACAGATGCTCAAAATGGCGGAAGACTTAATTACCTTGATCAGGGGTTCCCATCCCCCTCCTGATGAGAGGCCTAGGCAAGAGACAGACTATGAATCTTCAGATCGAGTTTCCATTTCTTTTGATCAGGAATGTTTTCTTCCCCCCTATGAGGATTCCTATGCTGAAGAGCCAATTCCTTCAGCTTCTCCTCCTGAGGACTACTCTTTTGGGGAAATCTTGCATACCATGAGGGAGCACTTCCCCTGGGAGAGCCAAGATTTTTCAGAATCTAAGGAAAGGCTCAGACTTCCTTTTACTACCTCAACGCAGGCCTCTAGCTATTCCACCTGTTAGACATTGTAGATGATGTGTTCTCGGAGTCTAGTCTGACCCCTGACTCTTCACCTCCAGCTCCTGTTAAGCCGGACAGGTACTACAGGGTCCCTAACTCTCAAATTCCTTTTCAAAAACCCTACTGCTGACCCAGAAACTATTTCACAGGGTCCGAAAGGGGTCAAGGCTTCTACTGCAAAAAAACCCTACCCCCTCTGACAGGGATTCTAGAGCACTGGATAGATGGGGGAAAAAGATTTACACATCTGCTACTTTGGCTATAAGGGCTTTAAACTGCCAGTTTCATATGCTTAAATATCAGCAATATGTCATGACACTGCTTAAACAGAAAATGATGGCTAATTCTGAATGTGCAGAAAACAAAGAAATGCAGGATTTATTGCATGCAGCTGAACAAGTTGGAAAGCATACTTTGCAATGTGGGTTTGATTCTCTGGAGGCCTCCTGCAGGGCCGCTGTTGCTGGTTCTGTCATTAGGAGGCATGCTGGGTTAAAGGAACAAAGTCTGCCTGGTCATGTTAAAGCAAAATTATTAGATACTCCTTTACAGCATGATTCCTTGTTTGTTGTTAAGGCAGAAGAGGTGTTGAAGAAAATGGAGGACAAAGCTAAATCTATGCAAATGGTCAAGTATTTCTTACTGGTACAGCCACCTAGATTTAGCAGACACTGGCCTACAAAGAATTGGTCCTTTCCAGTCTCAGACCTCAAAGGGGCAGGTCCAGATGCCCTAGAGGCAGATCAAAGCCGCTAGGTTCCTACAGGTCTTGAGCAGTGGAGTGCCTCTACCTCCAAAGGTGGAGAAGACAAATCCCAACCATACCGGAACAGTCCCAATGACTTCCCCTGCCTGCACCAAGCACTTATCTTCTGGTAGCACCCTCAGGGGAAAAACTAGCACTTTTTTCTCAAAATTGGCACGTTATAACCCAGGACAAATGGGTTCTAGACATAGTGTCACAAGGCTACAAGTTTCATTTCCATACTCTGCCAAGAGCCAATGGTTGGCCATACCTGCCAAAAAAGTCAATGGGCAGAGGCTCAGAAACAAGTCGCTGCTCCCATGGACATGAGGGCAATTCAGCAAGTGCCACAGCAAGAGCAAGGAGAAGGATTTTACTCAAGACTGTTCTTGGTACCCAGAAAGGACAAGGCATGGAGACCAATAATGGACCTATCTATTCTAAACACTTACCTCGATATACCAAAATTCAAGATGTTGACCTTACAGCAGCTTCTGCCCATGCTGGGCAGCAAGGCTTGGCTCGTGATTTTAGACAAAAGAGGCATACCTGCATGTCCCAATCAGACAAGCATGCAGAAGATACCTCCGATTCAAGGCTGGCTCAAAGCATTACCAATTCTCTGCACTGCCCTTTGGCTTTCTACTGTGCCCAGGGTCTTCACAAAGTGCCTGGCACCAGTAATTGCTTACTGCAGACAAAAAGGAATACAGATATATCCTTATTTGGACAACTGCCTCATACAAGCAGAGAACAAGGACATTCTACTACAGCATCTGACTTTTGTGATAAGACTTTTAACTTGCCTAGGGTACACAGTCAACAAAAAGAAATCAAAACTAGTGCTCTCTCAAGAGATGATATTCCTGAGTGCAAGCTTAAATACAACTGCCCAGATGGCTTATCTCACTCCAGACAAAGGCAACGGACTACCTATTTCAAGGAAATGGCAACAAAGGCCCAGTTATCTGCAAGAAAAATTCTGCAGGCTTTGGGCTTCATGGCATCCTGCATCTTACTAATTCCATATGCAAGACTGCATATGAGGAAAATTCAGTGGTACCTAAAAAGTGTCTGGGCACAACATTGCCGCAGTCTGGAAACAATGATAATTCTAATACCCTGCCTGCAACAGGAATTTCGATGGTGGGCAAAGGCTTGTCACCAAAACAAGGGACAGCCATTCACACTACCCCCAGCCAGGCAGAGCCTAACAATGGATGCATCAGATTATGCCTGGGGGGCACACATGGCAGGAAGAGGCATTCAGGGCACCTGGTCCACAAACCAAAAGCATCTGCATATCAATCAAAATGAGATGCTAGCTGTTCAAAATGCCCTGACAGCCCTCAAGGACCTACTTCATCCGAGACAACTACTGATAAGACAACACCACGGTCATGTGGTACATAAGCAGGGGGGAATTCATTCTTACCCCCTATGCAGACTAGCCATGATTTTATGGGACACAGCATTGACTTACCAGGTTCATCTGCAGGCACAATTCCTGCCAGGAAAGGAAAATACTCTGGCAGACTAACTAAGAGACCTCATGGATCCCCACGAGTGGCACCTGGATCCACAAGTCGTCAGTATGATAACAATATAATGGGGACACCCGGACATAGATCTATTTGCCTCCTCTCAAAACAATCAACTAAGAAGATTCTGCAGAAGGACTTATCACAGACAAGCTTGGAAAGTGGACGCCTTATCTTTCAACTGGACAAACCTAGCAGTATATGCCTTTCCTCCACTGCCTCTCCTCCCCAAAGTACTCCTAAAGGTCAGGCAGGAGAGACCAAAAATGATTCTGATCGCCCCAGACTGGCCACTCCAGTACTGGTATCCGATCCTAAGGAACTTGTCCCAATGCCCACTGTGGACCTTACCTCAAATACCTCATTTACTGTCCCAACAAAACAGTCAGATTCTGCACAGCCAAATCAGGGCTCTAAACCTGGCAGCATGGCGGATAATGTAGCCATACAAACCACACCTCTCAGTAAAGCTGTGATGGATGTCATTTTAGAAGCCAGAAGGCCTAGTACTAGAAAATCCTGTGCTGGGAAATGGAAGAGATTTTGCGCTTGAAACCAAGCTCAAGGAACTGATACAGCTGTCCCAAATATTTCTCAGATTTTGCAATATTTAACTGAGATGCTGGACAAAGGCCTATCTTTTTCATCGATTAAAATCCATGTCTCTGCCATTTCGGCTCATTACAAAACAGAGTAACCACTCTTTTCTCATCCTTTAAGGCAGTACCTCACAGGAGCCAAAAACTTAAGGCCTCCAAGGAGAACACCAACACCTGCATGGGACCTCAATTATGTCTTGGAAAAACTCACCTTACCTCCTTTTGAGCCAGCTGCTACTGCGGACATAAAGTTCTTATCTTGGAAAACAGCTCTATTCCTAGCAATAACTTCTGCAAGACGAGTTTCAGAGCTACAGGCTGTCATGGCTGTGGAACCCTTTATCGTTTTCTATCCAGACAGGGTCTCTCTGAGAACAAACCCTACATTTATGCCTAAGGTGGTATCCAGTGTAGCCCTTAACCAAACAATTCATTTGCCAACTTTTTATCCAAATCCACAGAACAAGGGGGAGAAAATTCTGCATTCTTTGGACGTACACAGACAACTTAGATTCTACTTGGACAAAAACTAAAGTTTTCAGAAAGACAGAACAATTACTAGTGGCATATGCGACAGCATCACAAGGAAAGGCGATCTCCAAGCAGACTATTTCAAAGTGGATAGGTCACTGCATTCATTTCTGCTACTCGCAACATGGCAAACCAGTGCCCAAGGGCATTAGGCCACATTCAACCAGAGTGGCAGCCGCTTCTGCAGCCTTTCTCAGCGGAGTACCAACCAAAGACATTTTGGAGGCTGCTACATGGAGTTCATTGCATACCTTTACAAAACATTACAATCTGCCTCTTTACTCTAAATCCAGGGCAGGCTTTGCCACTGAAGTTCTGCAGGACCTCTTGGCCGCACCTAATGCTGTTTAGCTCCAGCCCCCCAATCATAGTTTTGGGACTCGACCCAAATGTAATGACTGCAACAGTGAAACACGAAGAACATAGTACAGTTGTGTACACATACCATAAATGTAGATGTTCGAGTGTATTCACTGTTGCAGTCCAGGATACCCACCCGCCATCCCCCTTATTTTTGAACTTATCTGTACTTCTCTAATCTATACAACATAGATGGTGTATTTGCTTATAGAGGAAGGTAAAAAATTATTTTGATGCATATATGTTTTATTTACCTAATTTTAGCCTACCCTTTTGGGGGCACCTGACATCTGGAGCAAGAAAAAATAAATAAAATGGCGTCTGCTGCATCTTTTATACCCCTGACGTCAGGGAAGACGTGACAGCAGCCGACGCAGGACCCAATACTTTGGAATTCAGACAGACTGAGGGCAACCTGCCAGCATGGTAACCCAAATGTAATGACTGCAACAGTGAATACACTCGGAACATCTACATTTATGGTAAGTGTACACAACTGTACTTTCTAGAGTGACCTGAATGCTTGTGTTATGTGGCGGATTCTAGCTCCCAACAGGCAGCTAACGGTAACCTTCTCCTTGTCCAGCCTAGTGAGTGGGACGTCAGTGTGCCTGACTATAGAGTTGTCTATTACTAGTGTGTTAGGTATGTTATTTCACCTTAAAAGCTGTGATTGTGCGGCACACTGTGTTTTGTGTTGTCTGGTTTGTGACGGGAGGTGCAGGTTTTTTGGGTGTCTGCTTTGGAGGTCTATGATGCTTTTGCAGGTTTTTATTTAGAGCCTCTGAGTATGATTTTGTGTATTTGTGTATTTTTTGCCAGTGCTGGTTTAGTATGTCTATGTGAGGCTGGAGATGTGGTGCACGTTTTAACCTTCTCCTCATGACTGCCTATTCCAGTCTTGGGTGGAGAAAGCTTAGCCTCCAATTTAGCTATATAATTGCATCTCTCGCACATGTTAATGTTTTGTGGTAGGAGGAGAGGGTTGTCGGTGTACATGAGACCGTTGTAACATTGTCTCAGGATAGAAAACCAAAATGTAGAGGTAACGATATCCCAAACAGCTTGGAGAAATAATCCACACAAGTTTATCAACTGTCTCAGGATACCCATGTTCACCAGCTGGACTGGAGAGTACACCTGAAATTGCCCTTTGGTCATGCCTGAATAGTAGGGTGAGCTGCTTAGTCGCTTGGTTGGTGAGGGGTGAATAATGAGCCTTGCCCTGCTGGGCAATCAAGTGTCTAGGTGTATTAGTGCTTGCTATTAGGTCTGAGAAAGTGCTAGAGACTGTAGGATGCTTTTTAAGTGCTTAGGTTGAGAGTTAGACTACTTTCAAGGGAAAAACTGAAGAGGAGACTTGGTGGAGCCTGGATAAATTTAGCCCTAGCTAACCGGCGCTGCCCGGACGTGAAAAATGTTAGTGTTTTTTCTTTTCTATTAGTGCACATATATCTATATAAATAAGTAATGTAAGTAAAGTGAACTGTAATTTAATAAATATGTTTAAGAATGGATTTTTTTTCCATGTTACACCATTTCAGGCTTTTTGTTGTTCCTATCTTAGGTTTTTTGATTCTAAAAGACATTTTTTTGTGCAGTGGGAAATTATCAAGCAGGTTTGATCAACAAATTTACTGCATGTAGTTTAAGCCCCATTGTTAGCATTATTGCCCACCCCCTTATTAGTGCTTACTGACTGAACATTTGAGGTGTGAACCCTGCTTGTGTAGTATTGAGTAATGGTTGATATCCTCCATATCACTGTTGCGTCATTCTTCACTAAAGTGTTCCCCCTGCTAAGGGTAGCCCAGTGTCCGGCCAGTATACCAAAGGCTTAGGATTTTATAGACTTATTTCATGTGCATGTTCACCACTTAGGGCTTAAAGTTGACGTATGGGCATACATGTCTCAGTACTTTTTTGCCGCCAGTCTGAACGCTTTCTTCAGTCATCATCGATCTGAACACTCCTTTGTGATTTTTACAAAGCTGTTTTCAGATAAGTGCCCCATTGGGGTTTTCTTATCTTGTTTTTTCTTTAGATTTTTCTTTTGATTTGCAAATTTACATGTCATCCAGAAAGGTAAAATGTCAGTGTGGGCAACAGATTCCCTCATCACGAGCAGTGTCTTTTTTTTTTTTTTTGGTTTGTTTGCTTAGGTGCTTTTCACAGTCCTATATCATGCTCAATTTGTCAAGCGTTTGTCCCTAAGACCCTTCATAGTCATCTCTCCTCCTTGTCTGTTTACCTGGAGAACCACTGTCTTAAGTTGTTGGTGCAAGGTGCAGTGGCAGAATTGTCCCTTCCCAAGGGTCAGCTATCTGCCAAGAAGACAGCCAAAACACTTAGGTCAGATTCGACTGCTGTACCACCTCTCTCTAGGTTGGTGAAAGCCCGGAAGATCATCCGTTTTTTTCTGTTGGATTCCTCTGTCTCGACCACATTGGAGGCCGCCACACATCCGTCTTCTCGCACGTCTTTGGAGGCTCTGCAAACCTCCATTGTGGGTGATGTGGACCCCTGGCTGATCATACCTGTGGGACCAAAGAGCATTCTGCAAATTCTTGTTCCGGAAGTGATTCCCACTATGTTGTTTGAATGCTAGCAGTCTAAGGGTTTGAATCCAGCTACAAGATACTTTTATTTTGTGGGAGGTTGGAGTAATGGTTAAGGTGTTTACCTTACAAACACAAGGTGCAGGTTTTGATTTTCACTGAGGGTAATTGACTAGGCTTAAAATGGTCTATATGGACAGTTAGCCTAGTAATAATCTATGAGCCTACAAACCTTTAAGGTTCTGAGCCTCCTACGGTCTTTAGAGCTGACATCCCTCTAAAGAAGCAACAGAAATCTACACATTTCACCTGCTCCCAAAGATCCCCAGTGTCCGTGGCAGGATTTTACACAGGGGTGGTTTAATGCACTCATGGCCTTTAAGCCTCCCCAGGGAATTTTTCTGTCCCCCTTGGTCCTGTACTCTACTTAAGAGGCCTAGGGAGCAGGACTGTTCTGATTAGGACCTGGACTCTGGGTAAGGGTCCTTTACATACTCCTCTCAGATTCCTTCTTCATTGGACCATGTTTCTCAGGAGGAGGATTCCATTAGTCCAGATTCTTCCATTTGAGGAACTTTCTTTTGGAGATGCTCTCTCTCATATGATGGAATTCTTTAAGTGGAACTGTACTCTGGTGTCTGACGTCCAGAAGAGGTACTATGAGCTCCTCCAGATGGAGTCCCCTAAGCCCTCTGCTGTCCCTCTTGTCCTACTTGCCCTTTAGCAATTTTTAAGCAACTACTCAGGCTCCTGATTCCCAACTTCCAGCCCCTAAAACAAACATGCCAGGTTTTATAAAGTGCCTGATGACTGTATGTTTCTCTACAAATGCTCCTCTGCTGACTCCTCTGTTTTGTCTCTCTCTTCTGACAAACGTTCCAAGCTTTTGGCTTCTGCTAAATTGCTTCTGACAAAGACAGTAGGGCCATGGAATGGCTGGGCGTAAAGGTGTATACTGCTGCTACCCTGGCCTTTTGAGCTATTAATTATCGGACCCATGTCATCAGTTATGTCTTAGCCCTTCTTTCTCAGGCTTATCCGATTGTCTCTGACCTTCCTGATTCTGAGGGGAAGGTTTTGTCGCTCTCCTTGTTGGGCTTCTCTTTTTCAAGAGGCTTGCCATTCTATTAAATGTAATTATGATGCACTTGATGCTGCTTCTAGAGCTACAGCCTTTGGTTCTGTGTTGAGGCGTTACTCTTGGCTTCTCCGGTCTATGCCTGATGAAATTACGGTTAAATTTATGGATGTTACCCTTGATAGAAAAAAATCTTTTTGGTTCTGCAGCTGCTGAATTTTTAAGTATTTACAAGAAAAGGTCAAAGCCTTGCAGGAATTGAGGCATATTTTTGTTTCCCATATTCCTAAATTTCATTGGAATTATCTTTCTAAGCCTGCCTTTGTGTGTAGACAGTTTTGCCCTCCTCCCAAAGGTAAAAAGGGTTCTAGACTGGCTTTTCCTGTTGAGTATACTCCAACTCTTACTATT
This sequence comes from Protopterus annectens, assembly GCF_019279795.1. NCBI lineage: Eukaryota > Metazoa > Chordata > Ceratodontiformes > Protopteridae > Protopterus > Protopterus annectens. The sequence goes on along the minus strand of NC_056732.1, from coordinate 1,502,852,307 downwards.
CAGAAGTCTTCTTTTCCAGACGAGCCAGGTTCTGTCTGACTGTGTACTTCCCTCCATCCTAAGTCAAGTTCCTTTGTCTCTTTCTCTCCCCATCTCTTCCTATCTGGTTAAGGATCACTTGGGATTCTTGGATTCAGTCCATCATCCGTCAGGGATACTTCATGGTGTGGTAATCCTTTCCTCCTTTTCTGGGCATTCTCAACCTCCTCAGCAACAGCTGCCCTTTTTTCCGGATGTACTTCAGGGACTTTTGTTTCAAGACACCATCCAAGCAGTTTCTGCTCTTTAGAAGGGAAGGGATTTCATTCCAGCATGTATATGGTTCCCAGGAAAGAAAGCCCCTGCATGCCCATTCTGGATCTTTCCCAGCTCAACACCTTGATGAAGATCCCTTCAGACTGTGTTTCCTCTTCTTACCCAGGCTTTTCTGGTCTGTATGGATCTCAAAGATGCTCTTCACATTCCTATTCATCCCCATTTCAGGAAATATTTGTGTTTCTCTGCATTTTCAGTTCTCTTCTTTGCCTTGTAGCTTTCCTACTGCTCCAAGGGTTTTCATCAAATACCTCTCTCCTGTGGTTCTTTTACAGGATGAGGGGGACACAAATCTTTCCTTACCTGGATGGCATACTCATTAATGATGTTCATCGTGCATACAGCTGTAGTAATCACAGATGGGTTTTCTGCCATCAGGCGGGTCCTCGGTCGGCTGAATTCCAAAGTCTAGGTCCGGCGTCGGTTGTCGTCGCTTTCTTTCCTGACGTCAGTGCGACAGGGGTATATAAGACACAGCTGACGCCATATTCTTCAGTCTTTTTTGCTGCGCGGTGCCCGAAGCAGAAGCAGTTCGCAAGTGCCGGTCGGCCAGCTCCTGAAATTACGAATAATTGGAAACCGAAGTCTTCTTTAAAGCTAAGTACCCCGTTGGGGAAACTTTTCTTGCCTCAGACCGATGTCAGACAAAGTTAACAATTGTATTTCTTGTGGGAAGCAAATACCGCATAAGGATTTCCATTCCCTCTGCATACCTTGTTTAGGCCCAGACCACGACGTCTCGGCCTGTCACTTTTGCGCTTTCAATAAACGCACTATTAAGCGTCGGGCGGAGTTCGCCCAGCACTTTTTTGGTAAAACCTTTGATTATAAAATGTCGTCGGATACTCCGACTACCGTTTTGTCCAAAAAACGCAAGGACAAAGACCGACACGTGAGGCCCGCGGTCTCCACCGACACCACACCAAAACCGGCTACACGTGGTCCGGTTCTCAGCGAGGCGCCTACGCAGCTCCTGACTACCGACGACACTTCTTTGGTGGTGCCCTCTGTAACCGAGACCGCAGGTACCTCGGCCCATACCCAGACTACAACCACCGAAGCCACTGTGAGTGTTGAGCCTCCTAATGTGGATAGGTCCACTTCCACCCATGGTGTTTTTAGACCCTCATCTTCCTTCTCCATTAAGGCCTTTACTAAGTCCATATCAGCCAAGCATCCCAAGAGGCCTGTTGCACAGGGCCCATCTCCAGGCCCCATGCCTAAAAAGCAGATGCTAAAAATGGCTGAGGATTTAATTACTCTTATCAGGGTTCCCAGCCCCCTCCAGACAAGAGACCCCGAGTGGAGGAAGCTTCTCCCTCTTCTGACCAGGATTCCATTTTTTCAGAACATTCTGATGAAGAGGAACACTCGTACTCCCCTTTTGAAGATTCGGATGCTGAGCAGTCCATTCCTTCTGTATCTCCCCCAGAGGATTTCTCTTTTGGGGAAACCTTGCACATCTTGAGGGAACACTTCCATTGGGAAGGCCAAGACTTTTCTGATTCCAAGAAAAGACTTGGGGAATTTCTTTTGTTACCTCAGCACAGACCTCTGGCGATACCTCCTGTCTTGGACATGCTTGATGATGTTTACTCGGAGGCTTGCCTAAATCCGGATTCCCTGCCTCCTGCCCCAGTCAAGCCTGATAGGTACTATAGAGATGTCCTTCATGGATGCATCTGCAGTCATAACAACTGGGTTGTCCTGTCGTCAGGCAGCCCTTCAGTCGGCCGGATTCCAAAGTCCGGGTCCGGCTTCGGCTGATGTCGCACTCCACCCGACGTCATATCTGTTGGTCTTCGGGTATAAAAGCATCAGCCGACGCCATTTTCCTCAGTCTTTCTTGCCGCGTGGCGCCCGAAGCAGAAGCTGTTCGCAAGTGCCGGTCGGTCGGATCCAGAGATTACTTCTACCGAATACTACTTCGAAGACTTCTAAAGCTAAGTACCCGTTGGGGACTCTTTCTTGCCTCAGCCGATGTCAGAAAAAGTTAACAATTGTTTAACCTGTGGGAAACAAATACCTCATAAAGATTTCCACTCTTACTGTCTGCCTTGTTTAGGCCCAGCCCACGACGTAGCAGCCTGTTCGGCCTGTGCTTCTTTCAACCGACGAACGCTTAGGCGTCGGTCGGAGTTTGCAGAACAGTTTTTCGGTTCTGATTTTGCGTACATTATGCCGTCGGATCCTCCGACTACCCAATCTACCAAAACGCAAAGATAAAGACCGACACTCGCGGTCCGCGGTTTCGGCGAAACCATGGTTAAGCAAACGCGAGTGTCTTGGTTTCGGCGAAACCGAAAACTGATCTAAGTACAGCTGAACCTATTCCTACAACTGAGGCCCCTGCTACAACTCTTGAATCGACCTCAGAAATTTTACCCACTACGGTGGTTGACTTATCAGACACCATCCCTTGGATGTCTCTACCCCAGCACGTGGTGCTGCTAGGCCTCCAGCAGCCATGTCCATTAAGGCCTTCGCCAGGGCTAAAGCAGCCAAGACTACTAAAACAGTGCCTGTTAAACCCCCACATCCAGGCCCTCTTCTAGTTCCCAAATGCTTACTTTGGCAGAAGATTTAATTTCTTTAATCAGAGGATCTCAATCTCACCCAGATAGGGCCTCTCAGCCCCAGAGAAGAGACCTAGGGCAGAGCCCCTGAGCCAGTGTCCTCTGATGAATCTGCTGATGAATCAGACATAACTGACCAGCCAGAGGCTCCCTTCTCCAATTTTGAAGATTCTGATGCTGAAGAATCCATTCCAGCTGCTTCCCACCAGAAGAATTCTCCTTTGGGAAACCTTGCATGCCATGCGAGAACAGTTCCAATGGCAGCAACAGGATTTTTCAGACTCCAGAAAAGACTTAGGACCTTTCTGCACCTCCCACAGCACAGGCCCTTAGCTATACCACCTGTTCTCTCTGTGGTGGATGATGCTTTCAATGATGTTTGCTCCGCTCCAGATTCTTTACCCCAGCCCCTGCCAAACCAGACAGATTTTACAGGGTGCCAGATACTCATCACCACCTTTACAAGGCCCCACTTGCAGACCCAGAAACTATATCCCAGGGTCCCAAGGCAGTAGTCATGACCATAGCTAAAACCCTACTCCTTCTGAAAGGGAAGCAAGGTCATTAGACAGATGGGGTAAAAGGTCTACACTTCAGCTACTCTCTCAGCTAGAGCTTTAAACTGTCAGTTTCACATGATACAATACCAAGAGTTTATGCTTGATCAGTTAACTAAAAACTAACCACTGATGAATCTCTTGATAAGAAATATGTATTAGAGATGGTAAATAACATACAACAGGTTAGCAACCATTCCTTAAAATGTGGCTATGATGCACTGGAGGCTTCATTTAGATCAGCCATGACAGGCACAGTGATAAGAAGGCATGCATGGCTAAAGGAACAAGCTTTACCGGATCATGTTAAAGCTAAGCTGCTAGATGCTCCTATGGACAAGACAAGTTTGTTTGGTACACCTGCCCAGCAGGTTATGAAGAAAATGGAAGAAAAGGCAAAATCTGTTCAAACTGTTAAAGATTTCTTGCAGGTTCAACCCCAAGGTTTAGCAGGAACTGGCCTGCCAAAATTGGTCCTTTCCTGACTCCACAAAATTTCAAAGGGGCAGGAATAGGCGTTCCAGAGGCAGAAACCAATCCAGAGGAGGTGCCTACAGAGGACGACAGTGGCAAGGTAACAACAGAGGCACAGACACAGCCGCTGCCACTACATCAGCACAACCACAGTGACTTAACCTAAATCCGCCTACCAGGGAACAAATAGCAGCTCCTCTAGGCGGAAAGTTAACCTTATTTTCAAGGAACTGGCACTGCATAACAAAAGACAAGTGGATTTTACAAACCATAGATCAAGGTTACGGTTTCACTTCCACACTTTACCAGTCAAAAGAGGAATGCCAAATCTACCTCCAAATCAAAAACCAGAGGCTCTACGCCAGATAATGGAGTTAGCAAACATGAGAGCTGTGGAAAGAGTGCCAACAGCAGAGCAAGGAAAGGGGTTCTATTCCAGACTATTCCTAGTTCCAAGAAAGGAAAAAAGTTGGAGACCAATTCTCGACCTGTCCACCTTAAATACATACATCATTGTCCCAAAATTCAAAATGCTGACCCTACAGCAGCTTCTTCCCATGCTGGGCAAGGAGTCTTGGCTGGTAACTCTAGATCTCAAGGAGGCATACCTGCACGTCCCCATTCGACCAATCTGCAGAAGATACCTCAGATTTCTTGCAGGATCAGAGCACTATCAATTCTCAGCATTGCCCTTTGGCTTATCTACTGCCCAGAGTATTCACAAAATGCCTGGCATCAGTAATCGCCCATTGCAGACTACAGGGAATTCAAATTTACCCATACCTGGACGACTGCCTGCTACAAGGGGACAACAAAAGCAAGCTGACAACAGATTTACAAAGGGTCATTTACTTGCTACAAGCACTGGGATACACAGTCAATTTACAAAAGTCAAGGCTGATACCATCCCAAACAAGGACATTCTTGGCGGAATTGGACACAGTAAAACAAATGGCATTCCTGACTACAGAAAAACAAAAGAACTTCCTCTTTACTTCTTGGCACTAACAAAACTGAACAAGTTAACAGCAAGAAAAGTACTGCAGGCCTTGGGCTTCATGGCATCATGCATAATCTTGGTTCCATTTGCCAGACTACATATGAAAACTACAGTGGTACCTAAAGAATTTATGGTCCCAACACAGACACAGTCTAGAAACAGAAATCCCACTAATTCCATGCTTAAAACAGGAGTTCCTATGGTGGGCTCAGGCATGCCAGTCAAACCCAGGCCTACCCTTTCGCAGATGTCAAGCAAGCCAGACCATCACAACAGACGCTTCAGACCTAGGATGGGGGGCCCACATGCTGGACAAATGCGTGCAAGGATTGTGGACACAGGTTCAACTTCACCTGCACATCAACCTAAAAGAAATGCTGGCAGTAAAACTGGCAATCCAAAAGTTCAAACCATTTCTCAAGGAGGGCCAGTTGATGATAAGGACAGACAACACCACAGTCATGTGGTACATCAACAAACAGGGAGGCACTCATTCATACCCGTATGGAGAATGACCTTGGAGCTGTGGACCCTGGCACTCAGCTACAACATCCAGTTACAGGCAATATTTGTACCGGGCAAAGACAATACTCTAGCAGACATATTAAGCAGAACCACTTCGGATGCCCACGAATGGAAGCTGCACCCGGACATCTTCAAGACCATCTCAAAGAAATGGGGAATGCCACAGATAGACCTATTCGCATCACCTCTCCATCACCAGCTCAAAAAATTCTGCACAAGGACATTCCACCCACTAGCATGGAAAGTGGATTCGCTCTCCTTCAACTGGAAAGGCCTAACAGCATATGCATTCCCACCTCTTCCTTTGATACACAAGGTACTACTGAAAATCAAGGAAGAATGTCCAAGGATAATCCTGATAGCTCCGAACTGGCCAAGACAACACTGGTACCCACTACTGAGGAGCATGTCTCGGAACAATATGTGGCCAATACCCTGATGCCTTTGATGTTAACTCAGAACAACTACAGCATCATACATCCAAACCTAAAAACGTTGCAACTAACTGCATGGAACATCACATAGCAGCAGCTAATCCAGAACTTTCCCAAAGAGTAAAAGACATTATTCTTGAAGCACGCAGACCTTCAACAAGAAGGAACTATGCTGGAAAATGGAAAAGGTTTGTCATTTGGAGTACAGAAAGAGGAAAAGATGTGTCAAACATAGATATGCCTAACATTCTGGAGTATCTGGCCGAACTTCTTCATTCAGGCCTGTCCTACTCCTCCATCAAGATACATGCATCAGCTATTTCAGCAGAATACAGTTTTGATCCACCTGTTTTTTCGCACCCTTTGCTCAGGCAGTTCCTCAGAGGAATCAAGAATGTAAAACCTCCAAGGAAACAACCATTACCAGCTTGGGATTTGAACTTTGTGCTAGAAAAATTGACACTATCACCCTTTGAACCAGCAGCAACAGCAGACCTACAACACCTGTCATGGAAAACTGCTTTCCTACTGGCAATTACTTCAGCAAGGAGGGTTTCAGAACTACAGGCCTTAATGGCAGTGCAACCCTTCCTAATCTTCCACCAAGATAGAGTGTCCATGAGGACTAATCCTACATTTATGCCCAAGGTGGTATCCAGAGTGTCTTTAAACCAGGCAATCCACCTACCTACCTTCTTTCCCAACCCACAAAACAGAGGGGAAAGAATACTGCATACCTTGGATGTACATAGACAGCTACGCTACTACTTGGACAGAACTAAAAATACAAGAAAGACTGACCAACTTTTGTAGCCTATGCAACAGGAAGGGAAGGAAAAGCTATTTCAAACAGACAATCTCCAAATGGATAGGAAATTGCATACGATTCTGTTACTCCTTCCATGGAAAACCAATTCCACAGAACATAAGACCTCATTCTACAAGGGCAACAGCCACTACCACAGCCTTCTTACGAGGAGTGGCAACCAAAGACATTATTGAGGCGGCTACTTGGACCTCCGTGCATACATTTGCCAAGCATTATAATTTACCTCTATATTCCAGATCCCGAGCAGGGTTTGCCACTGCTGTACTGCAAGGGATCCTAAACACACCATAATCTACTTTTATCCTCCTCCCTAGTTGGCTATGGTATTCTACCCAGTTGTTATGACTGCAGATGCATCCATGAAGGACATAGTACAGTTTTGTACCTACCATAAATGTAGATGTCCGAACTGGATGGCATCTGCAGTCAGGATTACCCTCCTCCTTCCCTCTGTGGTACTCCTAGGGTGTTTACCCTCCTAATAGCTAGCTGTTGGGGAGTCTTTATGGTGTATTTGTTTGTATATATGTACATACATGCTTATTGTTGTGTTTACCTCTATCTATTTGGAAACATTGGCATCTATCCAAATTTTAGCCTGCAAGAGGGCTTCTGGCATCTGGGGCAAGAAACACTGAGGAAAATGGCGTCGGCTGATGCTTTTATACCCGAAGACCAACAGAGATGACGTCGGGTGGAGTGCGACATCAGCCGAAGCCGGACCCGGACTTTGGAATCCGGCCGACTGAAGGGCTGCCTGACGACAGGACAACCCAGTTGTTATGACTGCAGATGCTATCCAGTTCGGACATCTACATTTATGGTAGGTACAAAACTGTACTTTCCTACCTCTCACCAATTTCTTTACAAAAGCCATAATGCTGACCCTGAAACCATTTCTCAAGGCCCCAAGGGAATGAAGGCCTCTACTGCTAAGAATCCACTACCTTCTGAAAGAGAGTCTAGATCCTTAGAAAGGTGGGGAAAAAAGGTATATACCTCGGCCACCCTAGCCATGAGGGCCTTAAATTGTCAGTTCCATATGCTTAAATATCAGCAGTTTCTGTTATCACAATTAAGAAATAAAATGTCTCAACCTGAACAACCAGATTTGAAGGAGTTGCAGGATATGATGCATAGTGCAGAACACGTGGGTAAACACACCTTACAATGTGGCTATGATGCCCTAGAGGCCTCAAGTAGAGCTGCTGTGACAGGATCAGTCATTCGTAGACATGCCTGGCTTAGAGAACAAACCTTGCCTGACCATGTTAAAGCTAAGCTACTAGATGCTCCTTTACAAAAGGATGTACTATTTGGTACTAATGCTGAGGAGATACTATGGAAAATGGAAAAAAAAGCTAAATCTATGCAAATTGTCAAAGCTTTTCTACAGGTTCAGCCACCACGTTTTAGCAGAAATTGGCCTGCAAAGAACTGGTCCTTTCCAGCCACGGACAAGCCACAAAGAGGTAGATACAGGCGCACAAGGGGCAAAGGACAACCTCAAGGATCATATAGAGGCAGACAATGGCAAACTCCAGCAACAAGAGGTGGGGAAGACAGTGCACAGCAATACAGGAAACAAACCCCAATGACTTCCCCCTTTCCATGCCAAGCAAGTCTCAGCTGGCAGCACCCTTGGGAGGAAAGCTGGCATTATTTACAAGAAATTGGCATATTATCACAACAGACAAATGGATCCTGGACATTATAAACAGAGGCTACAGATTTCACTTTCACACTCTTCCAAAAATGAGAGGCATGCCGAACCTGCCACACAATCAAAGGGCAGAGGCTCAAATACAAATTTCAAAGCTTATGGCCATGAAAGCTATTCAAGAGGTACCTACTCACGAACAAGGTCAAGGTTTTTATTCCAGACTTTTTCTGGTACCAAGGGAAGGAACCGACTGGAGACCCATTTTGGACTTATCCATCCTAAACACATTTCTACTCGTACCAAAAGTCAAGATGCTCACATTACAGCAGCTTCTTCCCATGCTGGGCAAGGAGTTTTGGCTGGTAACATTGGACCTCAAGGAGGCATACCTGCATGTCCCAATCAGACAAAGCTGCAGAAGATACCTCGGGTTTCTTGCAGGTTCAATCCACTATCAATTCTCTGCATTGCCCTTTGGCTTATCTACTGCGCCCAGAGTATTCACGAAATGCCTGGCATCAGTAATTGCCTACTGCAGACTTCAAGGGATACAAATTTACCCTTATTTGGACTACTGCCTGATCCAAGCGGACAGCAAGCACCTACTTCTGGAACATCTGGCTTATGTAACACGGTTATTGAATTCTCTGGGATGCACAGTCAGCAAGGAGAAATCCAGGCTAACACCATCTCAGAAAATAACTTTCCTGGGTGCCAACTTGGACACAAACACCCAGATGGCCCATCTTACGCCAGAAAAACAAGGGCAACTAACTCATTACTTCAAAATGCTAGCAAATTGTACCAGGCTCACTGCAAGGAAAATCCTGCAGGCTCTGGGCTTCATGGCATCTTGCATTCTTCTAATCCCATGTGCAAAGTTGCATATGAGGAAACTTCAATGGTACCTAAAAAACCTTTGGTCTCAACACAGCCACAGTTTGGAAACAATAATACCAATAATTCCATGTTTGCAAAAGGAATTTCTATGATGGGCCCAAGCATGCCAAACAAACACAGGTCTTCCATTCTGCAAGCCTCAAGCAAATCAAGTCATCACAACAGACGCCTCAGACTACGCCTGGGGTGCGCACATGACCGACAGGTGCATTCAGGGCAAATGGTCCCAAAAGGAAAAGCACCTTCACATCAATCAAAAAGAAATGCTAGCAGTGATAAATGCAATTACAATTTTCAAGGACCTCCTGCATCCAGGGCAATTATTGATAAGAACAGACAACACCACAGTAATGTGGTACATAAACAAACAAGGTGGAACACATTCATACCCCCTGTGCAGGCTAGCCATGTCACTTTGGATCTTGGCTCTGAAATGGCAAATCGAACTTCAAGCACAGTACTTGCCAGGATTGGAAAACACGCTGGCAGACAATCTATGCAGAAATATGACAGATCCACACGAATGGAAGTTACATCCTCAAGTGTTTACAAAGATGATCCAAGTGTGGGGAAGACCAGACATAGATCTCTTCGCCTCCCACAGGAGCCATCAATTGAAAAAGTTCTGTTCAAGGACCTTTCATCCAAAGGCCTGGAGAGTGGACGCCCTTTCTTTTAGTTGGGCAACATGGACAGTTTACGCTTTCCCACCTTTGCCTCTTCTGCCCAAGGTGCTCTTGAAAGCAAGAGCAGACAGACCGAAGATGATACTGATTGCTCCAGACTGGCCAAGACAACACTGGTACCCACTCCTGAGGAGCCTAACACATACTCCTCCCTGGACCCTACCTCTAATGCCTCTTCTACTGACTCAGCTTGGCTACAAAACTCTTCACAGTCAGCTGAAAACTCTCAATCTGGCTGCATGGAAAATTCCTTAACACCACAACAGACCCTACTCTCCAAAGAGGTGCAGGATGTCATTTTGGAGGCCAGAAGGCCGTCTACTAGAAAGGCTTACTCCGCAAAATGGAAACGTTTCTGCGCTTGGAATGAGAAAAAAGGCCAGGATCCTAGAAAACTGAATTTGCCTCAGATATTTACAGTATCTAGCTGAGCTGTTGAACAGTGGACTTTCATTTTCCTCCATCAAAATTCATGCCTCAGCCATTTCTGCAGAATACAACACTGATCCACCCTCATTCTCTCACCCACTTTTAAGACAGTTCCTCAGAGGAGCTAAGAATATAAGACCTCCAAGGAAACAACCAATACCAGCCTGGGATCTTAACTACATTCTAGAAAAATTCACATTACCTCCCTTTGAACCAGCTGCCTCTACAGATTTGCAATATTTGTCCTGGAAAACAGCCTTCCTTCTGGCCATTACCTCAGCTCATAGGGTTTCGGAACTACAAGCCCTCATGGCTGTGCAGCCCTTTCTCGTCTTCCATCAGGACAGGGTTTCCCCTACGAACCAACCCTTCATTTATGCCTAAGGTAGTATCCAGGGTAGCTTTAAATCAGGCCATACACTTACCTACCTTTTACCCCAATCCTCAAAACAAAGGGGGAAAGGCTGCTACATTCCTTAGACATCCATAGACAGCTACGTTACTATTTGGACAGAACACAGCCCTTCAGGAAATCAGAACAATTTTTTGTGTCCTATGCTGTAGGAGCTCAAGGGAAGCCAATTTCCAAATGGACAATTTCAAAATGGATAGGCCATTGCATAAGGTTTTGTTACTCCTTTCATGGCAAACCTGTTCCTACAGGCATCAGATCCCACTCCACAAGGGCCACAGCTACCTCTACAGCCTTCCTCAGAGGAGTCCCCTACCAAAGATATTTTGGAGGCAGCCACTTGGAGTTCTGTGCATACCTTCACAAAGCACTACCACCTGCCTTTATATTCCAAAACTAGAGCAGTCTTTGCCACTGCTGTGTTGCAGGGCATTCTGGCTGCTCCCAGTTCCACCTAGTGCCTACCACCCTGTGCGTAGCTTTGGAATTCTACCCATCTGTGATTACTGCAGCTGTATGCACGATGAACATAGTACAGTTTTGTACCTACCATAAATGTAGATGTTCGAGTTCTAACACAGCTGCAGTACAGGTTTCCCTCCCTCCTTCCCCTCTTGGTAAAGGCCTAGTGGCTAACACCTCCTCATACAACCTAATTTGGGTTATCTTTCTATGGTGTATTTGCTTGCAACTACTGCTTGACTCTATATATATATATATATATATATATATATATATATATATATATATATATATATATATATATATATATATATATATATATATATATATATATATATAATTTATGTATTGCCTTCCTTCTGGGGGCACCTGACATCTGGGGCAAGAAAGACTGAAGAATATGGCGTCTGCTGTGTCTTATATACCCCTGTCACACTGACATCAGGAAAGAAAGCGACGACAACCGACGCCGGACCTAGACTTTGGAATTCGGCCAACCGAGGACCCGCCTGACGGCAGAAAACCCATCTGTGATTACTGCAGCTGTATTAGCACTCGAACATCTACATTTATGGTAGGTACAAAACTGTACTTTTCTTCCTCCGAGACCTTGCTTCAGCACCTTCATTATGCTATTTGCCTCTTGCAAAGCTTGGGGTTTATTTTAAATTTCCAGAAATCCATCCTTACGTCTTCTCAGGATCATGTTTTTCTTGGTTGCAGGCTCCAGACCATTCCTATGCTGGTTTCCCTGCCATCACCTAATGATGTTCCTCCGATTGCCTTTTTTCAGTCCTTTCTTCCTCAAGTCTCAGTTATGGTCAGTTTCTGACTGTGGGATTCATGGCTTCCACCATTCCTATGCTTCCTGTAGCCAGACTCCACATGAGGAAGCTCCAGTGGTTCTTAAAGCCAGTATGGCTCCAACACTGTCATTCTTTAGACTTTCTAGTCCCTCTCCTTCCATCCCTCAAACTAGAAGTCCGTGGGGATTCATCAGCTGTCTGTTAACCCAGGGCTTCCTTTTCAGACCCCATTCCCCTCTCATGAACTTTTTTGGGTGCCTCAGACATGGGGTGGGATGCTTCTTTTGGCTCTGTAAAGGTGGTGGGTCTCTGGCCCATTCATCAGAGGTCAGATCATATCAACATCAAGGAGATAAGGGCTCTCCTTCTGGCCCTTCAAGCCTTTTATACCCTTTTTCTTCCAGGGCTTTCTCAAAATCTTGACAGGCAATGCCACTGTGATGTGGTATGTCAGCAAGCAGGGGGGGGGGGGGCACTGTCCTCCTGTGCAGTCTAGCTGTTCATGTTTGTGATCTAGCTGTCTAATATCAGATGACACTTCAGGCTGTTTATTCCTTCACAGAAAAACATTGTGGTAGAATCTGAGTAGGTCCTTAACACAGGCTTACAAAATTGATGCTTCACAGAGATGTGTTTTTGAACACTGTCCAGTAGTGGGGTAGTCTTCGGGAAGATCTTTTTGACTCCCCTCTGGACAGAACAGTTGAGACTCCCCCTAAAATTTTGTTGGTAACTATCTTTTGGCACAAACAGTATTGGATGTTCATCGTGTTACCGTGCTGCAGTCATCGCACTTGGGTTATCCTGCCCTCAGGCGGTCCCGCAGTCGGCACTAATTCCAAAGTCTTGGTCCGGCGTCGGTTGCTGTCACTTTTTCCCTGACATCAGAGCGCCAGGGGTATATCAGAGGCATCCAACACCATTTTCTCCAGTCTTTCTTGCCGCGCGTTGCCCGAAGCAGAAGCAGTTGGCAAGTGCCGGTCGGCAGACACCTGAGATTTTCGAATCGAGTTTCAGTCCGAAGTCTTCAAAGCTAAGTACCCCGTTGGGGAACCTTTTCTTGCCTCAGTCCGATGTCAGAAAAAGTTAACAATTGCATTTCTTGTGGGAAGCAAATACCTCATAAGGACTTTCATTCTTTTTGCATACCTTGCCTAGGCCCAGACCACGACTTCACTGGTTGTCAGTTTTGCGCTAGGTTCAATAAGCGAACTATAAAGCGTCGTTTTGATTTCGCATGACACTACTTCGGTAGAAAATTTAATTACACTATGCCGTCGGAGCAGCCGACTACCAGCATGCATAAAAAACGCAAGGATAAGGACCGGCAGCCTAAATCCAAGCCAGACTCCGAGGCCTCGGCTGGCCCGGTCGTCTGTTCTCCAGTTTTCAGTGAGACGCCTACGCAGCCCCTGGCTACCGCTGAATTGGATCCCCAGACCGCATTGGATCCCCCAGCAGAGATTTCTAGGCAGACGCAGCCATTTTCCTTAGGCCCTTCCGACGACATTGCAGTAGGGGAAGCCGGTGCTGCAGAAACACCTTCGGTTTCTGAAGGTGTCTTCAGACCGACTACCCTCACCATAAAATCTTATGCTAAGCTTAAAGACTCCTCTAAAACCAAAAAAGCCTACACTTCAGTCTTCAGGTCAAGGCCCTATGCCTAAGAAACAGATGCTTAAAATGGCTGAAGATTTGATTTCTTTGATCAGGGGTCCCCCCCCCCCCCCGACAAAAGGCCTAGGCAAGAGGGGGATTATGCCTCCTCTGATCAGGTGTCTGTTTCCTCAAGCTCCTCTGAGGAACAGGATTACTCCTTTCCCCCTTATGAAGATTCTGATGCTGAGGACTCCATTCCCTCAGCTTCTCCCCCTGAAGACTACTCCTTTGGGGAAACCTTACACACCATGAGGGAACATTTCCACTGGGAAAGTCAGGACTACTCTGACTCAAAGAAAAGGCTCAGAGAGTTTCTTTTACTCCCCCAGCACAGACCACTTGCTATCCCCCCAGTTTTGGACATAGTGGATTATGTCTTCTTAGAATCTAGTCTAAATCCAGATTCTCTGCCTCCTGCTCCAGCCAAACCAGATAGATACTATAGAGTGCCTGACTCTCACAAATTCCTTTACAAAAGCCCTGCTGCTGATCCAGAGACAGTCTCCCAGGGTCCCAAAGGGGCTAAGGCTTCTATGGCTAAAAACCCTGTACCCTCAGAAAGGGACTCCAGAGCACTAGATAGGTGGGGGAAGGTTTACACTTCAACTACTCAAGCTGAGAGCACTAAATTGTCAATTTCACATGCTTAAATACCAGCAATTCCTAATGTCTCAAAACAAAAGATGGGCACGCACCCTCAACAGTCTGAATTCAAGGAAATGCAAGATCTGCTGCATGCAGCTGAACAGGTGGGCAAACATACTTTACAATGTGGTTTTGATGCCTTGGAAGCTTCCTCTAGAGCAGTTGTTACTGGGTCTGTTATACGTAGGCATGCTTGGTTAAAGGAACAATCTCTGCCTGATCATGTTAAAGCAAAGTTACTGGATGCACCCTTACAGCAAGATATTTTATTTGGGGTTAAAGCAGAGGAGGTTTTAAAGAAAATGGAGGATAAGGCAAAATCTATGCAAACGGTCCAAGATTTCTTACAGGTACAGTCCCCACGCTTCAGCAGAAATTGGCCAACAAAAAATTGGTCCTTTCCAGCTTCTGACAGACCACAGAGGGGTAAATACAGGCGCCCAAGGGGCAGAGGACAAGCACAAATCCCTTACAAACCTCGCCAATGGGGCACTACAACACAGAAGGGAGGAGAAGACTGGTCCCAAACCACTAGAAGGCAAACACAATGACTCAAACCTCAAACAGCCAAGCAAAACCCTCTTGGCAGCTCCCTTGGGAGGAAAATTAGCAATTCAACTGGTACCTACACAGGAGCAAGGCCAAGGATTTTACTCAAGGCTGTTTCTAGTCCCCAGAAAGGACAATGCTTGGAGACCCATTCTGGACCTTTCAATCTTAATCTCCTTCTTGCAAGTACCCAAATTCAAGATGCTAACACTACAGCAGCTTCTTCCTATGTTGGGCAAGAAAGCTTGGCTAGTAACGTTGGACCTCAAGGAGGCTTACCTGCATGTCCCCATCAGATAAAATTGCAGAAGATACCTCCGTTTCATTGCAGGTTCAACCCATTACTAATTCTCTGCACTGCCCTTTGGCTTATCTACTGCGCCCATGGTCGTCACAAAATGCCTGGCACCAGTAATTCCATACTGCAGACAGAGAGGAATTCAAATATACCCATACCTGGACGGCTGTCTCATCCAAGCGGAAAGCAAGGACATTCTCTTTCAACACCTGGCTTTTGTAAGACATCTAAGTTGCCTAGGGTACACAGTAAACGAAAAGAAATCAAAACTAGTGCCCTCACAAATTGACATTCCTGGGTGCCAGCTTGAATACAACAGCCCAGATGGCTTATCTGACGCCAGACAAACTACAGTTAACTCAATACTTCAGAACAATGGTAACAAAGACCCAACTCCCTGCAAGAAAAATTCTGCAGGCTTTGGGCTTCATGGCATCTTGCATACTATTAATACCATTTGCAAAACTGCATATGAGGAAATTACAATGGTACCTAAAAAGCGTATGGACTCAACACAGCCACAGCTTGGAAACAATGATAAATCTCATTCCCTGACTTCAACAGGAGTTTCTATGGTGGTCACAGGCTTGTCACTTAAACAAGGGTCAGCCTTTCACCCTACCCCCTGCCAGGCAAACTATGACAGCAGATGCATCGGACTATGCCTGGGGGGCACACATGGCAGGACGGTGCTTTCAAGGCTTATGGACAGCAGATCAAAGGAATCTGCACGTCAATCAAAAAGAAATGCTAGCTATACAGAATGCTCTGACAACCTTCAAGGACCTCTTGCATCCAGGACAGCTTATCATAAGGACAGACAACACCACAGTAATGTGGTGCATAAACAAACAAGGGGGGTACACACTCCTACCCTCTATGCAGGCAAGCAATGACCTTGTGGAACACAGCACTGGCTTACCAAGTTCAATTACAAGCTCAATTCCTGCCAGGAAAAAAGAACACATTGGCAGACGACCTAAGCAGAAACATCATGGATCCCCACGAGTGGGAACTGGATCCACAAGTATTCGCAATGATAACTCAAAAATGGGGGCTCCCAGACATAGACCTGTTTGCCAGCCCTCAAAACTATCAGTTAACAAAGTTTTGCACAAGGACTTTTCACCAGCAAGCTTGGAAAGTGGACACACTCTCATTCAGTTGGAAAATGCTAACAGTATATGCCTTTCTTCCACTACCCCTTCTCACAAAGGTGCTACTGAAAGTCAGGATGGAGACACCCCGAATGGTACTCATTGCTCCAGACTGGCCACGCCAGCACTGGTACCCACTATTAAGGAATATGGCCCAGAGCCCACCATGGATCCTACCACAAATTACCCACCAGCTCACACAGCATGACCATCAGATTCTACACAGCCAGCTCAAAACCTTAAACTTGGCTGCATGGCAAATCACCTAAGCAACCAGCCAGCTCCTCTCTCTCAAGCTGTTATGGAAGTTATTCTGGAGGCCAGGAGACCCAGCACCAGGAAAGCCTACTCAGACAAATGGAAAAGGTTTTGCGCCTGGATCCAAGCTAAAGGCCAAAGTACCCTTCAACCTGACATACCTCAGATTCTGCAATATCTAACTGAGATGTTACACAAAGGGCTTTCTTTTTCATCTATTAAAATCCACGCCTCAGCCATTTCTTCTCACTACAACACGGATCATCCCTTATTTTCACATCCACTTTTAAGGCAGTTTCTCAGAGGGACCAAGAACATTAGGCCTCCCAGGAGAGCACCAACACCTACTTGGGACCTCAACTTTGTTCTGGAAAAACTCACGCTACCTCCTTTTGAACCAGCTTTCTCAGCTGACTTAAAGTTTATATCATTGAAGACTGCCCTGCTGCTAGCAATCACTTCAGCTAGAAGAGTTTCAGAACGTCCGGTACTAATGGCAGTAGAGCCTTTCCTCATTTTTCATCAAGACAGTTTCTCTATGAACTAACCCCTCCTTTATGCCTAAGGTGGTATCCAGTGTGGCTCTAAGTCAAACCATCCATTTACCCACCTTTCCAAATCCACAGAACAAAGGGGAAAGACTCCTGCATTCCTTGGACATTCACAGGCAGCTATGTTACTACTTGGATAAAACTAAGGTTTTCAGAAAATCTGACCAGCTTTTTATATCATATGCTACAGCATCACAAGGAAAGGCTTTCTCAAAACAAACCATTTCCAAATGGATAGGACATTGCATACGTTTTTGCTACACCCACCATGGAAAACCAGTTCCTGCTACCATAAGGCCTCACTCTACCAGGGCAGCAGCTACATCTACAGCCTTCCTCAGGGGGGTGCCAACCAAGGATATTCTGGAAGCTGCAACTTGGAGTTCAGTACACACCTTCAACAAACATTACCACTTACCACTTTACTCTAAGACTAGAGCTGGCTTCGCCACTGTAGTTTTGCAGGGCCTTTTAGCCTCCTCTAACCCTGTTTGACTCCACCGCCCATCCTTAGCTTTGGGATTCTACCCAAGTGTGATGACTGCAGCAGGGTAACACGATGAACATAGTACAGTTTTGTACCTACCATAAATGTAGATGTTCGAGTGTATACCCTGCTGCAGTCCAGGTTGCCCTCCCTCCATCCCCTCTAAACTAGCTGTACTTATCTCTACCACTCTATTCTATACTACCTCTGGGGTGTATTTGCTTGTGCCTATATATATATATATATATATATATATATATATATATATATATATATATATATATATATATATAGATTCTGCCGGCAGGGAAGGAGCGACTACGCCGGACCAAGACTTTGGAATTCGTGCCGACTGCGGGACCGCCTGATGGCAGGATAACCCAAGTGTGATGACTGCAGCAGGGTATACACTCTAACATCTACATTTATGGTAGGTACAAAACTGTACTTTTCCTCTTCTGCATTTAGCCAAGGGCAGTCGCATGTTACCTCACAGGGTAGATTTACTCAGAAAAGACAAGGTGCGTCTCATCCATCCTTACTTATCTATTCTTCACCTGACATTGTGGGTAATAGGGTTTTGATCCCTTTTAGGCACATTTTTTCTGAGGGTGTGCTTTGATTTTTTTGCAGGAGGCCAGGAAAGCCTATCTATCCAAACAGAAGACATATTTTGTGTCTGGTGCCTTCCTCGTAACCAGGATCCTCTTTATGTGGAGATTCCTTGGTTCTCTCATTTGTGTGAACTGCTCCATGCTGGGTTGGCATATTCTTCAGTTTAAAGCTCGCCTTTTAGCGATTTCTCCTTGTCTGCCTTTCTTTCCCGCTTTGGCCTTTAGGATTGAGGTCAAATAATTTCTTAAAGGCGTTCTTCGTATTAGCCTCCCAGGAAAGCTATTCCTCCTCTCTGGAACCTTAATTTTATTCACAAAAAATTAACTCTTGACTCCTTTGTACGTTATGCATGGAAGATTGTTCTTTGGCCCTTACTTCAGCTAAGGGTATGTCTGAGCTTCAGGCCCTTATGGCGATTCCTCCTTTTCTAGTTTTACTTAGGGACAGGGTGTCTGTTCATACTAATCCTTCTTTTATGCCCAAGGTGGTTAATGAATTGTCTGTTAATTTGCCCAGATTTTTTCCTTCTCTGCAGTTTGCTGGTGAGAAGGTTCTTCATGCCTTGGATTTGCATAAACAGCTTGGGTATTTGGGTAAGACTCCGGCCATTCTCAAGTCTGAGCAAGTTTTTGCTTTTCATCCTAGATCTCTTAAGATGTCCTTCAAGAATGCAACTGCAGTCATAACATATGGGTTGTCCTGCCTCAGGCAGCCCTCGGTCGGCCGAATTCCAAAGTCTGGGTCCGGCGTCGGCTGGTGTCGCCTCCTCTCAGACGTCACAACGGCTGGAAGTATAAAGGCATCGGCCAACGCCATCTTGTTCAGTCTTTCTTGCCGCACGGTGCCCGAAGCAGAAGCAGTTCGCAAGTGCCGGTTGGTCAGCTCCTGTGTTTTCAGTACCGAAGTCATGTAAAAGCTAAGTACCCCGTTGGGGAACATTTTTTCTTGCCTCAGCCGATGTTAGAACAAATTGAGAAAGTTAATAATTGATGTCCTTCAAGGATGCATCTGCAGTCCTTAAAAATGGGTTGTCCTGTCGTCAGGCAGCCCTAAGGTCGGCCGGATTCCAAAGTCTGGGTCTGGCCTCGGCTGGTGTCGCACTTCACCCGACGTCATAGCTGCAGCTTTTCGGGTATAAAGGCATCAGCCGACGCCATTTTCCTCAGTCTTTCTTGCCGTGGCGCCAAGCAGAAGCTGTTCGCAAGTGCCGGTCGGTCAGATCCAGAGATTACTACTACGAATACTACAAGACTTCTAAAAGCTAAGTACCCCGTTGGGGACTCTTTCTTGCCTCAGCCGATGTCAGAAAAAGTGAATAACTGTTTAACTTGTGGGAAACAAATACCTCATAAAGATTTCCACTCTTATTGCTTACCTTGTTTAGGCCCAGACCACGACGTAGCAGCTTGTTTAGCCTGTGCATCTTTTAACCGACTGACGCTTAGACGTCGGTCGGAGTTTGCTGAACAGTTTTTCGGCTCTGATTTCGCGTACATTATGCCGTCGGATCCTCCGACTTCACAAGTTGCTAAAAAACGCAAAGAAAAGGACCGACATTCGCGGTCCGCGGTTTCGGCCGAAACCGCGGTTAAGCAAACCGCGACTGTCTCGGTTTCGGCCGAAACCGAGTAAACGGTTCTAACTTCAGCCGAATCCATGCCTTCTACCGAGGCCTCCTCGATCCTGGTAGAATCGGCCTCTGAAATTCAGCCTGCTGCTGTGGTTTCACAGGAATTATCGGACACCATTCCCCTGGATGTTTCAACCCCTGCACGTGGTGCTGCTAGGCCTCCTGCAGCCATGTCCATAAAGGCCTTTGCCAGGGCTAAAGCAGCCAAAACTTCTAAGTCTGTGCCTGTTAAGCCCCCCTCTCACAGGCCCAGTTCCAGTTCCCAAATGCTATCTCTGGCAGAGGATCTCATCTCTTTAATAAGGGGATCCCAACCTCATCCAGACAGGGCCTCTCAACCTCCTCCAGAAAAGAGACCTAGAGCAGAGGCCCCTGAACCAGTATCCTCGGATGATTCCTCTGAGGATTCAGACAATACAGACCATCCAGAGGCTCCTTTTTCTCCATATGAAGACTCTGATGCTGAGGAGTCCATTCCTTCTGCCTCCTCCTGAGGAATTCTCCTTTGGGGAAACCTTGCATGCCATGAGGGAGCAATTTCAGTGGCAGGGACAAGATTTCTCTGACTCCAGGAAAAGGCTTAGGACTTTTTTGCATTTACCACAACATAGACCTTTAGCTATACCTCCAGTTCTGTCTGTTGTAGATGATGCATTTAATGATGCTTGTACTGCTCCTGATACTTTACCTCCAGCCCCTGCTAAGCCCGATAGGTTCTACAGGGTCCCGGACACACATCACCATTTATACAAAGCTCCCCTTGCGGATCCAGAAACCATCTCCCAGGGGCCTAAAGCAGTAGCATCTACTTCTGTTAAAAATCCCCTCCCCTCTGAAAGGGAGTCCAGGTCCTTAGAGAGATGGGGTAAAAAAGTATACACCTCTGCTACTCTGTCAGCTAGGGCATTGAACTGTCAGTTTCATATGATCCAATATCAGG
Organism: Protopterus annectens; assembly: GCF_019279795.1. Classification (NCBI taxonomy): domain Eukaryota; kingdom Metazoa; phylum Chordata; order Ceratodontiformes; family Protopteridae; genus Protopterus; species Protopterus annectens. The sequence goes on along the minus strand of NC_056732.1, from coordinate 1,502,831,450 downwards.
AGTTTATGCTTGATCAGTTAACTAAGAAACTGTCCTCTGAGGACACTTTAGATAGTAAACATGTTCTAGAAATGGTGCATAACATTCAACAGGTTAGTAACCATTCTTTAAAATGCGGCTATGATGCACTGGAGGCCTCCTTTAGATCAGCCATGACTGGCACAGTTATCAGAAGGCATGCATGGTTGAAAGAACAGGCCTTGCCGGATCATGTTAAAGCAAAACTGTTAGATGCTCCTATGGATAAGGTCAATTTATTTGGTTCTCCTGCTCAGCAGGTACTGAAGAAAATGGAAGAGAAGGCAAAATCTGTACAAACAGTGAGATTTCTTACAGGTTCAGCCTCCAAGGTTTAGCAGGAACTGGCCTTCCAAAAATTGGTCCTTTCCAGACTCCTCTAAAGCACAAAGAGGCAGGAATAGGCGTTCAAGAGGCAGAAATCAATCCAGAGGTGGTGCCTACAGGGGACGCCAGTGGCAGGGTAATAACCAGCGAGGCATGGACGCAAATATTACCACTGCAACAGGACAATCACAGTGACTTGGCTCTGGCACCGCCTACCAGAGAACAGATAGCAGCACCCTTAGGCGGAAAGCTAGCCTTATTTTCAAAAAACTGGCACTGCATCACAAGGGACAAGTGGATTTTGCAAACTATAGACCAATGTTACAGATTTTATTTCCATACCTTGCCAGGAAAAAGAGGAATGCCAAACCTACCACCAAATCAAAAGACAGAAGCTCTAAAACAAATAGCTCAATTAGCAAAAATGAGAGCTGTGGAAAAGGTGCCATCTATGGAACAAGGAAAGGGATTTTACTCCAGACTCTTCCTGGTACCAAGAAAAGAGAAAAATTGGAGACCTATTCTCGACCTGTCCGCTTTAAACACATACATCATTGTTCCAAAATTCAAAATGCTGACCCTACAGCAGCTTCTTCCCATGCTGGGCAAGGAGTCTTGGCTGGTGACTCTAGATCTCAAGGAGGCATACCTGCACGTACCCATACGACAAAATTGCAGAAGATACCTCAGATTTCTTGCAGGATCAGAGCATTATCAATTCTCAGCATTGCCTTTTGGCTTATCTACTGCGCCCAGAGTGTTCACGAAATGCCTGGCATCAGTAATTGCTCATTGCAGGCTTCAGGGAATCCAAATTTATCCATACCTGGACGACTGCCTGCTACAAGCGGACAACAAAAACAAACTAGCAGAAGACTTACAAAGAGTCATGTACTTGCTGCAAGCACTGGGATATACAGTCAATATAAAAAAGTCAAAGCTGATACCATCCCAAATAATAACCTTCTTAGGTGCAGAATTGGACACAACAAAACAGATGGCATTCCTAACTGCAGAAAAACAAGAACAACTTCCTCTCTACTTCTTGGCATTAACAAAACAGAACCAACTAACAGCAAGAAAAGTTCTGCAAGCCCTGGGCTTCATGGCATCCTGTATACTTCTGGTTCCTTATGCCAGGCTGCATATGAGAAAGCTACAGTGGTACCTGTAGAATTTATGGTCTCAACACAGGCACAGCCTAGAAACCAAAATACCACTAATCCCATGCCTGAAACAAGACTTCCTATGGTGGGCTCAGGCATGTCAGTCAAACACAGGTTTGCCTTTTTACAGCATTCAACCAAGCCAAACCATTACAACGGACGCCTCAGACCTCGGTTGGGGAGCCCACATGCTGGACAAGTGCATACAAGGCCTATGGACTCAAGATCAGCTGCACCTGCACATAAATCTAAAGGAAATGCTGGCAGTAAAACTGGCAATTCAGAATTTCAGACCATTCCTCCAAGAAGGGCAGTTGATAAGGACAGACAACACCACAGTCATGTGGTACATCAACAAACAGGGAGGCACACATACCCTTTATGCCGGATGGCACTGGACCTATGGAATATGGCTCTGAGCTACAACATTCAGTTGCAAGCAATTTTTGTACCAGGAAAAGAAAACATCCTAGCAGACATATTGAGCAGAACTACCACGGATGCCCACGAATGGATGCTACACCCGGACATCTTCAAGACCATCACAAGGAAATGGGGACTACCACAAATAGACTTATTTGCATCCCCACTCAATCACCAACTCAAGAAATTCTGCACAAGGACGTACCACCCACTTGCTTGGAAGGTGGATTCTCTATCCTTCAGTTGGAAAAGCCTGACAGCATATGCATTCCCACCCCTTCCTTTGATGCACAAGGTGTTATTGAAAATCAAACAGGAACGTCCAAGGATCATTCTGATAGCTCCAGACTGACCAAGACAACATTGGTACCCATTACTGAGGAGCATGTCTCGGGGACAAATGTGGACACTACCCCTGAACCCATTGCTGTTAACACAGAACGGCTACAACACCCTGCATCCAAACCTGAAAACTCTGCAGCTGACTGCCTGGAACATTACATAAGAGCGACTAACCCAAACTTATCACAAAGGGTTAAAGACATTATCCTTGAGGCCCGCAGACCTTCAACAAGAAAGAATTATGCAGGAAAGTGGAAAAGATTTCTCATTTGGAGTACTGAAAAGGGAAAAGATGTGTCAATGGTAAACATAGCCAACATCCTGGAGTACTTGGCAGAGCTCTTCCATACAGGCTTGTCCTACTCCTCCATCAAGATACATGCATCAGCTATTTCGGCAGAATACAGCTTCGATCCCCCTGTCTTCTCACATCCTCTGCTCAGACAGTTTCTGAGAGGAATTAAAAATGTAAAACCTCCTAGGAAACCACCATTGCCAGCATGGGACTTGAACTTTGTGCTTGAAAAATTGACACTCCCTCCTTTCGAACCAGCAGCAACAGCAGAACTACAGTACCTATCCTGGAAGACTGCTTTCCTGCTGGCAATCACCTCAGCAAGAAGGGTTTCTGAACTACAGTACAACCCTTCCTGATCTTCCATCAAGACAGAGTGTCCATGAGAACAAATCCTACATTTATGCCTAAGGTGGTATCCAGAGTGTCTTTAAACCAGGCTATCCACCTACCTACATTCTTTCCCAACCCACAGAATAGGGGGGAAAGGCTGTTGCATACTCTGGATGTACATACAGTTACGCTGCTACCTGGACAGAACCAAGGGCAATAGAAAAACTGATCAGCTTCTGGTAGCATATGCAACAGGAAGGGGAAGGAAAAGCAATTTCTAAACAGACAATCTCCAAGTGGATAGGAAATTGCATCAGATTTTGTTACTCCTACCATGGAAAGCAAACTCCAGAGAACATCAGGCCTCATTCTACAAGGGCTACAGCCACTACCACAGCTTTCTTACGAGGAGTGGCTACCAAGGACATTATAGAGGCTGCTACTTGGACCTCCGTGCATACATTTGCCAAGCATTATAACTTACCCTTATACTCTAGATCCCGAGCAGGGTTTGCCACTGCTGTTTTGCAAGGGATCCTAACTACACCATAATTCATTCTTCCTCCTCCCCTAGTTTGGCTGTGGTATTCTACCCATTTGTAAGGACTGCAGATGCATCCTTGAAGGACATAGTACAGTTTTGTACCTACCATAAATGTAGATGTCCGAACAGGAATGCATCTGCAGTCAGGATTACCCTCCCTCCTTCCTTCCCCTCTGAGGTATCCCTAGGGTATTTGCCCATCTAATAGCTAGCTGGGGGGATCTATTATGGTGTATTTGTTTGTAATTATGTACATACATGCTTATTTTTTGTGTTTGCTCTCTATTATTTGGAAACATTGGCATTTATCCAAAATTTAGCCTATCCAAGAGGGCGACTGGCATCTGGGGCAAGAAACACTGAGGAAAATGGCGTCAGCTGATGCCTTTATACCCGAAAAGCTGCAGCTATGACGTCGGGTGAAGTGCAACACCAGCCGAGGCCAGACCCAGACTTTGGAATCCGGCCGACCGAAGGGCGGCCTGACGACAGGACAACCCATTTGTAAGGACTACAGATGCATTCCTGTTCGGACATCTACATTTATGGTAGGTACAAAACTGTACTTTTGTCTTGTGGTAAACAAATACCTCATAAGGACTTCCATTCTTACTGTCTTCCTTGCCTGGGCCCAGACCACGACGTCTCGGCCTGTGCTCGCTTCAATAAGCGCACTCTGAGGCGCCGGGCAGAATTTGCTGAAGACTTTTTTGGCGAATCCTTCGCGTATATCATGCCATCGGATCTACCGACAGCTCAATCTTCCAAAAAACGGAAGGACCGGGGCCGGCATTCTCGGCCCGCGTCCTCTACCGATACTACTCCTAGACCCTCCATTAGTGCTTCGGTCCCTGCGGAAGTGGTAATTCAGCCGCTCCAGACCGACACAGCGATAACTAGTCCTTCGGTCCCGGAGACCTCTCTGGTACCGGTTGTTGATTTTCCTCCGGATACCGAAGTTCTTGATTTACCCAACACCATTCCAGTGGACAAGGTCACTCCTGCACGTGGGGCTGCTAGGCCGCCTGTATCTATGTCCATCAAGGCCTTTGCACGTGCTAAGGCCGCCAGCCAGGCCAAGGCCCATCCTAAACCTGCTGTCCAGGCCCCCTCTTCTGATAAACAGATTATGTCTCTTGCTGCAGACCTTATTTCCCTTATCAGGGTGTCTCAGCCTCACCCAGACAGAGGTTCTCAGCCTCCTGCAGAGAAAATGCCTAGAACTGAGCAGACTGAAAACCTCTCTTCAGATGAGGCCTATGGGGACTCTGCGCATTCAGATATTCAAGAAGAATCTTTCCAGGCCTATGAGGACTCTGATGCTGAGGAATCAATTCCCCCTGCCTCTCCTCCAGAGGATTTCTCTTTTGGTGAAGTCCTGCACTCAATGAGGGAACATTTCCAATGGCAGGGTCAGGAATTCTCGGATTCCAGGAAAAGGCTCCGTACCTTCCTAAAGCTTCCCCAGCACAGACCTTTAGCTATTCCTCCTGTGATGGATGTTTTGGATGATGTTTTCTCCGATTCCAGTGCTAACCCTGACTCTCTCTCCCCCCTGCTCCTGTCAAGCCAGACAGATATTAGAGTCCCTGACACTCACAAACATCTCTTTAAGGCCCACACCGTGGATTTAGAAACTATTTCGCAGGGTCCCAAGGGAGTGGCTACCTCCACTGCCAAGAATCCTTTGCCAGCGGATAGGGAAGCCAGGTCTATGGAGAGATGGGGTAAAAAAGTTTATACCTCTACCACCCTAGCAATGAGGTCTCTTAACTGCCTTTTTCATGTGTTTCAGTACCAGGATTTTTTACTGGATGATTTACAGAAAAAGTTAGCCTCTCCTGAGCCTATTGACAGAAAGGCCTTGCAGGATCACATACATAACACTCAGCAGGTTAACAGTCATTTTCTTCATTGTGGTTATGATGCATTGGAAGCTTCATGTAGGGCAGCTATGACTGGGGCTGTGATACGTAGACATGCTTGGTTAAAAGATCAGCCTCTGCCAGACCATGGCAAAGTAAAGTTACTTGATGCATCTCTGGAAAAACAGAAGCTTTTTGGTGCTAATGCACAAGATGTTTTGAAGTCCATTGAGGAAAAAGCTAAGTCAGTACAGACAGTCAAGGATTTCCTCCAGGTTCAGCCACCCAGATTCAGTAGAAACTGGCATTCAAAGAATTGGTCCTTCCCAGACTCGGACAAGTTTCAAAGGGGAAAGAACAGACGTGGCCGAGGACAATACCGAGGCTCCTACAGGGGACGCCAATGGCAACCTACAAATCAAAGAAGTGCTGCAGCCAGTCCAGCTACACCACAAGGACAATCACAATGACTTGACTTTCATACCGCCTACAAGGGCTCAGAGAGAAGCACCCTTGGGCGGAAAATTATCCTTATTCTCAAAAAACTGGCATATCTTAACCAAGGACAGTTGGATTCTGGATTTAATAGACAAGGGTTACAGATTCCACTTCCATACTTTACCTACAAGACAAGGCATGCCAAACCTGCCACACCATCAAAGGGCAGAGGCACTCATTCAAGTTTCAAAGCTATTAAGTATAAAAGCAATAGAAAAGGTCCCTCCCCAGGAACAAGGCCAGGGATTCTATTCAAGACTGTTCCTTGTTCCAAGAAAGGAAAACAAATGGAGGCCTATACTGGACTTGTCTTCTCTAAATACCTTTCTCATTGTGCCAAAGTTCAAAATGCTGATGTTACAGCAACTCCTTCCCATGCTGGGCAAGGGGTCTTGGCTGGTCACTCTGGACCTCAAGGAGGCATACCTGCATGTCCCAATCAGACAAAGCTGCAGAAGATACCTCAGATTTCTTGCAGGAACAGAGCACTATCAATTCTCAGCATTGCCGTTTGGCTTATCTACTGCGCCCAGAGTGTTCACGAAATGCCTGGCATCAGTAGTGGCACACTGCAGACTCCAGGGAATTCAAATATACCGCTACCTGGACGACTGCCTCATACAAGCAGACAACAGACAAACCGTAATAAAAAACTTGGACTATGTCATGCAATTACTACAGGCCTTGGGATACACAGTCAACATTCAGAAATCAAGGCTACTACCATCCCAACAGATTTTTTTCCTAGGAGCCAAACTGGACACACAAACACAAATGGCCTACCTCACAGAGGAAAAACAACAGCAGTTACCAGAGTACTTCAAAGGCCTAGCACAGCTCTCCCAGCTGACTGCAAGGAAACTCCTGCAGGCCCTGGGGTTCATGGCATCATGCATTCTTCTGATACCTTTGGCAAGACTTCATACGAGAAAGCTGCAATGGTATTTGAAAAGCTTATGGTCCCAACACAGCCAAAGCCTAGAGGACGTAATCCCACTTATTCCATGTCTGCAAAAGGAATTCTTGTGGTGGGCTCAAGCAAGTCAGTTAAACAAAGGCATGTCTTTCAACAGACCTCAAGCAGGTCAAATAATTACAACAGACGCCTCAGATCATGGATGGGGGGGCGCACATGGAGGGCAGATGCTCAAGGTCAATGGACACCAAAGGAAAGACATCTGCACATAAACCAAAAAGAGATGATGGCAGTGATACATGCAATCGAGAGTTTCGAAAAATCACTGCAGCGAGGACATTTACTAATAAGGACAGACAACACCACTGTCATGTGGTATATAAACAAGCAGGGAGGGACTCATTCATACCCCCTCTGCAGACTAACAATGATTCTCTGGGAAAAAGCACAGAGTCTGAAGATACACCTGCAATCCCAGTTTGTGTCAGGCAAGGACAATGTACTGGCGGACAAGCTGAGCAGAAATTTCTTGGATCCACACGAATGGATGCTGCATCCCCACATTTTCTCAGAAATAAAGACATGGGGAAGACCGGACATGTATTTGCGTCTCACACGAATCATCACCTGGAAAAGTTCTGTACCAGGACCCACCATGCACTAGCCTGGACAACGGATGCTGTCTCCTTCAGCTGGAATTCCCTAAAAATTTATGCATTTCCTCCTCTGCCACTGTTGACCAAGGTGATCCTGAAGATCAAAGCAGAACAACCAACAGGCATTTTGATAGCTCCAGACTGGCCAAAGCAACACTGGTACCCATTGCTGTTGAGCATAACTCGGACCAAACCGTGGCCTCTGCCCCTATGGCCTATGCTCCTAACTCAACACAACTACAGGACTGTTCACCAAAACCTGAAAACATTACATCTGACAGTCTGGAGGTTACTTTAACTCCTTCCGCATCCAATCTTTCCAAGGCAGTTCAGGACATCTTATTGGAAGCACGCAGACCATCCACCAGAAAAGCCTATTCAGCCAAGTGGAAGAGATTCAGCATCTGGGCTGCCAACAGGGATCAGGATACTACAGTACTGAGTATACCTCAGATATTGGAATACTTGGCAGAAATGTTTCATACTGGACTCTCATATTCTTCCATAAAGATTCATGCCTCAGCAATCTCAGCAAGATACAATTGTGATCCACCAGTGTTCTCACATCCTTTGCTAAGACAGTTCCTGAGAGGGATAAAGAATATCAAGCCTCCCAGAAAGCAACCAGTACCTGCATGGGACCTCAATTTTGTACTGGAAAAATTATCTCTGCCTCCCTTTGAGCCAGCAGCAACCTCGGAGATGCAATTTCTATCATGGAAAACGGTTTTTCTATTGGCAGTCACATCAGCAAAAGAGTCTCGGAGATACAGGCAATCGTGGCAGTACCTCCTTTCCTCATTTTCCATCAGGACAGAGTCTCTCAAAGAACAAATCCTTCTTTCATGCCAAAGGTGATTTCCAGGGTGTCTCTAAATCAAGCTATTCACCTTCCTACTTTCTTCCCCAATCCACAAAATAGAGGGGAAAGACTGCTGCATACCTTGGACATACACAGGCAACTACGCTACTACTTGGACAGAACTAAGGCCACCAGAAAGTCTGCCCAGCTATTTGTAGCCTATGCTGCTGGAATACAAGGAAAAGCAATCTCCAAGCAAACAATTTCAAAATGGATTGGACACTGCATCAGATTCTGCTATTCTTACCATGGAAAATGTGTGCCAGCCAATATTAGGCCACATTCCACCAGAGCTATAGCCACATCCACAGCTTTCCTAAGAGGAGTGGCTACAAAGGACATTCTAGAGGCTGCTACATGGAGCTCCGTGCATACATTTACCAAACACTACAGCCTGCCTTTATACTCCAGATCCCGAGCAGGCTTTGCTTCGGCAGTCCTGCAGGGCATTTTAGCTACACCATCTTTTTCTTAGCTCCATCCACCCCCAGCTTGGCTATGGTATTCAACCCATATGTTATGACTGCAGTTGCATTTTTGAAGGACATAGTACAGTTTTGTACCTACCATAAATGTAGATGTCCGATAGATATGCAACTGCAGTTGAATTTTCCCTTCCTCCTTCCCCTCTTTTCCTTCATTTGGGTCCATTCCCCCTGTTCCTTTTAGCTGGGGGCATCTCCTATGGTGTATCTGTTTATTACTGTAAAGCATGTCTGGAATTGTTTATCCATTCACCAAATTTAGCCTTCCTAGGAGGGCACCTGGCATCTGGGGCAAGAAACACTGAAGAAGATGGTGTCGGCCGATGCCTTTATACTCCAGCCGTTGTGACGTCGGAGAGGAGGCGACACCAGCCGACGCCGGACCCAGACTTTGGAATTCGGCCGACCGAGGGCTGCCTGAGGCAGGACAAACCCATATGTTATGACTGCCGTTGCATATCTATCGGACATCTACATTTATGGTAGGTACAAAACTGTACTTTTGACTGTTTCTAAGCAGACTATTTCTTCATAGGTCTCTAAGGCTCCTTTTGTGGGAAGAGCCTTGCTGCTTCTGTAAAGGCTCATTTTGCCACAACTGTGGCTTCTTCTAATGTTTTTTTTCCAAAGGCTTGATACCAGTTCAATCCTGGAGGCTGCTACTCAGTCCTCTGTACATACCTTTACTAAGTATTTATAAATTGGATGTTTCCAGAGTGAAAGCTGTATTTCCCAGAGCTATTCTGCATGGTTTTCTGGAGGGTTCATAAGGGTCTTCCTCCTCCCAAGTTTCCTCTTGAGCTTTATTCTCCCTTTAGTGAAGAATACTGCAACAGTGATATGGAAGGACATAGTACAGTTGTGTAAATTCATACCATAAGTGTAGATGTCTTCTTCACTGCTAAAGTATTCACTCTCCCTCCTCCCCTTTTTCTCCTCCTTTTATTTTCCTTCTGGATGCACATGATCATAATGTTTCACTGTTGCAGTCTTAACCAATGGGTTATCCGGCTCCCGGTAGCCCTCTATCGGTCAGAATACCAAAGGTAAGTAAAAATGACGTCGGCTGTCATCAGTTGAAAAGGACGTCAGGGCATTCGATACATAAGGAGGCAGCCGACGTCACATTCTCAGTCTTCCTTGCCATGGAGCCCAAAGCAAAAGCATTTCTTGCACGAGTGTCGGTCGACAGTTTACCTTTTTTGTTTCCGACTACAAAGTTGAAGTCAACTACAGCTAAGTACCCCATTTGGGATCCTCATTTCTTGCCTTAACGAATGTCAGAAAAGGTTAATTGTCTTACCTGTGGAAAGTAGATTCCGCATAGAGATTTTGATTCCTATTGTATTATTTGTTTAGGCCTTGACCACTACGTTCCTAATTGTGAGCTCAGTGCTTCTCTTAATCCGCGTACCATTCGTCGTCGGGCTAAGCTTTTATTTAGCTAAACATTTTGGAGTTTGGCCCAAGTTTGTCAGTAAGGCATCCGCTGGTCTTCAGGATTCAGATATCCCCAAGAAACGCAAGGATAAGGACCACGACAAGCTCCCGAAGGTAAAATCCTCAGATGATATTTCAAGTCCTCGGATGATAAGTTGGTTGTCAGTCATGCGGTAGCCAGTGAGGCACCTTTGCAGCCCCTGCAGCCCACAGATTTTCAACCGCAGGCCTTGGTTGAGTCCATTTCAGAGGCCCCCAGGCCTCTGGGTTTAATTTTGCCTTCTGACCTTCCACCTGTTGCCTCTTCAGCTGGATCCAGAGCTGCTAAGCTGACTCTAGTGTCCGAGGCCCCCGGTCTTCATTCCGACAGTAAGCTCATATCGACGACTTCGGCAGCAACTTCAGCAGTTGCCAGGCCTCCCGAGTCCTTCAGACTTGTAGGTAAATCTTCAAGTCGTAAGCCTGTGAAGAAACAGGCTCCAGTTTCCTCTTGTTCCCCTCGTTCTCAAATTGTTAAAATGGCTGATGACCTTTTGACTCTTATTAGGGGTTCACAGCCTCCTCCTTCAAAGAGAGGTAGGGATCTCTTTCCTGAGGCTTTGTCTTATTCAGGTTCTGATACTTCTAGCATTTCTGTTGCTGAAAAAGTTTCTCAGGCCTTCTCTCCTTTTGAGGATTCAGACGCAGAGCAGTTCATCCCTTCTGCTTCTCCTGCAGAAGAGTTCTCTTTTGGTGATACTTTAAATACTCTCTGGGAGCATTTTAAGTGGGAAAGTTAGGATTATCCCCTTTCTAAGAAAAGGATTAGGGAGTGTTTGGATTTGCCTCAGCACAAGCCTTTGGCTATTCCACCTGTGTTGGTAGTGGTTGATGTTTTTCTGGAAAATTCATTGACTCCACATTCGGTTCCTCCTGCTCCCAGGAAACCTGACAGGTACCATAGAGTCCCCGATTCTCATTTGTTTCTTTTCAGGAATCCGTTGGCTGATCCAGAGGTTATTTCTCAAGGCCCTAAAGGAGTTAAGGCCACTGTTGTTAAAATCCTGTTGCTTCTGACAGGGAATCTAGGAACCTAGATAGGTGGGATAAAAAGGTTTATACCTTTGCCACTCTTGCTATTAGATCTACCAATTGTCTTTTTCATATGCTGAAGTTCCAGCTGCACACATTGGAAGCTGTTAAATCTAAGATAGCAAGTGTACCTCTGTTGGCGGAGAGTAAGGATATGCAGGATTTGCTAAATTCTGCCAGTCTGGTCAATAAACATTCTTTACATTGTGGTTTTGACATTCTAGAAGCCTCCTGTAGGGCTACAGCTACTGGCTCTGTTATTAGAAGGCACGCTTGGCTCAGGGAGCAGCGTCTACCAGATCCCGTCAAGGCTAAGCTTTTTGGATGTACTTTTGCATAAGGACAGTCTTTTTGGCAGCAAAGCAGAGGAAGTGATCAAGAAGATGGAAGTTGAGGCCAAGTCTATACAGACAGTTAAAGACTTTCTTCAAGTTCAGCCTCCACGTTTTAGCAGGAATTACCCTTCATAGAGTTGGACGTTCCCTGATACCAGCAGACAGAACTGTTCTAGGACTAGAGGTTACAAATCTTCTAGAGGACAGGTTGCTACCCTTCAAAGGTCTAAGCATTGGCAGGCTGCTTCTTCCAAGGTGGGAAGTTCTAAGCCTGCATCTCAATCTAAACATTCTCAATGACTCTGTCCAACTTCTGCCTGATGTTCTTCATGTTTCACTGTTGCAGTCATTACATTGGGGTTATCTGCTTGCAGGTAATCCTCAGTCGGCCTGATTAACAAAGTCTTGGGTCCTGCGTCGGTTGCTGTCCCTTCTTCCATGATGTCAGGTCATCAGGGGTATAAAACATGTAGCTGATGCCATTACATCAGTCTTTCTTGCTGTGCGGTGCCCAAAGCAGAAGTAGTTTGCAAATGCCGGTCGTCCGACTCCTGAAATTTTTGTTTTCGAGTTTCAGAACCGAAGTCTTAAGTACCCCGTTGGGGAAACTTTCTTGCTCCTTACCAATGTCAGTAAAAGTTAATAATTGCATTAGTTGTGGAAAGCAAATACCTCCATAGAGATTTTCATTCGTACTGTATTCCTTGCCTAGGCCCTGACCATGACGTACCTTGCTGTCGGTTTGTGCTTTATTTAATCAGCACACTGTCCGGTGTCTGTATATTTTCGCCTCTAAATATTTTGGTTCTCTGTTTAATTATCCAGAAATGTAATTTAGCCATTTGACTACCGGGATTCCGAAAAAACGCAGAGATAGAGACAGGCCGCCGAGGTCCAAAACTGGCGACAACGCTTCTAAGCCAGTCGCCAGTTTGCCCGGTACTCAGTGAGGCGCTTATGCAGCCCCTGATACCCGCTACTTCTGATTCGCAGTTCTCTACTGAGACCCATTCGGAGTCCGGTATGCCGCGAGATGCTTCAACTATGGAACCCGTGGATGTCTCTACCTTGGATGGGTCCGGAGCCGCTGTGCAGGCACAGGCTTCTGAGGGTGTATTCAGGTCTACGGACTTGCATGTTAAACTGATGCCTCCTTTACTTGGGCCTAAATCTCAATCCATGCCTAAAAAACCAACGCCCAGCCCACATGCTCAGGCCTCTATGCCTAAAAAACAAATGATAAGAATGGCTGAAGATCTAATAACTCTAGTCAAGGGTAGCCAACCTGCCCGCCTTCTAAGAGGCCTAGGACTGACTGAAGTTGATTATGAATCTTCTGATCAGGATTCTGTTTTTTCTGATTCTTCTGATGATCTGGGATCTACTTATGAAGATTCTGATGCAGAGGACTCCATTCCCTCTGCCTCCTCTCCTGAGGATTTTTCTTTTGGGGAAACCTTACATACTCTAAGGGAGCATTTCCACTGGGAAAGCCTGGATTTTTCTGATTCAAAAAAGAGGCTTAGGGATTTCCTTCTCCTACCTCAGCATAGGCCTTTAGCTATTCCTCCTGTACTAGACATTGTTGATGATGCTTTTTCGGAATCTAGTTTGGCCCAATTCCCTGCCTCCTGCTCCCAGAAAACCTGACCGATACTACAGGGTCCTTGAGTCCCACAAGTTCCTTTTTAAAAATCGTATTGCAGATCCAGAGACTATTTCACAGGGGCATTAAGGCTTCTACTGCTAAAAATCATACCCCTTCTGTTAGAGACTCCAGGGCGCTGGATAGATGGGGTAAGAAGGCTTACACTTCTGCAACCTTGGCTTTTAGGGCTTTAAACTGCCAGTTTCATATGTTAAAGCATCAGCAACATGTTATTGGACTGCTTAAACAGAAAATGATGTTGATTCCGGACTGTGTGGAAAATAAAGAATTACAGGATTTAATGCATTCTGCTGAACAAGTTGGAAAACATACTTAGCAATGCAGTTTTGATTCATTAGAGGCCTCTTGCAGGGCTGCTGTTACTGGGTCTGTGCTCAGAAGGCATGCTTGGCCCAAGGAGCTATCTTTGCCTGATTATGTTAAAGCTAAATTGTTGGATGCTCCTTTAAATCATGACCACCTGTTTGGCAAGAAGGCTGAGGAAGTTCTTAAAAAGATGGAAAATAAAGCTAAATCTATGCAAACTGTGGTCCTTTCCAGCCCCTTCCAGGTCTTCTCATCCCAAACCCAGACACAGCAAAAACCCCAGGTTTCAGTCCCAGGGAACACACAGAACTAAGCAGTGGGGGGCCTCCACTTCCCAAATCTGGGAATAAGACTCCTCCCTATAGTAAACTGACTCAGTGACTTCCTTTTAAAATTTCCAAGCACTTATCAACGGACTGCCCCTTTGGGGGGAAAGATTGCTCTTCATGCAAAGAATTGGAAACTCATTACCCCGGACAAATGGGTTTTAAATAGTGTCCCAGGGATACAGATTTCACTTCCACACGTTGTCAACACCAAGCGGGTGGCCAGACCTACCCCCAAATCAGTGGGCAAAGGCCCAAAAACAAGTACTTTCTCTCTTAAGCATGGGGGCTATTCAGCTGGTACCAGAAGAGGAAAAGGGACAAGGTTTCTACTCGAGACTTTTCCTGGTACCCAGAAAAGACCATTCATGGCATCCTATCCTGGACCTGTCTACTCTAAACACCTTTTTGGAGATTACAAAATTCAAGATGCTTACTCTTCACCAATTAAAAATTCAAGATGCTTACTCTTCACCAATTACTTCCTATGCTAGGCAAAGATGCCTGGTTGGCAACACTAGATTTAAAAGAAGCATACCTGCACATCCCAATCAGGGAATATTGTAGAAGATACCTATGCTTCAAAGCAGGCTATACGCACCATCAGTTCTCTGCACTGCCCTTTGTGAATACCCTGGGTGCAGCAGATAAGCCAAAGTGCCTAGCTCCAGTTATTGCATTTTGCAGGCAAAGAAATATTCAAATATACCCATACCTGGACGATTGTCTAATTCAGGCAGAAAGCCAGGACATACCTTTGAATCATCTGGCCTTTGTACAAAGGGTTCTAACTTGTCTGGGGTACACCATAAACGAAAAGAAATCGCACCTGGTACCCAGTCAAATTATATTCCTGGGTGCAAGCTTGAATATAACTTCCCAGATGGCTTGCCTCACGCCAGAGAAACAAATTAATTTGACAACCTACTTCAAACAAGTGGCCACAAAAACTCTATCTGCAAGACAAATACTGCAAGCCTTGGGGTTCATGGCCTCCTGCATTCTTCTAATTTCATATGCAAGATTGTATATGAGGAAGCTACATTGGTAGCTAAAAAGCCTATGGTGTCAACATTGTCAAGACCTGGAAACAATGATTCCCATCATACCTTGCCTATGCCTAGAGTTCCTTTGGTGGGCAGAGGCCTACCACCAAAACAAGGGACTACCTTTCACACCACCCCCTGCCACCCAAACCCTAACAGATGCATCAGACTGTGCATGGGGAGCTCACCTGGCAGGGAAGTGCATTCAGGGCAAATGGAACCAAAGTCAAATGCAGCTGCATATCAATCAAAAAGAACTGTTAGCTGTACAGAATGCTCTGAGAGCCTTCAAGTACCACATTCTTCCAAGACAACTAATGGTAAAGACGGACAACACCACTGTTATGTGGTACATAAACAAGCAGGGGTGGGTACACATTCTTACTCCCTCTGCAGACTAGCCGTGGCATTGTGGAACACGACCTTTAGCTACCAGGTGCACCTACAAGTTCAATTCCTGCCTGGAAAATTAAATACACTGGCAGACGGACTAAGCAGAAATCTCATGGACCCACACGAGTGGAAACTGGAACCAAGGATTTTCAACATGTTGACAAGCAAATGGGGAGCCCAGATATAGACCTGTTTGCATCTCCCTAGAACTACCAATTGGACAAATTTTGCACAAGGACTCCCCACAAACAAGCCTGGAAAGTGGATACTCTGTCCTTCAGCTGGAAAAACCTATCAGTCTCTGCCTTCCCCCCTCTGCCTCTGCTCTCCAAAGTACTATTAAAAATCAAACAGGACAAGCCAAGGATTATTTTGATTGCTCCAGACTGGCCTTGCCAACACTGGTACCCCCTCCTGCGCAGTGTGCCACGGTTATCTCCATGGCACCTGCCTCAGACTCCTTCCCTGCCGTCTCACCAGGAGAACCAGATTCTGCACCCTCCGCTTCTAACACTGAACCTTGCAGCCTGGTTAATTACTTAATATCTCCTTTACCATCCCTCAGCAAACCTGTGATGGATAGCATTTTAGAGACAAGGAAGCCTAGTACTAGAAAATCTTCTGCTGAAAAATGGAAAAGATTCTGTGCCTGGAACCAATCTCGAGGGATGAGCACAGCAGCGCCCAGTTTACCTCAGATTTTACAATACATAACTGAGATGCTTCACACAGGCCTGTCGTTTTCCTCCATTAAAATCCATGCCTCAGCCATTTCACCTCATTATAACACAGAACCGCCCCTCTTTTCTCATCCACTGCTCAAGCAGTTCCTCAAAGAGGCCAAAACTTTGGGACCACCCAGGAGAGCTCCAACCCCAGCCTGGGACCTTAACTTTGTCTTGGAGAAACTCACTCTACCTCCTTTCGAGCCAGCTGCTACTGCAGACTTAAAATTTCTTTCTTGGAAAACAGCTTTCCTTTTAGCAATTACTTCTGCTAGAAGGGTATCTGAATTACAGGCCCTTATGGCAGTGGAGCCTTTCATTATCTTTCATGCGGACAGGGTGTCACTCAGAACAAATCCACCCTTCATTCCCAAGGTGGTATTCAGTGTGGCTCTTAATCAGTTAATTCATTTGCCAACCTTTCCCAATCCACAGAATAAAGGGGGAGGGGTACTGCATTCCTTGGATGTGCACAGACCATAGATTCTACTTGGACAGGACTAAACCTCAAAGGAAATCTGAACAACTGCTGGTGGCATTTGCTGCAGGGGGAAAGGCTATTTCAAAGCAAACCATTTCTAAATGGATAAGCCATTGCATTCATTTCTGCTATAAGCACCATGGAAAACTTATCCCCCAGGGGATCAGACCTCACTCCACCAGGGCTGCATCTACCTCTACAGCCTTTCTCAGAGGCGACCCTACCAGGGACATCCTAGAAGCTGCTACCTGGAGTTCTGTACATACTTTCACCAAGCATTATCATTTGCCAATTTTCTCTAAATCCAGAGCTGGCTTTGCCACTGCTTTCTTGCAGGGGTTTATAGCTGGCAGTAATGCTATCTAAATTCCTCCTCCCAACCATAGCTTTGGTAATCTACCCAAATGTAATGACTGCAACAGTGAAACACAAAGAACAGTACAGTTGTGTACACTTACCATAAATGTAGATGTTAGAGTGTATTCACATGCAGTCCTGGTTACCCTCCCTCCAGACCCCTAACTTATTTTGGCTATACCTCTACTTTCCTTTACTATGCTTAAAAGCCTTTTTGGTGTATTTGCTTTTTTGTTGGAGGTATATCTTTGTGCTTTTATATTTAATTGCTTCCTATTAGGGGGGCACCTGACATCTGGGGCAAGAAAAGCTGATGTAATGGCATCTGCTGCATGTTTTATACCCCTGACGACCTGATGTCATGGAAGAAGGAACAGCAATTGAAGCAGGACCCAAGGCTTTGTTAATCAGGCCGACTGAGGGCTACTTGAAAGCGGATAACCGAAATGTAATGATTGCAACAGTGAATACACTCTAACATCTGCATTTGTGGTAAGTGTACACAACTGTACTTTCTTGCCTGCCTGGAGAGTCCTTTAGGGGGAAGGTTGGCCCTTTTTGCAAATATCTGGGCTACCATCACGGATGACAAATGGGTACTCAGAACTGTATCCGTAGGACAGAAGTTACCTTTCCAGTACCCAAGGGATTCCTGGACACTCCTCCAAACCAAAGGGCAGAAGTAGAAAAGCAAATTTTGTCTCTGTTACATCTGGGAGCAATAGAATCAGTTCCTGCTCAGCAGGTAGGCCAGGGTTTCTATTCCAGACTTTTCCTAGTTCCAAAAAAAAGGCACCTGGCGTCCTATCCTAGATCTATCTATCCTGAACTCTTTCTTGATAGTTCCAAAGTTCAAAATGCTCACTCTGCATCAGTTGCTGCCAATGTTGGAAAATGTTTCCTGGCTGGTAACATTGGATCTCAAAGAAGCTTATCTGCACATCCTTGTCAGGGAAAGTTGCAGACAATATCTTTGTTTCAGAGTGGACAAGCAACATTATCAATTCTCTGTGCTGCACTTTGTGAAAACTCTGGAGCAGTAGGTAAGCCTAAGTGCCAGGCTCCAGTCATTGCTTTTTGCAGGCAGAAGAAAATTCAGATTAATCCATACTTGGGCGACTGTCTAATTCAAGCAAATTCTCAGGAACAGCTGTTAAAGGATCTAGATTTTGTAAAGACTCTTCTCTCTTCCCTAGGTTACATTCTCAATGAGGAAAAATCAAAAATGGTGCCATCCAAAGAGATGACATTCCTGGGAGCGCCTCTGTACACAGCCGCCCAGATGATACATCTCACCCAGGAGAAGCCGCCAACTCTCTCAGTTTACTTCAAGGACTTGGCAAGACTGTCCCAGCTCCCTGCAAGGAAATATCTGCAAGCTCTGAGATTCATGACCTCTTGCATTCTCATGATTCCATATGCAAGACTGCATATGAGGAAATTGCAGTGGTACCTGAAGAGCATTTGGTGTCAACACACACAGGACCTGGATGTGATAATTCCTCTGCTTCCATGTCTGAAGACAGAGTTTCTATGGTGGGCAACAACCTGTCTATAAAACAAAGGCATGCCTTTTCGCCCACCCCTTGCCACTCAAGTTCTTACCACAGACACATCAGACTACGCCTGGGGAGCTCACCTGGATGGCAGATGCATACAGGGAAGTTGGAATGCCCAGCAGATGCACCTGCACATAAATGTAAATGAGTCTGTCAGTCCAACAGGCCTTACTAGCTTTCAAGCATCTTCTTTCTCCAGGGACCCTGCTTGTCAGGACAGACAACACCACAGTCATGTGGTACATCAACAAGCAGGGAGGGACTCATTCTTAACTCCTGTGCAGACAGAGTCTTTTGTCCAAAGCAGCATCCCTGGGCCTGCATCTCATAGCTCAGTTTCTTCCAGGAAGGCTCAATGTTTTGGCAGATCAGTTGAGCAGACGGACCCTGGATCCTCACGAGTGGCAGCTGAACAGAGCAGTTTTTTACAGCATCATTCACCGTTGGGGCACTCCAAGTGGATGTTTTCTCCTCTCCAGACAACTATCTTCTATCTCTTTTTTGCACCAGACAGCATCACAGCAGAGCCTGGAAAGTGGATGCTCTGTCCTACCCTTGGACACTGCTGTCAGTTTATGTTTTCCCTCCTCTTCTTCCCAGAGTATTATTGAAGATCAGGGACAAATGACCAAGGACTATTCTCATAGCTCCAGACTGGCACAAACATTGGTTTCCACTGCTTCGCAGTCTCTCCCAATTTCCTCCTTGGCATCTTCCTCTGTAGCCAGATCTTTTGGTTCGGGAAGGGGGGGAACATTCTACATCCTCATCTTCAGTCTCTCCATTTGGCAGCATGGCTCATTGTATGACTCCATCCTTTTCTTCTTCCCTTTCCCAGCAGGTGGTTGACTTGTTGAGGGAGGCCAGGAGGCCAAGCAGTAGGAAGTCTTATGCTGGCAAATGGAAAAGATTTTCCCATTGGATGCAGGCTAGAGGGGAATCTTTTTCTCAGCCTACCATTCCTCTGATCCTGGAATACCTGGCTGATTTGCTTCAGAGTGGGTCTTTCTTTTTCCTCTGTCAAGATCCATGCTTCAGCCATTTCTGCTCATTGTTCTTTTGAACAACCCATTTTCTCTCATCCCCTGATGAAATTTTCTCAGAGGTGCTTGCAACTTAAAACCTCCCAGAAGGGCACCTACTCCATCCTGGGATCTTAATTTTGTTCTAGAGAAACTCACTCTTGCTCCTTTTGAGCCAGCTGCCACTGCAGATTTGAAGTTTCTCTCGTGGAAGACTGCCTTCCTCTTGGCTATACCTTCAGCATGGAGGGTTTTGGAGCTGCATGCTTTTGATGTCTGTGGAGCCTTTTCTTATTTTCCATGCAGATACGGTTTGTCTGAGAACCAACCCCTCCTTTATGCCTTAGGTGGTTTCTAGCCTGACTTAGTCAGTCCATACAACTTCCTACCTTCTTTCCTAATCCTCGAAATAGAGGTGAAAGAATCCTACAATCTTTTGATGTGCATAGACAGCTCAGGTTTTACCTGGACAGGACTAAAGACCTTCGGAAGTCAGCACAGTTACTGGTCAGTTTTTCCCCTGGAAACCAGGGCAAGGCTATTTCTAAGCAAACCATTTCTAAATGGATTGCACATTGTATTACTTTTTGTTATTCCTTTCATGGCAAGGTTCCTCCTCAAGGGGTTAGGACCCAGTCAACTAGAGCAGCTTCCACTTCTGCAGCCTTTTTAAGGGGTGTCCCTACTAAAGACATTTTGGAGGCTGCCACATGGTGGTCTGTTCACACTTTCACAAAGCATTATAATTTGCCTTTGTTTTCAAGAGCCAGGGCAGGGTTTGCCACTGCTGTTCTGCAGAGCATTATCCCCACTCCTTGATTCTGTTGAATGTTGTTCGTGTTCCACTGTTAGTCATTACATTCGGGTAATCTGCTGGCAGGTTGCCCTCAGTCGGCCTGATTAACAAAGCGTTTGGTCCTGTGTCTGTTGCTGTCCCTTCTTCCATGACGTTAGGTCATCAGGGGTATAAAACATGCAGCCGACGCCATTACATCAGTCTTTCTTGCTGCGTGGTGCCTGAAGCAGAAGCAGTTTGCGAGTGCCAGTCGGCGGACACCTGACATTTTTGTTTTCGAGTTTCAGAACCAAAGTCTTCAACTAAAAGCTAAGTACCCCATTGGGGAAACTTTTTCTTGCTCCTTACCGATGACAGTAAAAGGTTAATAATTGCATTACTTGTGGGAAGCAAATACCTCATAAGGATTTTCATCTGTACCGTATTTTCTGTCTAGGGCTCTGATCATAACGTACCTTGCTGTCGGTTTTGTGCTAGATTTAATCAACGCACTATTAAACGGCACAGTTTTGCTTCTAAATATTTTGACTCATGATTTAACTATCCAGAAATGACATCTGTTAGCAATCCAACTACCGGAATACCTAAAAAACGCAAAGAAAAAGACAGAGACAGGCCATTGAGGTCCAAAACTGACTACGCTTCTCCTAAGCCAGTCGCTAGTTCGCCGGTACTCAGAGGCGCTTTTGCAGCCCCTGATGCCTGCTACTTCAGTTTCGCAGGCCTCTACTGAGACCCATTCGGAGTCTGGTATGCCGTGAGATGCTTTAAGTATTGAACCCATGGATGTCTCTACCTTAGATGGGTCTGGAGCCGCTGTGTAGGCACAGGCTTCTGAGTGTGTTTTCAGGCCTAAAGATTTGTATATTAAACCGACGCCATCTTCAGAACGAAGGCCAAAATGTACTTCTATGTCTAAAAAAAGAATGTTTGGGCCACGTGTGCAGGCCCCTATGCCTAAAAAGCAAATGATCAAAATGGCTGAAAATTTAATTACCTTGATCAGGGGTAGCCAACCCCCTCCTGCTAAGAGGCCTAGGTAAGACATTGATTATGAATCTTCTGATAAGGATTCTATTTTTTCTGATTCTTCTACTGAACAGGATTTATCTATACCTACTTATGAGGACTCTGACGCAGAAGATTCCATTCCTTCTGCTTCTCCCCTGAGGATTTCTCTTTTGGAGAAACTTTACATACATTAAGGGAACATTTCCATTGGGAAAGTCAGGATTTCTTTGAATCAAAAAGAGACTTACGGATTTTCTTCCTCCTCAGCATAGGCCTTTGGCTTTACCTCCTGTTCTAGACATTGTTGATGATGTCTTTACAGAATCTTGTATGACTCCTGATTCTCTGCCTCTGGCTCCTAGTAAGCCAGACAGATACTACATAGTTCCTGACTCCCACAAATTCCTTTTCAAAAATCCTACTGCTGATCCTGAAACCATTTCTCAGGGTCCCAAGGGCATTAAGGCCTCTACTGCAAAAAATCCTACCCCTTCTGTTAGAGATTCCAGGGCGCTGGATAGATGGGGTAAGAAAGTTTACACGTCTATTAACTTGGCAATCGGGGCTTTAAACTGTCAATTTCAGATGCTTAAATATCAACAGCATATCATCGAACTACTTAAACAGAAACTGTTAATCTCTGACTGTGTGGAAAATAAAAAAATGCAGGATTTATTACATTCAGCCAAACAAGTTGGAAAACATACTTTGCAATATGGTTTTGATTCCTTGGAGGCCTCATGCAGGGCTGCTGTAACTGGATTTTTGCTAAGAAGGCATGCTTGGCTCAAGGAGCAAACTCTGCCTGTCCATGTTAAAGCAAAATTGTTGGATGCTCCTTTACAACATGACCGTCTCTTTGGTGATGAGGCTGAAGAAGTGTTAAAAAAAAGATGGAAGATAAAGCTAAATCTATGCAAACTGTGGAAGATTTCTTGCAAGTGCAACCTCCAAGATTTAGTAGGCACTGGCCTACTAAGAAGTGGTCCTTTCCAGTCTCTTTGAGAGTCAAATCCAGACATTCAAAAGGCTTCAGGTTTCAGTCACAAGGAACTTTTAGAACAAAACAATGGGGTGCCTCCACCTCCAAATCTGGAAACAACAAGGCAACTCCCTATGGTAAACAGTCTCAATGACTTCCTTCTACAGTCACCAAGCACTTACCTTTTAGCCGCCCATTTGGGGGGAAAACTGGCACTTCATGCACAAAACTGGCAACTTGTTACCCAGGACAAATGGGTTTTAAATATAGTATCCCAGGGATACTGATTTCATTTCCACACGTTGCCAATCCCAAACGGATGGCCAGATCTGCCTCCAAATCAGTGGGCAGAGGCCCAGAAAAAGTTATGTTACTCATGAACATAGGGGCAACCAGTACCAGAAGAGGAAAAGGGACAAGACTTTTCCTAGTACCCAGAAAAGACCAATATTGGCGTCCAATTCTGGACTTATCCACTCTAAACACATTTCTGGGCATTCCAAAATTCAAGGATGCTAACTCTTCAACAGTTACTACCTATGCTAGGCAAAGATTCCTGGTTGGTAACTCTAGACTTAAAATAGGCTTGCCTTCATATCCCAATCAGGGAATCTTGCAGAAGATACCTCTGCTTCAAAGCAGGCTACTTGCATTACCAGTTCTCTGCACTGCCCTTTGGCTTATCTACTGTGCCCAAGGTCTTAACAAAGTGCCTGGCTCCAGTAATTGCATTTTGCAGGCAAAGAAATATTCAAATATATCCATACCTGGACGACTGTCTAATTGAATCGAATGGTATAGTTAGTAGTAGTGTGTACAGGAAAGAAACATTTATTAATAATTGCATTTTGACAGTTTACATCCTCTTCACAGTAAGAAAATTGTTACTAAGGAACAAATGATTAGACTCTGCAGCCAACTTGCAAAGATTTGATATTTCATGAAGACTTAGAGTGGGTCTGCTATGTTTTACTGAAATAACACTTCAGTGAATGCCACATAGCTGAACCCCAGTTTAATGAATGTACATTTAACTGAAAATGGACTATAGGGGACTACATATACAGTCTGCATTGTCTGGTAGTACAGGTGCAGTGTTTTTTTATTTTTAATGGAAGGGATACTTCAAATGCTGAGAGGGGTTGTTATAGATCACAGTACAGTGAAAATAAGGAAATGTATCCTTTTCCCCACTGGAGTGCAATCTCTGAGTTAGTATATATAAGTAGTGGGGGATGCAGGGGGCTTGACCCCTGGCAGATGTGTTTGTAGTGTTTCATTTTGTGTTTACTAGACATGAAATCCACGATGGTCCGTTTTCGGTTAAGTGTACATTTGTTAAACTGGGGGTTGGCTGTGTGGCATTTGTTAGTGTTATTTCAGTAAAACAACATAGAACCCTTAGAGTTCCTTATTTATTTAACATTTGTTTACTGGGGAAAGTCCGACTTAAAAATTTATTTTTAAACAGAAATTACCCTCTTGAGTTTTTAACTTCTGTCATAGAAGAAATTTTCAAACTCCGATTGGGTAGAGCGAAGCCTGTTTTACAAGCTGGTCCCTTTAGCCGAAAATTGGATTCCATTATTTCCTGTACTTTTCTTTCATACTCATCTGAACTGGATTTTACCAGTTCTTTTCCTTTACCCATTATGATAGATTCACATATTATAAAGAAGGTCTTGATTGACAGTGGGAAGATTATTATGAGTAATAAGGAAATTGCACAAATTCTAGGTCAAGTTCCTTTTTTTTAATGTAAAAGGTCTTCCAACATTACATACTTAGTAGAAAAACCTAAGCGAACTGAGAACATCACTACATTAACAGACACTTTTAAATATTATTATCGTTGTATACTGGGGTAGTTCCAGTACTTGTATTGAGCCCATTAACAGAACCATTTAAGCAACAAATAGATTCAATTGTGAGTCTCGTGGTGTTGTATATTTTGCACTTTGAAACCTGTTCTAGTTATTATACAAGTAAAACAATACGTAGGTTAAGTAAAAGAATATATGAACCTGTTTTAGCGATTAAAAACAAAGACTTGAATAATGCTTTTGCTAGGCATGCTACCCTTTGTTCTGATTTCAGAAAATTCAGCTGCTTTGTTTTAGACCACATTGATTTTTCAGAGTTTTGGGGGTAAACATAATGTTCTTTTAGAATGCAGCTAAGCTGAATGGCAGTTGCGGTTTAGTGCAGATGTTAAACCTGGTTTAAATGAACATATCATTTAATTTTTTTTTTTTTAGCTCAGATATATTAAATTCCTGTTTGTGTAAATACTGAATTTTATTTAATTGTTATACTATGTTGTATTTAATGCAAGTACAGTATATTGTTCCTATTATGTTGGCTCTAATTCCTAGGTAGTATCTGATTGGTTACTCTGGACTTTGGACATGTTCATTGAAAAATTTTATTCATTATTTTTTCCTGTACGTCATTGGCTGGTTGACACCACTTGATGAGGAAAGATTCCCTTTAAATAGTTTTAAAGTTTCTATGCATCTTGTTAACATTTTTCTGAAGAAGTTCTGGTGTATAATTAAAGTGGAATGAAAGAGCTAAGTTTGGTGTCTTTTTGACTGCTGCCATCCATTTTTTGGGTTTTATTAGTTTATTTTTGGACTTTTTTTGTTGTGGTTGGTCTTTTGCATCTCTTAAGATCTTAAAAGCCTTCCTCATAGGTACCTTTCTTTTGAGACCTCCCATTAAAGACCCAGCGCGCCCATAACATATTGCTATTCTGCTACAAGCTCTAACCCAGGCTCACAGTAGATTTAAAATTTCTTACATGAAAAACTATTTTCCTAGTCACAGTAACATCCACTAAACAGATCTCAGAACTTCAAGCCATATCAAAGTCCCCTTATGTGCTTTTTAGAAAGACTGTCTCTCTCTGAGAGCCAGTGCATCCTTTATTCCTAAGGTGACATCTGGTACCAATTTAAACCTGTCCATAATACATTATCCTGTCTTCTTTCCAAGATACTCAAGCAAAGGAGAATATCTTCTACATTTGTTAGATGTTCACAGAAAACTCAGATCCTGTATTCATTCACAGGATGAAAGATTTCAGACAGTATGATCAGTTATTCGTTTCCTTTTCCAAACCAAAATCAGACTGCATTTCCTTTGTATAGTGTAAGAAAAACTTACCTTTTATCTAGGAAACCAAAAGTGCGTTTAACGAGCAATTTCTAATTCAACAGCCTTTGATAAAGGTTTATCCATTAATGATATCTGTGGAGCAATCACATGGGCAACCATACATGCCTTTGTGTCTCACTGTAGGCTTGGACATAAAAAGGTCACATTCATTCTTTAGTTCCACCATACTCATGAATGTACTTCCCTGATATTGCTCCGTTTGACCGCTTGCGATTCTGTCCTACATGTTTGAACTTGGGAAAATAGACAAAATTGGATGTGAAAGTTATGTACTTACCATAACATTAGATCCATGTTGTCGGATTCTTGTCCGTTTCAACCCCCACTTCCACGTTGTCACCTGTCTTCTAGATCAAGTCTGTCTGTGTGCGCAGTCGCACTAGACTGAAATGCTTTCATCAACTAATACAGAAACTCTATCTGAGAATCTGAAGTGCAACTTAGGGAATTATGGGTAGGGGAGCAGCAGTCTGAGCTCTGGATCCAATAACCTTCAACATCGGCACTGTCGGATCAGACAACTCGCATGTTTGAAGCAGCTGAAAGTCAGATAATGGATCTAACGTTATGGTAAGTACATAGATTTTGTATGTCTGATGCTGTGTATATTGTGATTTGCTTTGTAAATATATAGGTACTGCTTAGATATTCATGTGCTCTGCATATTCTTGCCCACAGTTTAAAATGTTGTGTACTCTGTAAATACCAGTTCACTGTTTGTACACTTTCATTCTATGAGTGATCTCAATCATTTCTTTAAAAATGAGGAGCTTTTCTCCCTTTGCCTCTGCTGAAAAGGAGTTTAGCTAAACCCATTCAGAGTTTCTCAGAAAGCAAAGGCAAAATAAATAAATAAGATATATAAATACATTGGAAATCTTTAGTAACCTGCAGGACTAAGTACTTTAGGTACTAGGACCTTTGAACAACTTTGACTTCCTCTGAGGTTATTGATGTTAACTGTGCCATGGTTCTGCAGGTAGGTCTTCAGTATTTCATTGACACAAATTCTATTCAGTCGAGTTCTGATATGTTGGGGTATTAGTTGACTCTGCTCCTTTATTATCTTGCTTTCTACATGTCACATTTTCCACTGTCATTGCTGCTTCAGAGTCCAGTAGTAATGGCTATTTTGCTGTGCATTTCTTAAGGATTTTTTTCCTGGGACGCTTTTTTTTTTTTTTTTTTTTTTTTGGCATTTACTCCCAGGCCTTTGGCCTGTCCTGCTTCCCAGCCAAAATACCACAGACTCTGCTTTGAGAATGTACCTGTGGATGTTGAATTTTGCCCAACAATATCCGTGCTCATCGCATGATTTTTCTCTAGGATCAGCATAACTCATCGGCTGTTTTTAGAGGATTTAATAGGAGGCATGGTATGCCCAAGAAGAGATGATCGCCATTCCTGTTTGATGACTAAGGCCTTGGCAGTTTGCTGCTGTTCCATGTGTCTGAATATTACTGACACTGAACCAGGATGCACCAAATGGTTACATTTGCATAAGAATTAAGGAAGATGTTCGTGTTTCACTGTTGCAGTCATTACATTTGGGTAATCCGCTGACAGGTTGCTCTCAGTCGGCCTGAATTCCAAAGTCGTGGGTCCTGCATCGGTTGCGGTCTTCCCTTCCATGACGTCAGGTCGTTAAGGGTATGAAACATGCAGCAGACGCCATTTTCTTTAGTCTTTCTTGCCGCGCGGTGCCCGAAGCAGAAGCATTTTGCAAGTGCCGGTCGGCCGACTACTGAAATATTCGAGTTTGAGTTTCAGAACCGAAGTCTTCACTAAAGCTAAGTACTTGAACATGGGAAAGATGGTGGTGAAGAACATCCTGGTGCAGTCCTGTATAAAGGGGGCCTCGTTGTTGGGATCAGATGGTTGCCTAACAGTCCTAGGACAGCCTTTGGGACTTGGGTAGTGAAGTCCTTTTCTCCAGCATGGGGATCTTTGAGTCCACAGGTTCATCATCATTAGGACATAGCTTTACAGGAGACTGTTAACTTGCTAGAACCCTATCCTTGGACCTTCACATTCCCATCTAGAGCGGACACAGAAGTCCCCAGGCCCCTCCTTTTCCTTTCCTCTCATGACAGATCGATACAGTCGAGATGGTATGGGTGAAAAATTCACAAGAAAAAACTGTTCCGTCCTGGTGTGTACCCTCACTTCCCCCCCGACCTTGGCTGTGACCATGCCACTTCTGTTACATCCCACCCAGGGACTTCAGTTCATTCTTGCCACAGTTCAGTGAATGTGTCATACTTTTTTTTTTTTTGCATTGTCAGTCCATTTCATTGACTTGGAGCCAGGTAATATGATAAACTGCCCTGTTCGTAAAATAATTCTTTTTTTTTTTTTTTTTTTTTTTTAATGTTGAATATCATGTAAAGTAAGCAATTGTGTATGGTGTCGGAAGCAGATTCCAGACAGGGATTTTCAGTTTGTTCTGCCTGGATCTGGACACAATGTGCCCAACCATCCCTAGTACATGTATTTTAATACTAGGGAAAAAATGCCAGTTTGGGTACCTTGATAAATATTTGCTAAAGAAATCACATGGTTGCCTTGACATACGGTTGTCCACCAGTCCCTCTCCAGGCTTCCTAAAAAAGGAGAGAAGTACTCAAAAGCAAACTGTTTGGGAGGCTGACAGTACGGTTTCTGTGTCCATTAGCCTTCCTAGTCTTGAGGGTACTGGCGAGGTGCTTTCACAGCCCAGCTTACCCAGCACCTATTTCCATAGTTTGGCTTGACCCCTCTGGAAACGACCACATAATCTCTCTGGCGCATGTACTTGTGGTCCAAATCCTCTTTGTTGTTGGTCAGACTCTTTAGAGCTGTGTAGGCTTTGGACTCCAAGCTCTAATTCCATTTTCAAAGAGGAAGATGATGTCCCTCAGATTAATGTTTGGGCTGAAGTCAAGGAGACATTTACTGAGATCTCTCTCCCGTCCAAGTCCTGAGGCCTAAAAGCTGATCTTCAAACCCATACCGAGGCCAAGACACCAAACCTAAGTAACTGGTTGAATAAGTTGACCGCAAATGATCAAACTCAGGATATCATTAAATCAAGTTAATAAGCACCTAAATTATTGCAGCATAACAGAACACAGAAGAAAAACAACCAGTTTCCTCTTGTTCTGTTAATGATACCACGGATTTCAAACATTACATTTATTTTGTGTAGTGGTAGTGATGTTCATAGTGTTTCACTGTTGCAGTCATTACACTTGGGTTATCCTGCTGGTAGGCTACCCGCAGTCGGCCTGAATTCCAAAGTCCTGGTCCGGCATTGGTTGCTGTCGCCTCTTCTCTGACGTCAGTGCGCCAGGGGTATAAAAGATGCAGCAGACGCCATTTTCTTCAGTCTTTCTTGCCGCGCGGTGCCCGAAGCAAAAGCAGATGTTAAGTTGTCAATCTCGCCTTCATTCTTGCTTGATGGGTTCGGAGCCGATCCCTCTGCTCCGACTCGGCACTTGCTAAGCTCGAGAGTCACTTTTACCAGCTCGAGGCAGCCCCATATCCCATGATGCAAGGCGGTAAGTACCCAGATCTCGTTTGCCGCTTATGAGGTCCTCCTTTTACCAGCTCCTGGTAAGTGATTCACTATTTTGATATTTAAGCCCCTTTTTGTAAAAAAACCTTTAATTTTTAGTTTTCAGTTAATTATTTAGATTTTCTGACAGAAAATCCCTGTCTCTTCTAATTTTTTTTAGTCAAACTTTACCCATCCCATCCCCTCCCTGTTAGGGTGTGTGTGTTTGTTTTTATAGTAATACCTTTGTGGTATTTTATTTAATTTAATTTTGACTGCTGTGTGTGTGTGTTTTGTGAAGCACCATGTCAAAGGAGAGGGTCTCAGGTTTTAAGAAGTGTGACTCGTGCTGTCAGAAGATGTCTCTGACAGACGGTCACACTTCTTGCCTGTATTGCCTGGGGCCTCTTCACCTGCAGGACTCCTGTGCTATTTGTCATTCCTTCAGCCAGAGAGTCCTGCAGGAAAGACGTAACGAGCTGATACTTAGGGGCCTTCTTAAGCCGGAGGGCTCTCTGGCTAAGTCGGCTCCATCAAAATCAGCCAAATCTTCCAAGGCCCAGGCTTCTGTGTCTAAGCCTGCGGCCTCGGCTCCGACTTCGTTCAGTCGAGATCGGCTCGGCTGGAGCCGATTCTGGCTTAACAGCCTTCGCACCGATGGCTATCGGTGCCGATTCTGCATCGACCACTTCGTGTCGGCTCCGATCGGTTCCGACCACCATGTGGCACAGGCATCGGTGTCGGCTCCGATCGGCTCCGACACCGCTACTTTTGTGGCTGTATCGGCTCCGGCTGGAGCCGATGCATCGAGGCTTCCTGTCGGCTCCCATAAGTCTTTGGCTCCCACAGGGTCTATAGTATCGGTTCCGATGGCTCATTCCAGGAAGAGGGCGGGGTCTCCTTCCTTGGAGCCGATACTTCGGCTCGGCTTCACCTCTCCTTCGAACGGAGCCATCGGAGCCGATCTTCAAGGTCATCCAGACTTTCAGACCATGACCTAGAGAGAGTGGTCAGCAGATTACTTAAGTCACAGGTACTGGCCCAAATGTTACATAGTCCGTCTCAACAGACGACTGTTGGTCCACACCCCGTTACAGTTCCTCCTTCAACTCTACCCCAGAGCTTGGAGTTGGAGTCTTCGAATGGTTACTGCTACGGCTGGAGGACGGATACCCCTTCTGTTCCTTCAGCCTCTACTCTTATCTCCTCTTCGAGACCTTCCTTAGAGGGATTCGGTGGTCGGGCTTCCATGGTCTCCTCCGAGGGGGTGAGTGGCATCGGACCCTTGTCCGAACCCGCTCTTCCCCTTGGAGCCTCGGCCTTGGTGAGCTCGGCTCCGACATCTGCCTCGGAGACTTCCTTCGGTGGTCCCTGGAGTTCCTAGTTCTTGAACGGGTTCTCTCGGACCTGCCTGGGAGGGGAGCATTCGAGGTGATGAAGAGTGTGCTGGCCACTGGTATCAGTCAGCAGTCTGTTCCCGTAGCTCCTCCCTCTATAGTACCTGTTGACATCTCTGCCACTTCTCTTGCTACAGGACCCAGAGATCCTCCGCCCCAGGTTTCCCCATTGGGAATTTCCCCCTCTTCCGAGGATTCTCCTGATGTTTCGGGAGATCCTCCTAGGAAGAGGACTTGTAAGAGGAAACATGTAGACTCCCAGAGTCTGTCACTGATACTGACTTTGATGAGTCAGAGGGATCCCCTAGATCCCCTCTGAGGATGTCTCCTTCTCAGACATCCTAGAACTCAAACAGAGGGAAACTGGCCCACCAACAATCCCTCTGAGGATGAGTCAGTATACCTAGAGGCGTTTGGATCTCGGCCCTCCACCTCCTGGGTGTCTCCGCCTTCGACCCCTTATGCAGGTTATTGCACGAAGTGGGCAGCTCCTGACTCTGTAGAGCCAGTCCCTAGGAGGCCTTCAAAATTTATCACTGCCCTGTGACAAGCAATTCCTCACTAAGGGTGTCCCCGCTGATGCCATGGTGGTGGCTGCGCCACCAAGAAGGAACTTGCAGATCCTTCCGCACTGGCCCATCCTCCTAATAAGGACTCTAGGACCATGGATAGGTACGGTAAGCGGATGTTTTCCTCAGCGACCTTTGCTATGCTCGCTGAATTACCTATGTCACTTCACCAGACTCCAGAGGGATATCCTTAAGGAGCTGGGTGAAGTAGTACAGGATCCTACAGCTGCAGGGGCTCAAGAAAAATTGCTTCGCAGCTAGGAACCCTTAATTCCATTGCAAACTCCTCCATGCGGCTAATATCTTATGCTGCTGATGGAGCGAGTAGAGCCGCAGGTACAGGTGTGGCTCTTAGACGCCAAGCCTGGATGCGGCTATGTGATTTTATGGATCCCTTTAAGGCGTCCTTCACAAATTCTCCCTTTGATGGGTCAGCTTTGTTTGGCCCTCAGGTGAAGGAAACTTTGACCAGGTGCGAACAGGACGGCAAGACTCTTTCTGCTGTAGGAGTCCGTTTTCCACCCCTTCTAGACCTTATCCCAAAGGACAGAAAGGTGGGAAAATGTGGTTCCGTAAATCCCAAGGAGTCACGCCGATTCACGTGGTCAGTTTACCCCTAGAGGCAGAGGGGTAACAACAACAGACGCCGCTCTAGAGGCAGAGGGGGTCCAAAACCAGGGAAACAGAGAGCCTCTCTCTGACAAGCCCTTTCAGCATCCCTGAGATGTTGCCCGGCTGTCCCTCCTTGGAGGCAGTCGGGAAGATTATCACTGTACCGAGAAGGCTGGCATGCCCTCACTCAAGGCAGACGGGTACAGTCGATCATATCCAAGGGTTACATAATTCCTTTCGAGGAAAGTCCCTTGCCCTCAAATTCCCATCCAGATGTACCACCCGGTCTAAGGGAAATTGCAGAGTTAGTAGTCTCTAAACTACTGCAATTAAGCGCCTTTCACCCAGTTACAACAGACCATTCTGAGCCCGGAATCTACTCAAGGTTCTTTTTGGTCCCCAAAAGACGGGAGACTGGAGACCAATATTGGATCTCAGCAGACTCAACAAGTCTGTCAGGAAGACAAGATTCCGAATGGTCACTCTTCAGTCAATTCTGCCCTTCTTACAGAAGGACAACTGGATGTGCTCAATAGATCTTCAGGATGCGTACTATCACATCAAAATTCACAGACGCTCCAGGAGATTTCTCCGCTTTCGGCTGGGGTCCAGTCATTTCCAGGTCAGAGCCCTGCCCTTTGGTCTCACTACAGCCCCCAGAGTGTTCACCAAATGCATGGCAGTGGTCACGGCTCACCTGAGACGTCAAGGATTCCAGGTGTTTCCGTATCTCGACGACTGGCTCCTGTCAGCCACCACCAGGCATCAGCTTACACAAGCCAGGGATTACACAATAAGCCTTTGTTCTCATTTGGGCATCTCGATCAACTTCGAAAAGTCATCCTTATCACCCTGCCAGTCTATTACCTTCATAGGCGCAAACTTAAACACTGTTTGGATGTCAGCTACCCTTACAGATCAAAGAGTTTCAGACATTCAGAGTCATGTCAGAATCATTCTGGCCAACAAGAAAGTACAGGCCAGAATGGTTCTAAAGGTATTAGGTCTCATGGCTGCGGCCATTACTCTTCTTCCCCTGGCTCGATTCTACATGCCTTCTTCAGTGGATGCTGTTCACACAATGGTCATACCAACAACTTCCAATGCGTCACCAGATTCTGGTGACACAGACATGCAAAGAGCATCTTGCTTGGTGGATCACATCTCCTCAGGTTCACCAAGGCAGGTACTTTGTACCCCCATCCCGATAGCCACTGTCACCACGGATGCCTCCCTGATCGGGTGGGGGTCATTATCAGGGCAGGATGGTTCATGGGACGTGGCAGCCGCTCGAGTACCATCTGCACATAAATGTCCTGGAGATGAGAGCAGTGCTTTTAACGCTGCAAGCCCTCAACGACTTTCTTCCCGTAGGGACAATTGCAGTCCACACAGACAACATGTCTGTAGTTTGGTATATCAACAAACAGGGCGGAACCAAGTCCTACCCCTTGTGTCGAGAAGCGCTCAGACTATGGCAATGGGCGATCTCCTCTCATCGGTTTCTGGTAGCAACGCATATCCCTGGGAAAACCAACATTGTAGCGGACAGATTGAGCAGAGCTATTCTCATGCCTCACGAGTGGTCTCTCAAGCAATCTATAGCGGAAGAGATTTTTCTGGAATGGGGTCGTCCATGCTGCGATCTTTTTGCTACTCCCCAAAACAGCAAATGTCCAGACTTCTTCTGCCTCTTCCCTCCATCAGGCCATCCCCCCAGAGACGCTCTGACCCAGGATTGGCCCCAGGGACTTCTTTATGCCTTCCCTCCATTTCCTCTGATCCCTCAGGTTATCCAGAAAGCTACCGTTTTGAGAGCCAAATTGATTCTCATTGCCCCTTACTGGCCTCGACAAGTTTGGTTTCCGTTCCTCCATCATCACCTTTTGGTGCAGCCGTGGCATCTGGACCCAGTGCCAGATCTTCTGATTCACCAATCGGGTCAGCTGCACCGGTCAATCCCTTCTCTCAACCTCACAGCATGGATGTTCTTCATTCCACATTGCTGCAGTCCTAACTATTGGGTAGTCCGCTGTCCAGTCAGCCCTAATACCAGAGTATATGGCTGACGTCGGTCAGGGCGCATTAGACTGACGTCAGTACGTCAGGGTACTAATGCGCATGACCCACGTCATATCCTCAGTCTTTTTTGCCGCATGGTCCGATGCAGAAGCAGTTTTGCGAGTGCAGGTTGGCGTTCTGAAATTTTCTGAAGTCGGAGTTTCAGACCGAATCAGAGTTGGCTAAGTACCCCGTTGGGGAACATTTTGGTTTTTCTTGCCTCAGTATTTAACCGGATGTCAGAAAAAGTGAATAACTGTATTTCTTGTGGGAAACAGATACCTCATAGGGATTACCATACCTTGTGTATACCTTGTTTAGGGCCTGAGCACGGCGTTGTTGGATGCCGCTCTTGTGCTAGGTTTAACAAACGCACTATTAAGAGAAGGTTAGACTGTGCCAGGTTAGTGTTTGGGAAGCGTTGCAATTATAAAATGCCGTCGGATGTTCCGGCGCCGCTTCGCCCAAGAAGCGCAAGGACAAAACAGCGAAGCCTAGGGTTGATGAACCGCAGTCCCGGACGCCGGTTCTTTAGAAGGCTCAGTGGAGCCAGAGGTTTTGCCAGGAGTTTCTTTGGAGTCTCAGGCAGAGACTTTACTGTTACAGGATGTGCCTTCTCAGGAGGTAGGCCAGGCTGAGGGGCTTCTCAGGTAACTGTTCTTCCCTCTCTTCCCAAGGTAGTTAGAGCCTCTCCTTCTGTTTCCAAAACTTCTTTGAGAGGTAGGCCAAGTTTAGCTTCAGTGGGGCTTCTCCTAGCACTTCAGGTTCTGTGCCTAAGAAACATATGCTTAAAATGGCAGAAGATTTGATTACTATGATTAGAGGTTCTATGCCCTCCTGATAAGAGGCCTAGGGTGGAACCTGAGTTTGATAGTTTTGAACAGTGTTCAGAGGCTTCTGAGTCTTCATGAAGATTTGCAGGAGTTTCCTCCTTATTCTGATTCTGATGTGGATGATTCCACTCCTACAGCTTCTCCTCCTGAGGATTTCTCATTTTCAGAGACTCTGCATTCCATGAGGGAGCACTTTAAATGGGAAGGCCAGGATTACTCTGATTCCAGGAAAAGGCTTAGGGAATTCTTGTTTTTACCCCAGCATAGGCCCTTAGCTATACCTCCTGTGTTGAATGTGGTGGAAGATGTTTTTGCAGAGGCTTCCCTGAACCCTGATTCTTTGCCTCCTGCTCCTGTTAAACCTAATAGGTACTATAGGGTGCCTGAAGCTCATAAGTATCTTTTTAAGAGTCCTAGGGCAGACCCGGAAACTTTCTCAGGGACCTAAAGGTGTTAAGGCCTCTGTGGTTAAAAACCCTGTTCCCACTGATAAAGAGGCAAGGGCTTTGGATAGATGGGGAAAGAAAGTGTATACTTCTTCCACTTTAGCCATGAGGGCGTTGAATTGTCAGTTTCACATGCTAAAATATCAAAATTATCTCCTTTCACAACTGAAATCTAAGGTGGATGCTTTGGCGGAAGGTATTGAGTGTAAAGAGTTGCTGGATTTAGTTCATGTGTCTGAACAAGTGGGTAAGCATTCTTTGCAATGTGGTTTTGATGCTGTACAGGCCTCCTCGAGGGTGGCTGCCACTAGTTCTGTTCTTCGCAGGCATGCCTGGTTGAGGGATCAGAATTTAGCTGAGCATGTTAAGACAAGGATTTTGGATGCTCCTTTACAGTCTGATGTGTTGTTTGGTTCGCCTGTGGAAGCAGTTTTAAAGAAAATGGAGGACAAAGCTAAGTCTATGCAAACTGTTAAAGATTTTTGCAGGTGCAGCCACCAAGTTTAGTAGAAATTGGCCTACTAAGGGATGGACATATCCTGCTTATGATTCCCAGTCTAGGGGTAGGTCTAGACGTGGTAGGGGCAGAGCTCAAGGTTCTTTTAGGCCTAGAACAGGGAGTTCACCTGCTCAGACTTCTGCTGAGGGCAGGGTCAGTCCTTTCGTAAACAGACCCAATGACCTGCCTTTTCAGCTGCCAGTAGATTCTCGCCTGGCAGCTCCTTTGGGAGGAAGACTGTCTCTTTTCAAAGAAAATTGGGATTTAATTACTCAAGACAGATGGGTGTTGGATATCATTCACCACGGTTACAGGTTTTATTTCCATACATTGCCCCTTTCAAAGGCATGCCAGACGTTCCTCCTCCACAAAGGGAAGAGGCTCACAAGCAAATTTCTCTGTTACTCCAAATAGGGGCCATTCAGCCAGTCCCTGTATCAGAAAGGGGCCTAGGATTTTATTCTCGCCTGTTCCTAGTACCAAAGAAGGGGAACACGTGGAGACCAATTTTGGATTTATCTATCCTCAACACTTATCTGGACATTCCCAAGTTCAAGATGTTGACGTTACAACAGCTTTTACCTCTGCTGGGCAAAGATCACTGGATGGTAACTTTGGATCTCAAGGAAGCTTACCTTCATGTGCCTATAAGACTAAGTTGCAGGAAGTATCTGCGTTTTCGAGCTGGAAATTCTCATTATCAGTTCTCTGCATTGCCCTTTGGCTTATCTACTGCCCAGAGTATTCACAAAGGTTCTGGCTCCAGTGATAGCTTACTTCAGGCTAAAAGGAATTCAAATCTATCCTTACTTGGACGACTGCCTGATTCTGGCTCAAGAAAAGGAAGACCTTCTACAGCATCTGGAATATGTTATAGCAGTGCTAAGATGCCTAGGGTATTCTGTGAACGAAATAAAGTCCAGTCTAGTACCCTCTCAAGACATGTGCTTTCTGGGTGTGAGACTGAATACAGCAGCCCAGATGGCCTTTTAACCCCGGACAAACAAAAGAGTCTATCCCTTTACTTCCATCAACTATCTCATCAGTCCGTGCTGACTGCAAGGACAGTCCTTCAAGCATTAGGGTTCATGGCATCTTGTATTGTGGTGCTTCCCAATGCCAAACTGCATATGAGGAAGCTGCAATGGTATCTCAAAAATGTATGGACACAGCACTGCCAGGATTTGGACACTGTCATTCAAATAATACCTTGCCTTCAAAAAGAATTTTTGTGGTGGGCTCAGGAATGTCACCTAAACAAGGGACTCTCTGTGACCCGGCCAGAGGCGAGTCAGATTTTAACGACAGATGCCTCGGACATTGCTTGGGGAGCTCATCTAAATGGAAAGTGGATACAAGACAAGTGGCCTGCCAGACTACAGCATCTACATATCAACATGAAGGAGATGTTAGCAGTCCAGTTTGCATTAATGGCTTTCAAGGAGTTACTTCTTCCAGGGCAGGTGTTGATTCTAACAGACAACACAACTGTCATGTGGTACATCAACAAACAAGGGGAACACATTCTTATCCTCTATGCAGGCAAGCAATGATTTTATGGGAGACTGCGCTCAGCTTGCAACTAACTCTTCAGGCAAGGTTTCTGCCGAGCACAGAACTCCTTAGCAGATGTGTTAAGCAGACAAATCATGGATCCCCACAGTGGAAACTGGATCTTCATGTATTTCAGCAATTGACAGTGTCATGGGGAACTCCAGACATAGATCTGTTCGCTTCTCCACTAAACCACCAGCTGCCAAAGTTTTGCACAAAGGGGTTTCATCACACAGCTTGGAAAGTGGATGCTCTTTCTTTCAGTTGGAAAAATCTTCATGTGTATGCCTTTCCACCTCTGCCTCTTCTTCCAAAGGTGCTCTTAAAGGTCAGACAAGACAAGCCAAGGATGATTTTAATAGCTCCAGATTGGCCTCGGCAACACTGGTACCCACTACTGAGGAGTCTGGTAAGGAAGCCTCCATGGCCTTTACCTTTGATTCCACATCTGTTATCTCAGAAGGACGGTCATCTGCTCAATGTCAAGCTTCACTCTCTTCATCTAACAGCCTGGCATATTCTGTGTTGAAACACAGCAGGTCTCAACTTCCTCAACAAGTTTTAAATGTGATTATGGAAGCTAGAAGACCTAGTACAAGGAAAGTGTACGGAGAAAAATGGAAGAGGTTTTTATTTTGGAGTACAGCAAAGAATTTGGAGATTTCTGAGCCTAATTTGAGTGTGGCTCTTCAATATCTTACTGAGTTATTGGACAAAGGTTTGTCCTTCTCTTCCATTAAGATTCATGCTGCAGCAATTTCAGCTCACTATGATTGTGACCCACCATTGTTTTCATCCTTTGTTCAAGCAGTTTCTTAGAGGGGCAAAGAATTTAAGACCCCACGTAGAGCTCCTACTCCTGCTTGGGATCTCAATTTTGTGTTGGAAAAACTTACTCTACAACCTTTTGAGCCTGCGGCTACTGCTGAATTGAAATACTTGTCATGGAAGACTGCTTTTCTGTTGGCTATTACTTCTGCAAGAAGGGTGTCTGAGTTGCAGGCCCTTATGGCAGTAGAGCCCTTTTGATTTTCCATAAGGATAGGGTATCATTACGTACTAATCCTTCCTTTATGCCTAAGGTGGTTTCTAGTGTGGCTTTAAACCAAACTATTCATTTGCCTACTTTTTATGCAGACCCCCAAAATAAAGGGGAAAAGATTTTGCACACTTTAGATGTACACAGGCAATTGCGTTATTATTTAAGCAGGACTAAGGATTTTAGGCAGTCTCAGCAGTTGTTTGTTTCTTTTGCTTTGAGTTCGCAGGGCAAGCCTGTGTCAAAACAAACTATTTCTAGGTGGATTGGGTTTTGCATTGCATTTTGTTATTCCCATCATGGCAAGGAGATTCCAGCTGGGATTAGGCCTCATTCCACTAGGGCTACTGCCACTTCAACAGCATTTCTAAGGGGTGGCAACTAAGGATATTTTGGAGGCAGCTACTTGGAGTTCAGTGCATACTTTCTCTAAGCATTATCACCTTCCTCTCTACTCTAAGTCTAGGGCTGGTTTTGCCACAGCTATTTTGCAAGGCATGTTGTCAGCTCCTGCTTCTTTATGATTTGCCAGCCTCCCTTACCTCTGCTTTGGGATTCTACCCAATAGTTAGGACTGCAGCAATGTGGAATGAAGAACATAGTACAGTTTTGTACCTACCATAAATGTAGATGTTCGAGGATCCACATTGCTGCAGTCCAATTACCCTCCCTCCTTCCCTCTGTGTTTAGGGGTGGTTGTGTAGGTGAGGTTATATGCTGATATTTTTGTATATATTTTTGTATATATTGTACATATTTTTGGTGCAGGTATATTGGGCCTTGTCTTTTTAGGGTCTTCTGACATCTGGGGCAAGAAAAGACTGAGGATATGACGTCGGTCATGCGCATTAGTACCCTGACGTACTGACCCCAGTCTAATGCGCCCTGACCGACCCCAGCCATATACTCTGGTATTCGGGCCGACTGGACAGCGGACTACCCAATAGTTAGGACTGCAGCAATGTGGATCCTCGAACATCTACATTTATGGTAGGTACAAAACTGTACTTTGCTCCACTTCCTTCCTTAGCCAGGCTTCCTTTGATCTCTAACCCAGTTAGAGACATCATAGTAGCTTCGCTAAAATCCTCTACCAGGAGGATTTATACAAGCAAATGGAAACGTTTCTCTTATTGGGCTAAGGCCAAGAATATTGATCCTTTTACTGCCCCTGTTCAGGCAGTCCTGGACTTCTTAGCAGAGATTTTTCATGCAGGCTCCTCTTCTTCCACAGTCAGAGTTCAATTGGCTGCTATTTCCAATTTTCATGTCGGTATAGCAGATCATAATATTATGTCCCATAGGCTCTGCAGGGCCTTCTTGAAAGGAATTTTCCTACTAAAGCCTCCAATCAGGAATCCTCCTCCTCAGTGGGATCTAAATTTAGTGCTGACATCCTTGATTCTTCCCCTTCGAGCCAGCTGTTTCTTGTTCCCTGAAATATCTTTCTTGGAAAACTTTATTCCTAGTGGCTATTACATCGGCCAGGAGGGTGTCTGAACTTCATGCTCTTTCGGTTCGACCCCCCTATTTGGTTTTCACAAAGACAGAGTATCTTTGAGAACTAACCCAACCTTTTGCCTAAGGTCGCTTCAAAGAACAATTTGAATCAATCCATTGATCTCCTGTATTTTTCCCCAACTATTCAGATAGAGCTGAACAAAAGCTACATTATCTTGATGTCCACCGTCAACTTAGATATTATTTGGACAGAACAAAAAATTTAGAAAATCTGATCAACTTTTTGTTTCCTATGGATAATAAAAAGGCCTTCCTGTTTCTAAAGTGACTTTGTCTAGATGGCTTTCTTGGTCATCTCTGAAATTTATCTGCTCAGGGGAAAACAGCTGTGCTCAAAACCTAAAGCACATTCAACTAGGAGCTTAGCTACTTCTACAGCCTTCCAAGCTAGACTTCCTTTAGACACTATTTGTGCAGCGGCCACTTGGGCCACTCCTCACACTTTTGTTTCCCATTTCAAATTGGACTTGGCCTCCAGGGACAGAGCCAGTTTTGGCTCTACAGTCCTCAAGAGTTTGTTCCATTGAGCCACCCAGGATAGAGGTGCTAGGGACGCGGTCCCATCAAGCAAGAATGAAGGCGAGATTGACAACTTAACATTAAGAAGTTATGTACCTACCATAACGTTCCATGTTAGTTGTCTTCTCTCGCCTTCTTTCTTCATGACCCTCCCTCCTTCCCCCTGGCCTGGACAGACCTTGTTATAAGAAACTGTTATGCTGAAGACCATTCAGACCTAGTCCTTCTTCCATCTGTAAGTTTTCTTTCTTCCTTTGGGAAGTATTTTATGCTTGGTGCTATTGCCCTTTGTCATCAAACGAGATCTGGGTACTTACCGCCTTGCATCATGGGATATGGGGCTGCCTCGAGCTGGTAAAAGTGACTCTCGAGCTTAGCAAGTGCCGAGTCGGAGCCGAGGGATCGGCTCCGAACCCATCAAGCAAGAAAGAAGGCGAGAGAAGACAACTAACATGGAACGTTATGGTAGGTACATGACTTCTTATTCACAAGTGCCGGTCGGACGACTCATGAGATTTTCGAAATTGAATTTCGGAACCGAAGTCTTCAATAAAGCTAAGTACCCCGTTGGGGAAACCTTTTTCTTGCTCCAGACCGATGTCAGTAAAAGTTAACAATTGTATTTCTTGTGGGAAGCAAATACCTCATAAGGATTTTCACGCTTACTGTATTCCTTGCCTAGGCCCTGACCACGACATTGCTAGTTGTTGGTTTTGTGCTAGATTCAACCAATGCACTGTTAAGCGTTGGGGTTTGATTTTGCTTTACATTACTTTGGCCGAAAGTTTAATTATATAATGCCGTCGGAACAACCGACGACCGGAATTCATAAAAAACGCAAGGACAAAGAAAAGGACAGGCATCCGAGGTCCAAAACAGATGAAGCCTCTTCTAGGCCGGTCGCCGGTTGTCAGTGAGGCGCTTTCGCAGCCCCTGACACCCGCTACCTCAGAGCCACAGGCCACCTCCGACTCCCACGTGGAGACACCTAGGCCTCTGGAAACTCAAGGTATTGGGCCTGCGGAAACTATTCCCTCAGATGGGTCCGGAGCCGCTGAACAGGCATCTGCTTCTGAGGGTGTTTTCAGACCTACACAGCTTACTATCAGGACTACTTCAGCAGCAAAGACAAAGTCTAAAATACCTATAAAGACAAAGAACCAAGTTCAGCATTCACCTGGACAGTCATCCATGCCAAAGAAACAGATGCTTAAAATGGCCGAGGACCTAATTACTCTGATCAGGGGTTCCCATCCCCCTCCTGATAAAAGGCCTAGGCAAGATACTGACTATGATTCCTCTGACCAGGTTTGTATTTCCTCTGATTCCTCTTCAGAACAGGGATATTCTCTTCCTCCTTATGAGTATTCTGATGCTGAAGAATCTATCCCTTCAGCCTCTCCTCCTGAGGATTATTCTTTTGGGGAAACCCTGCACACCATGAGGGAGCATTTCCATTGGGAGAGCCAAGATTTTTCTGAATCCAAGAAAAGGCTCAGATTTGGTTTTATTGCCTCAGCACAGGCCCCTTGCTAGATATTGTTGATGATGTTTTTTCTGAATCCAGTTTACCCCCTGCACCAGTTAAGCCAGATAGGTACTACAGGGTCCCAGATTCACATAACTTTCTTTATAAAAATCCTGCTGCTGACCCAGAAACAATTTCACAGGGTCTCAAAGGGGTCAAGGCTTCCACTGCAAAAAATCCTGCTCCCTCTGATAGGGATTCAAGAGCACTGGACAGATGGGGGAAAAAAGTCTACACCTCTGCTACTTTAGCTGTAAGGGCTTTAAACTGTCAGTTTCACATGCTTAAATACCAACAATATCTGATGTCTTTGCTCAAACAGAAAATGCTTGCAAGCTCAGAATGTACTGAAAATAAGGAAATTCAGGATTTGTTGCATGCAGCTGAACAAGTGGGAAAACATACTTTGCAATGTGGTTTTGATTCATTAGAGGCTTCTTGCAGAGCCGCATTTACAGGTTCTGTCATTCGAAGGCATGCTTGGTTAAAGGAACAAAGTTTACCTGATCATGTTAAAGCAAAATTGTTGGATGCTCCATTACAGCATGATACTTTGTTTGGTGTTAAGGCAGAAGAGATGTTAAAGAAAGTGGAGGATAAAGCAAAATCAATGCAGACAGTAAAGGATTTCTTACAGGTTCAGCCACCCAGATTTAGCAGGAACTGGCCTTCAAAATATTGGTCCTTTCCAGACTGGCCACAAAGAGGCAGATATAGACGCCCAAGAGGCAGATCTCAGCCACAAGGCACATACAGACCTAAGCAATGGGGTGCTTCTGCCCCCAAAGGCGGAGAAGACCAATCTCAACCCTATAGGAAACAGTCCCAATGACTTCCCTCTACCAGTGCCAAGCACTTGCCTCTTGCGGGCACCCTTAGGGGGAAAACTTGCACTTTTTTCACAAAATTAGCACAATTACCCAAGACAAATGGGTACTAAATATTGTTTCCCAGGGTTACAGGTTCCACTTTCACACCCTTCCAAAGCCAAAAGGTATGCCAGACCTGCCACACAATCAATGGGCAGAGGCACAAAGACAAATTTCTGCTCTCATGGATATGAGGGCTATTCAAAAAGTACCACAGCAAGAGCAAGGACAAGGGTTTTACTTGAGACTTTTCTTGGTACCCAGAAAGGACAAAGCTTGAAGACCAATACTGGACCTGTCTACTCTAAATCCTTTCCTGGACATTCCAAAATTCAAAATGTTGACACTACACCAACTTCTACCCATGCTGGGCAAGAAGGCTTGGCTAGTTACTTTGGACCTCAGAGGCATACCTGCATGTCCCAATCGGACAATCTTGCAGAAGATACCTCAGATTCATAGCTGGCTCAATACATTATCAATTCTCTGCACTGCCCTTTGGCTTATCTACTGCGCCCAAAGTCTTCACAATATGCCTGACATCAGTAATTGCATTTTGCAGACAAAAAGGAATTCAAATATATCCCTACTTGGACGACTGCCTTATTCAAGCAGTCAGCAAGGACATTCTGCTAAAGCATCTGGCGTTTGTAAAAAGATTACCAATTTGCTTAGGATACACAGTAAACGAAAAGAAATCAAAACTAGTGCCCTCTCAAGAGGTAATATTCCTGGGTGCAAGCTTAAATACCACTGCCCAGATGGCTTATCTCATGCCAGACAAACAAAGGCAACTGACTCATTATTTTCAAATGATGGCAACAAAGACCCAGCTCCCTGCAAGAAAAAATCTGCAGGCTTTGGGCTTCATGGCATCCTGCTAATTCCATATGCAAGACTGCATATGAGGAAGCTACAATGGTATCTAAAAAGTGTTTGGATTCAACATTGCCACAGCCTGGAAACATTAATCACTCTCATTCCCTGCCTGCAACAGGAGTTTTGATGGTGGGCGCTGGCCTTTCACCACAACAAGGTACAGCCTTTCACTCTACCCACAGCCAGGCAGACACTAACAGACTCATCGGATTATGCCTGGGGAGCACACATCGTGGGAAAATGCATACAGGGCACGTGGCCCACAGACCAAATGCATCTTCATATCAATCAAAAAGAGATGCTAGCTGCACAGAATGCCCTGACAGCCTTCAAGGATCTGCTACATTCAGGACAACTATTACTAAAGACAGACAATACTACAGTCATGTGGTACATAAACCAAGCAAGGGGGCACGCATTCCTACCCCCCTCTGCAGGCAAGCCATGACTTTGTGGAACACAGCAGTGGCCTATCAAGTACATCTGCAGGCACAATTCCTGCCAGGAAAGAAAAATACTCTGGCAGACGACCTAAGCAGAAACATCATGGACCCTCATGAGTGGAAACTAGATCCACAAGTCTTCAGCATGATAACAAAGAAATGGGGATGCCCAGACACAGATCTTTTTGCCTCCCCTCACAACTGCCAACTACAGAGATTCTGCACAAGGACTTATCACTCACAAGCATGGAAGGTGGGTGCTCTATCATTCAGCTGGAAAAGCCTAACCGTTTATGCCTATCCACCACTGCCTCTACTCCCCAAGGTATTCCTAAAAGTCAGACAAGAGAAGCCAAAAATTATTCTGATTGCCCCAGACTGGCCACGCCAGCACTGGTACCCAATTCTAAATAGCTTGTCTCAAGGACCAGCCTGGACTTTACCTCAAATTCCTGATCTGCTGACACAACAAAACAATCAGATCCTGCACAGCCAACTCAGAACCTTAAATCTGGCTGCTTGGCGCATAATTTAGCTACTCAGAACTCACCTCTCTCTAAAGCAGTTATGGATGTCATTTTGCAAGCCAGGAG
This sequence comes from Protopterus annectens, assembly GCF_019279795.1. Classification (NCBI taxonomy): domain Eukaryota; kingdom Metazoa; phylum Chordata; order Ceratodontiformes; family Protopteridae; genus Protopterus; species Protopterus annectens. Next base: position 1,502,787,124 of record NC_056732.1, on the reverse strand, counting down.
GCCCAGCACCAGGAAAACTTATGCAGAAAAATGGAAAAGATTCTGTGCTTGGAACCAGGCGCAAGGACTTGAACCACTTGTCCCTAATATTCCTCAGATTTTACAATACCTGACTGAGATGCTGGACAAAGGTCTATCCTTCTCATCAATTAAGATCCATGCCTCTGCCATTTCAGCTCATTACAATACGGAACCTCCTATTTTCTCTCATCCACTATTAAGGCAGTATCTCAGAGGGGCAAAAAACATAAGACCCCCAAGGAGAGCACCTATACCAACATGGGACCTCAACTTTGTCTTGGAAAAGCTCACACTGCCTCCTTTTGAGCCAGCCAATACAGTTGAGATAAAATTCTTATCATGGAAAACTGCTCTGCTCCTAGCAATAACCTCCGCAAGAAGAGTCTCAGTTACAGGCATTAATGGCAGTGTAACCTTTCATCATTTTTCATCCTGACCGGGTTTTTCTAAGGACAAACCCAACATTTATGCCAAAGGTAGTATCCAGTGTGGCTCTTAACCAAACCATTCATTTACCAACCTTTTATCCAAATCCCCAGAATAAAGGGGAGAGACTTCTGCACTCTTTGGACATACACAGGGACTTCTGCACTCTTTGGACATACACAGGCAGCTGTGCTTCTGCTTGGACAAAACAAAAGCTTTCAGAAAAACTGAGCAACTTTTTGTGGCATACGCTGCAGGATCACAAGAAAAGGCTATTTCAAAGCAGACCATTTCAAAATGGATAGGACACTGCATTCGTTTCTGCTATGCACAGCATGGCAAATCGGTGCCTAAGAATATTAGGCCACATTCTACCAGGGCAGCAGCCACATCAGCAGCCTTTCTCAGAGGAGTACCAACCAAGGAAATTTTGGAGGCTGCAACTTGGAGTTCAGTGCACACTTTTACCAAGCACGATCACTTACCTCTTTACTCTAAATCCAGAGTAGGCTTTGCCACTGCAGTCCTGCAGGGCCTCATAGCCACTCCTAATCCCATTTAGACCCAGCCGCCCAACCTCAGCTTTGGAATTCAACCCAAGTGTAATGACTGCAACAGTGAAACACGATGAACATAGTACAGTTGTGTACCTACCATAAATGTAGATGTTAGTGTATTCACTGTTGCAGTCCAGGATGTCCTTCAAGGATGCATCTGCAGTCCTTACAAATGGGTTGTCCTGTCGTCAGGCAGCCCTTCGGTCGGCCGGATTCCAAAGTCTGGGTCTGGCTTCGGCTGGTGTCGCACTCACCCGACGTCATCTCTGCTGGTCTTCGGGTATAAAGGCATCAGCCGACGCCATTTTCCTCGAGTCTTTCTTGCCGCGTGGCGCCCGAAGCAGAAGCTGTTCGCAAGTGCTGGTCGGTCAGATCCAGAGATTACTACCGAATACTACTTCGAAGACTTCTAAAAAGCTAAGTTCCCCGTTGGGGACTCTTTCTTGCCTCAGCCGATGTCAGAAAAAGTAAATAACTGTTTAACTTGTGGGAAACAAATACCTCATAAAGATTTCCACTCTTACTGTTTACCTTGTTTAGGCCCAGACCACGACGTAGCAGCTTGTTTAGCCTGTGCCTCCTTCAACCGACGAACGCTTAGGCGTCGGTCGGAGTTTGCTGAACAGTTTTTCGGCTCAGATTTTGCGTACATTATGCCGTCGGATCCTCCGACTACACAAATTGTTAAGAAACGCAAAGAGAAGGACCGACACTCGCGGTCCGCGGTTTCGGCCGAAACCACGGTTAAGCAAACCGCGAGTGTCTCTGTTTCGGCCGAAACCAAGAAAACAGTTCAATCCTCAGCCGAATCCATGACTACTACCGAGGCCCCTTCTACTCTAGTTGAATCGGCCACTGGAGTTTTGCCTACCAATGTGGTTTCTCAAGAATTATCGGATACCATCCCTTTGGATGTCTCTACACCAGCACGTGGTGCTGCTAGGCCTCCTGCAGCCATGTCTATAAAGGCCTTTGCCAGGGCTAAAGCAGCCAAATCTGCAAAGTCTGTGCCTGTTAAGCCCCCCCCTCACAGGCCCAGCTCTAGTTCCCAAATGCTTACTCTGGCAGAGGATCTCATCTCTTTAATAAGGGGATCCCAATCTCACCCAGACAGGGCCTCTCAACCTCCAGAAAAAAGACCTAGAGCAGAGCACCCTGAGACAGTGTCCTCAGATGACTCTTCTGATGATACAGACGATACAGACCACCCTGAGGCTCCTTATTCTACATATGAAGATTCCGATGCTGAAGAATCTATTCCTTCTGCCTCTCCACCAGAGGAATTTTCCTTTGGGGAAACCTTACATGCCTTGAGAGAACAATTCCAATGGCAAGGACAAGATTTCTCAGATTCAAGGAAAAGGCTTAGGACCTTTTTACATTTACCACAACATAGGCCCTTAGCTATACCTCCAGTTCTCCCTGTAGTGGATGATGCTTTTAATGATGTTTGCACTGCTCCAGATACTTTACCTCCAGCCCCTACTAAACCCGATAGGTTTTACAGGGTTCCGGACACTCATCACCACTTATACAAGGCTCCGCATGCAGATCCTGAGACTATTTCCCAGGGTCCTAAGGCAGTAGCTGCGACCTCAGCAAAAAAAACCCTCCCTTCTGATAGGGAATCCAGGTCATTAGAGAGATGGGGTAAAAAAGTATACACCTCTGCTACTCTCTCAGCTAGAGCTTTGAATTGTCAGTTTCATATGATCCAATACCAAGAGTTTATGCTAGATCAGTTAACTAAGAAACTGTCTTCTGATGATTCCTTAGATAAGAAATATGTTCTAGAGATGGTTAATAACATACAGCAGGTTAGTAACCATTCTTTAAAATGTGGCTGATGCACTGGAGGCTTCATTTAGATCAGCCATGACTGGTACAGTTATAAGAAGGCATGCATGGTTGAAAGAACAGGTCCTACCGGATCATGTTAAAACAAAGCTTCTAGATGCTCCTATGGATAAGGTCAGTCTATTTGGTTCTCCTGCCCAACAAGTAATGAAGAAAATGGAAGAGAAGGCAAAATCTGTACAAACAGTTAAAGATTTCTTACAGGTTCAGCCCCCAAGGTTTAGCAGGAACTGGCCTTCCAAAAATTGGTCCTTTCCAGACTCCTCTAAATCTCAGAGAGGCAGGAATAGACGTTCCAGAGGCAGAAATCAATCCAGAGGAGGTGCCTATAGGGGACGTCACTGACAAGGCAATAACCAACGAGGCACAGAGTCTACCACTGCCTCTACAACACAATCACAGTGACTTGATTCTGACACCGCCCACCAGGGAACAGATAGCAGCACCCTTAGGCGGAAAGTTAGCCTTATTTTCAAAAAACTGGCACTATATCACAAGAGACAAGTGGATTTTGCAAATTATAGATCAAGGCTACAGGTTTCATTTCCACACCTTACCAGTAAAAAGAAGAATGCCAAACCTACCACCAAATCAAAAGACAGAAGCTCTAAAACAAATAACTCAATTGACAAAATGAGAGCTGTAGAAAGGGTACCACCCACAGAACAGGGCAAGGGATTTTACTCCAGACTCTTCCTAGTACCAAGAAAAGAGAACAGTTGGAGGCCTATTCTCGACCTGTCCGCTTTGAACACATTCATCATTGTTCCAAAATTCAAAATGCTGACCCTACAGCAACTTCTTCCCATGCTGGGCAAGGAGTGTTGGCTGGTAACTCTAGATCTCAAGGAGGCATACCTGCATGTCCCCATACGACCAAATTGCAGAAGATACCTCAGATTTCTTGCAGGATCAGAGCATTATCAATTCTCAGCATTGCCCTTTGGCTTATCTACTGCGCCCAGAGTATTCACGAAATGCCTGGCATCAGTAATCGCTCATTGCAGGCTTCAGGGAATCCAAATTTATCCATACCTGGACGACTGCCTGATACAAGCGGACAACCAAAACAAGCTGACACAAGACTTACAAAGGGTCATTTGCTTACTCCAAGCCCTGGGATACACAGTCAATTTAAAAAAGTCAAGACTGATACCATCCCAAACAAGAACCTTCTTGGGTGCAAAATTGGACACAGTAAAACAGATGGCATTCTTAACTGCGGAAAAACAAGAACAACTTCCTTTTTACTTCCTGGCATTAACAAAGCAGGACAAACTAACAGCAAGGAAAGTACTGCAGGCCCTGGGCTTCATGGCCTCCTGCATAATACTGGTCCCCCATGCCAGACTGCATATGAAAAAGCTACAGTGGTACCTGAAGAACTTATGGTCTCAACACAAGCACAGCTTAGAAACCGAAATACCACTAATCCCATGCCTGAAACAAGACTTCCTATGGTGGGCTCAGGCATGCCAGTCAAATCCAGGCTTGTCCTTCCACAACAGACAAGCAAACCAAACCATCACAACGGACGCCTCAGACCTCGGTTGGGGGGCCCACATGCTGGACCACTGCATTCAAGGCTTATGGACTCCAGATCAGCTACACTTGCACATAAATCAAAAAGAAATGCTGGCAGTAAAACTAGCAATCCAGAATTTCAGACCATACCTCAAAGAAGGCCAATTGATGATAAGGACAGACAATACCACTGTCATGTGGTACATCAACAAACAGGGAGGCACTCATTCATACCCCCTATGCCGAATGGCTCTGGACCTATGGAATATGGCTCTGAGCTACAACATTCAGTTACAGGCAATATTTGTACCAGGAAAAGAAAACATCCTAGCAGACATGTTAAGCAGAACTACCTTGGATGCTCACGAATGGATGCTACACCCGGACATCTTCAAGACCATCACAAAGAAATGGGGAATACCACAAATAGACCTATTCGCATCCCCACTCAACCACCAGCTCAAGAAATTCTGCACAAGGATATACCACCCACTTGCTTGGAAGGTGGACTCTCTATCCTTCAGTTGGAAAGGCCTGACAGCATATGCATTTCCACCTCTTCCTTTGATGCACAAGGTGCTACTGAAAATCAGAGGAACGTCCAAGGATAATTCTGATAGCTCCAAATTGGCCAAGGCAACATTGGTATCCATTACTGAGGACCATGTCTCGGGGGGAAACGTGGACACTACCCCTGATTCCTTTGCTGTTAACTCAGAGCAACTACAACATCCTGCATCCCAACCTGAAAACTCTGCAACTAACTGCCTGGAACATTGCATAACAGCAACTAACCCAGACTTATCTCAAAGGGTTAAAGACATCATCCTTGAGGCCCGCAGACCTTCAACAAGAAGGAACTATGCAGGAAAATGGAAAAGATTTGTAATTTGGAGTACTGAAAGAGGGAAAGATGTGTCAAAGGTAGAAATTGCCAACATCCTGGAGTATTTGGCAGAGCTTCTCCATACAGGCCTGTCCTACTCCTCCATCAAGATACATGCATCAGCTATTTCTGCAGAATACAGCTTTGATCCCCCTGTTTTCTCTCACCCTCTACTCAGACAGTTCCTGAGAGGAATTAAGAATGTAAAACCTCCTAGGAAACCACCATTACCAGCATGGGACTTGAACTTTGTGCTAGAAAAATTGACACTCCCTCCATTCGAACCAGCAGCAACAGCAGATCTTCAACACCTATCCTGGAAAACTGCTTTCCTACTGGCAATTACTTCAGCAAGAAGGGTTTCAGAACTACAGGCTTTAATGGCAGTACAACCCTTCCTAATCTTCCATCAAGATAGAGTATCCATGAGAACTAATCCTACATTCATGCCTAAGGTGATATCCAGAGTGTCTCTAAACCAGGCGATCCACCTACCTACCTTCTTTCCCAATCCACAGAACAGGGGGGAAAGACTCCTGCATACCTTGGATGTACATAGACAGTTGCGCTACTACCTGGACAGAACCAAGGGCAATAGGAAAACAGACCAACTTTTAGTAGCCTATGCAACAGGAAGGGAGGGAAAAGCAATTTCCAAACAAACAATCTCCAAGTGGATAGGAAATTGCATAAGATTCTGTTACTCCTACCATGGAAAGCAAATTCCACAGAACATAAGGCCTCATTCTACAAGGGCTACTGCCACTACCACAGCTTTCTTACGAGGAGTGGCTACCAAGGACATTATTGAGGTGGCTGCTTGGACCTCCGTGCATACATTTGCCAAGCATTATAACTTACCTCTATACTCCAGATCCCGAGCAGGGTTCGCCACTGCTGTCTTACAAGGGATCCTAACTACACCATAATTCTTCTACCTCCTCCCCTAGTTTGGCTATGGTATTCTACCCATTTGTAAGGACTGCAGATGCATCCTTGAAGGACATAGTACAGTTTTGTACCTACCATAAATGTAGATGTCCGAACAGGATAGCATCTGCAGTCAGGATTACCCACCCTCCTTCCCCTCTGTGGTACTCCTAGGGTATTTGCCCTCCTTATAGCTAGCTAGGGGGGGATATCTTATGGTGTATTTGTTTGTATATATGTACATACATGTTTATTTTTTGTGTTTGCCTTCTACTTTTTGGAAACATTGGCATTTTCCCAAAATTTAGTTTTCCAAGAGGGCAACTGGCATCTGGGGCAAGAAACACTGAGGAAAATGGCGTCGGCTGATGCCTTTATACCCGAAGACCAGCAAAGATGACGTCGGGTGAGTGCGACACCAGCCGAAGCCAGACCCAGACTTTGGAATCCGGCCGACCGAAGGGCTGCCTGACGACAGGACAACCCATTTGTAAGGACTGCAGATGCTATCCTGTTCGGACATCTACATTTATGGTAGGTACAAAACTGTACTTTACCCTCCCACCATCCCCCTTTCATTGCTGGGACTGTACTTCTGTATTCTGTACAACCTATGTGGTGTGTTTGCTTGTAGAGGAAGCTAATGTTTATGTTTGCGCATGCTTTTTTATTTGCAAATTTTTTAGCCTACCCTTTTGGGGGCACCTGACATCTGGGGCAAGAAAAACTGAAGAAAATGGCGTCGGCTGCATCTTTTATACCCTGGCACTGACGTCAGGGAAGAGGCGACAGCAACCGACGCCGGACCAGGACTTTGGAATTCAGGCCGACTGCAGGTAGCCTGCCAGCAGGATAACCCAAGTGTAATGACTGCAACAGTGAATACACTCGAACATCTACATTTATGGTAGGTACACAACTGTACTTTGAGTAGGGTTTTGTAAAGGTAAGGTGTACGGCTTGGGTTAGTATTGATGCATATTAGTAAGATGGACTGGTTTGCCCCATGTTGCGTATTACTAATGCATGCTGACCCTAATCCTACCCATGCCCATAACCCAACCTTACACCTTACCTTATGAAAATCCATCTCTTAATCCTGCCACTACACAAGACCTCTCACACACACCACACTTCATCTAATCCCTAACTCTAACTGCAAATCCCACAATTTGTCTACTTGCATAACCATCACCTGCCAACACTTGCAAACACCCCCCCCAGGTCATGCCCAGTTCAGCTCTTGATTCTGACTCATATTAAAGTTGTTCCAGCATTCCTTGTGTAGGTTATTTCTTCTGTCTAGTATAGATGTCCTTCTATTCATATGCCGCTGTACCTATAACTTGAGGGGGAGTCTGTCTCTGGTTGACTCGTATGTCCAGCTGTTTTACAAAAGATGAATGCTACTGCGAAGGTATGTGCAATGGCCTGCATCACTCTGTGTACGTTTGCCATAAACTGACTGGTATAAAGCGAATGTCGGCACGCACGCACCAACTTTTCTGCTGTGTGTGTGACTGCCAGTTCTGGTCGTCTCTCACTTGGGAAAGTGACTTCGTGCTTGTCAGAGTTCAGATAGGTATCCCATAGGGGTTTTTGTTTCTTTCTTGCTACTGTGTTGTGGATTAATGTCGACTAGAAAGGGCAAGTGTCTGTGTAGAGGGCAAATTCCACATAACGACTCACCTGAGCTCTGCTTATTCTGTCTAGGCCCAGACCATGATCACACCTCTTGTGACATCTGTAAGTCCTTTGTACCAAAAACTCTTAGGAGCCGTTTGGCCGCGCTAAAACTGTACTTAGAGAATCCGCGTCAGATGTTTAGACGGAGATATGGACCCAATGTTGGGAACTTCAGAGAAGCCGCCCACAGAAAAGGCCAAGAAGCCTTGGCCTGAAGCTACAAAGGCACTCTGTCTTCCGACTGTACTTCTGGAGGCCGCTGAAGGCCCGGAGTCCAGACCTTCCGCTGACTGGTACCCAGAGGGAAGCCATTGAGGCTGTCAGCACGTCTGAGTTGGTTGCAGGCATCCTACCTGGGCGCCAGGGGGGAACCTTGGCTTATGTCCTAAGACCTGCGTGGGGTTTACTAAATCGTTGTCCATGAAGAAGTTCTCTGACGTCCGTGTCGCCTGATGTCCGGTCCTCCTCCTCTCCATCACATTTTAGACACCACTGCATCGGATGCTCCCAAAAAGAAAGAAAAAAAGTACTGCTCCTACTCTGACCATGTCATTGTATCAAACTCCTGACTGGCAGGCTTTTGCCCGCAGCCTACTTAACGCCTTCTTGGCCTTATGCCAGGCTTCTTCTCCTGCCAAGGCCCCTTCAGCCTCCACTCCTAAGAATAAGCCATTGGCTGACATTTCCTCTGAGTAAGAGGAATCTTCAGGGGATGGATCCCTCACTTACACTTCTCAAATAACCTCCCCTGCGGGGTTATACTTCCTCAGAGTAGGAGTCAATGAAACTGTTTCCCGTGGGGAAGACATTACCTTTGGAGAGGCGATTGTACAAATTAAAGACTTTTTTAAATGGGACTGCAGTCAGGTTTCTGAGACCCAGAAGAGGTGGGTGTTATGACCTCTTGCAAATGGAGTCCCCTAACCCATCTGCTGTTCCCCCTGTCCACCCTGCCTTTTCGGAAGCTTTCCTGGCTGCTTCAAAACCCCAGATTCCCAACCCCCTGCACCGAAGTGTCCTGACAGATTTTATAAAGTCCCAGTTAAGGAAAGCAGAATCATGGAAAGAATAGGGAAAAAGTCTATATCTCTGCCTCTTTAGCGGAGAGAGCCATAACGGTCAGACTTGTATGGCCAAATATTCTTTAGCCCTTCTGACAGATGCTGTTAAACAATTGGATGATTTACTGAATTCCCCTAACAAGGCAAAGACTGCTAGCTTATTGAGTACCTGCAGCCAAGTTACCAGACACTCTGTAAAGTGTAGTTATGACGCAGTGGAGGCTTCAGCAAGGATCGCTGACTCCAGGTCAGTCATCAGGAGATGCTCCTGGCTTAGGGTACAGCCTCTACCAGGCGGCATTAAAACCAAACTAATGGACGCACCCTTGGATAATAAGGCTTTGTTCAGTTCTGTGGCTGCAGAACTCTACGGCCCTCAGGACCTTGGGCATATATTTGTGTTCTGGTTCTCTGCTTCCAGAGGAACTACCAGGCTAGGACTACTTTTGTGAGAAAGCCTTCTAGGCACATGTCCTCCAAAGGGAAGAAAGATTCTAGGAAGCAGCCTCCTTCCAGGACCTTTACCCCAAACAACTCCAGCTGAAAAACAGCCTTTTCAGGTCAAACCTAGTAGTCTGTGACTCCCAGGCCTTAATCTGAGATACCCCACTCAGCCTGCGTCTTTCCTTCTCCTTCCTGGCTTGGAAACAGTTACCCAGGAGTCTTGGGTCCTCTCAGTCGTAAAACAGAGTTATTTCATGGTGTGGGAGTCCATAGGTTCATAGGTAGGTACTAGGCTATCGGCCCAAGGGCCTACGTAAGCCTAGCCAACAAGGTTCCCTGGCTTACGCCAACCAGGAAAGTTATTTTCTGTGCCGCTGTCGAGCAGACGCACACAAGTGATCCTCTGGGTGTATTTCCTATTTCCCATCCACTCGTCAAGATTTTCTTGAGTGCTAATGAAGAACTTTGCTTAACATAGATGGGTAGCCTGTTCCAGAGTATGGTAAGTCTCTGGGACATGAGTCTATCCCTCCAGCATGTCCTGTTTATTTAGGTACCTAGAGTGTGTAGCTCAGAGGGATTGGGATTTCTTTAGGTGTAACATGTCCAACAGCTCTGGGTTTGACATAGCTTTATATGTTAGGCAGAGATCACCTCTGAGTAGGCGATATGCTATGGAGTAAAGCTGGAGTTTTTTTGAGGTGGTCAGTGTAGGGCATTTGTTTGGGACCAGTAATCCTCTTTGTGAGGTACTTCGGTGGCCTTTCCAGTTGCTGCAGATGTCTTGTGAGGTACATTCCAAAAGGGGCGTTGTACTCTATAATGGGTCTAATGAGTGTATAGAGGGGAACAGTGACCTCTTTTTTTTTCCTGGATGAGAACCCTTTTATGATGAGGTGTGCCACATAGGACTTCCTGACTACTGTGGCAATGTGACTATCAAAGGAGAGACTACTGTCCACCTGGGTCTCAAGGTCTCATCACACATTCGGTGTTAAGTAGATTGCTGCCTGTGTGGTAGTTCATGGGTACAGAGTTTTTACCAAAGGGGATGACACTGCACTTTTTGGCATTGAGCTTGTGGCCATGGCTGTGACACCAGGCATCTGTCTCAGCGAGGTCCTTCTGTAGGATGTCCACATCATTTGGGGACTTGACTATGGCTCCTAGTTTGCAGTCATCTGCGAACTTCGTTAGCCATAGGCCTTCTGTGTTGGCCTGTATTTCAGAGAAGTAGATACCAAACAGGAGAGGTACCAGGACGGAACCCTATGGTACTCCACATGTCACTGCTTTGAGATCATATTTGGAGTCTGCAACTTTTACAATGTGGGTTCTATCAGTGAGCCAGTTGGCGACCCATCTTGTGATGTAGAGATTTATACCTAGTTTAGTGAGTTTAGCTATAATTCCAGAATGGGGGATGGTGTTGAAAGCCTTGGCGAGGTCAAGATAGGCTGTGTGAACCACCTTACCCTCATCTACAGCTTTGGTGACTGCCTCAGAGAAGTCAATCAGGTTCAGGAGGTATGATTTGCCTTTCACAAACCCAAACTGGGTGGGATCCAGAGTTTGGAGGTTACCAATGTCTTTGTTTACGAGTTCCATGATGATACGTTCCATGGTCTTGCAGACTAGGCTCGTCAGGCTAATAGGTCGATAGTTTCTGGTAGCAGTGTTGGCCCCCCCCCCCCCTTTGTGGAGTGGGATAACTGTTGCTGTGCGCCATTCAGTGGGCACAAAGCCTGATGCGAGGCTATTATTGAACATGGTGCCTAAGTGAGGAGCCAGTTCGTGTAAAACGCAGCCTGGGATATTGTCCTGTCCCATGGATGCTGTGTTTTTGGCTTTGGAGAGTGAAGCTTTTACCTGCATAGTTGTGATTACAGGGACTGTGCATTCTTCCTGTTTTTTTTTGTTTTCGTAGCTAGCTTTGGAGGATGTTATAAGGGATCTCAGCTTCTTACCGAGGCTGACCAGGGAGCTCCTGCACTCATGGCATTTTACTCTCTCTTGCAACATTTTCTTCCTTCTGTTGTACAGTTTGTTTATGGCAGGGGACCACCAGATTTGCTTCCTTTTTTTGGAGGATAGCGTCTTGGTTCTGTTTGGGATAGCACGATCCATGCACTTGCGTAAGTGCTTATAGAGTGCATTTGTATAGGATTCAGCAGTTGTAACTGTATTGTCCATCTGCATGGGTGTCATGAAGTTCACCACTTCTGTCTTAAGAAGCATGAAGTTGGCTTTGGAGAAATGTTTTACCGAGGTTTCATTAATGGGGGGGGTGGGGGCGGGATGGATATAAAGGGTGATTAGCTTATGGTCGGATCGGACCAACGAGGAGTTGACTTCGTGTGGAACACTATTCACTCATGTTGGTAATGACTAGGTCTAGGATATTGTTGCCCCTGGTGGGGGTGTGGATAAGTTGATCCAGGGCATTGGAGTTTATGAATTCCAGAAAATGTTGAGCTAAGGGGTTGGTACACGAGTAGTTTTCCCAGTTAATGGTGGGGTAGTTGAAGTCGCCCATTATTAGGGTGTTTAGTTGAACACTATTATTTTCCAGTACATCAAGAAAAGAGGAGTGGGAATCCTGGGGCATGGTGGGGGATCTGTAGCAAGCTACAGTTTGGATTGCAGTTTTGCCCAGAGTTAGTTGGACTTGGATAACCTCGGATGCATTATACTGAGCAACTAGCCTGGAGGTACGAATATTCTTAATGAATATGGACACACCTCCGCCTTTGGTGTTTCGGTCCAGGTTACATGGCCTAAAAGTGTGGTATGAGTTATAGCCTGGTAGTGCAGGGATGCTCTCTGGAGCCTTGAACCAGGTGTCGGTCACTGCGCAGATATCGATGTTCTCCATTTTAAGGAGTGCCTCGAGTGAGTGCATTTTGAGATTTAGACTTCTAGCATTGAGTAGCAATTACCCTCAGTTTTTGCTTGCCTGTTCCTGTGGGTGAATTTGTTATTTGAACCTTGCATAAAAAAGGCACTATAGGGGCAGCAAGAGCCTTGGCTAGTATCCAGAATCCCAGGGGCGACAGGTGAAGGCCATCTGTGGCAAAGCATCGTGGTCTGTCAGCCATGTCATCCCAAGCAGACAGATACTGGATCCCCTTAGAATGACACCAGAAGCTTAGCCAGTTGTTGAAATCAATCATTTTGTCCTTGTACTGCGGTATCATTCAGGGCGATGGCAGACTACTACTCAGGGCTAGGGTCATACCTGCCTGGGCTACAAGATCGGAGAGCTCTTCCATGTCTCTCTTCATGTAGTCCAGGGAGGTATATCTCAGGTCATTCACACCAACATGGACAATGACAGAGTTGTATTTGTACTGGTTGTGGAATGACCTGAGTGCGTGGGTTATGTGGTGGATCCTGGCACCCGACAGGCAGCTGACAGTAACCTTCTCCTTGTTTAGCCCGGTGAGTGGGACATCAGTGTGACTGACTGTAGAGTCACCTATGACTAGTGTCATAGGTGACCAACCTTCAAAGGGATTCATGGCCTATACCATTCCCATAGTACCATTGGCAAGGTTACACATGAGGAAATTTCAGTGGTACTTAAGGAAGGTGTGGAAACAGTACCTGCACCCTCTGGAGTTTGTGGTACCACTCTTACCCTGCCTATCCAGGGAAGTAGACTGGTGGATTGCTCAGATTGCAGATAGTCCAGGTCTTCCTCTACAACCCCCTCCCTCCAATCAGGATCTGTACACAGCTGCTTCAGTCTCGGGTTGGGGGGCAACTCTAGGAGACTGGAGAGGGAGGGACACATGGACCCACCCCCAACAGAGGGATCACATCAACATCAAGGAGATGAGAACCTTGATATTTGCCCTTTGAACCTTCAAGGGTCAAATCCTCCCAGGAATGCTGAGATGGTACACAGACAACACTGCGGTGCTGTGGTACATTTAACAAGCAAGTGGCAACGTCCTACATACTATGCAGATTGGCTTTGCAGGCGTGGGAGATGGCTAGGAGGGATACTTGTTTCTGCTCGGCAGTCTACATTCCTTCAGCCGAGAATGTGATGGTGGACTCTCTAAGCAGGTCCATGACTCAATCCCATGAATGGATGTTAAACAGGGGTGTGTTTCCTGGTCCATCGATGGGGTATTCCTCAGGTAGACTTGTTGCCTCCACCTTGAACAGACAGCTCCCAACTTACTGCACCAGGATAGTCACCCCCTGGAGCATGGAAGGCAGATGGTCTTTCCTCCCCATGGAAGGGGATGTTCGCTTATGCATTCCCTCCTTCCCTGTCGTACAAAAAGTTCTGCTGAAAATTCAGAGAGAACAACCTCAAATCTTGTTGGTGACCCCCTTTTGGCGAAGGCAGCACTGGATGTTCTTGTTTCACTGTTGCAGTCGTCACACCTGGGTTATCTGCCTGCAGGTAGCTCTGTCTTCCCTAATACCAGAAACTTAGTATTTCTGCTTCAGATGCTGTCTCTTCTTCCATAATGTCAGGTCATCAGGGGTATAAACAGCAGCAGCCGACGCCATTGCATCTGAGTTCGCAAGTGCCGGTCGGCCGCTACCTGAATTTTTCATTTTCGAGTTGAATAATCCTGAAGTCTTCTAAAGCTAAGTATCCCGTTGGGGATCCTTTTTTCTTGCTCTAACTGATGTCAGAAAAAGTTAACAATAGTCTTGCTTGTGGAAAGCAAATACCTCAGAGATTTTCATTCTTACTGTGTCACCTGTTTAGGCCCAGACCACGACGTCCCTCGCTGTCTGTTTTGTGCCTTGTTTAACGCCCTAATCATTTGTCGTCGGGCTGTCTTTGTCACTAAATTCTTTTGCGCTCGATCTCTGTATTCTGAAATGTCTTCAAAAAGCCATCCGACTACCGATCTTCCGAAAAAACGTAAAGATAAAGACCAAGACAGACCGCATAGGTCCAAAACCGCCGACAACAGTTCTGTTAAGCTTGTCACCAGTCCGCCGGTACTCTGTGAGGTGCCTTTGCAGCCCCTGATGCCTGCTGCTATGGATTCGCAGGCCTCTGCTGAGTCCCATTTGGAGTCCGGTATGCACGAGATGATTATTCGACTGGAACCATCGGATGTCTCTAACTTATATGGGTCCGAAGCTGCTGTGCAGGCACTGGCTTCTGTGGGAGTTTTTTGTCCTATCGATGTTCGAATCAAACCGATGACTTCTTTTTTAACCAAAACTACAGAGTTTCTTAGGCCTAGAGTACGCACTACACCTAGAAAACTGATTACTAAAGCGCATGCTCAAGCTCCCATGCCACAGAAACAAATGCTTAGAGTGGCTGAAGACCTTATAACTTTTTAATTGGGGGAAGGCAGCCTTCCCCTCTAAGACTAAGGATTGATTTTCCTTTTTATTCTACAGACTGCGAGTCCGATGGCTGTGATCCCTCTGATTACCAGGACATTCCCTTGTCTACCTATGAGGATTCAGATGCAGAGGATTCCATTCCCTCTGCCTCCCCTCCAGAGGACTTCTCTCTTGGTGAAACCTTGCATACTTTAAGGGAGCATTTCTGCTGGGAATGCCAGGAGTACCCACAGTCCATAAAGAGACTGAGAGAATTTCTAGACTTGCCTCAGCACAGGCCTCTAGCTATAGCACCTGTTCTGGATGTTGTAAATGATGTCTTCATTGAATCCAGTCTTACTCCTGATACTTTACCACCAGCTCCTAGAAAGCCTAACGGGTACTACAGAGTACCTGACTCTCACAAATTTATTTTTAAAAATCCCACTGCGGATCCAGAGACCATTTACCAGGGACCTAAAGGTATTAAGGCTACAACAGCCAAAAACCCTACCTCTTAGGACAGGGATTCTAGAGCTTTAGACAGATGGGGTTAAGAAGGTATATACCTCTGCAACTCTTGCCGTAAGGGCTTTAATTTGCCAGTTTCACATGGTTAAGTACCAGCAGCATATTATAGAACTAATTACACAGAAAATGTTGTTGCTTCCAGATTGTGCAGAGAGTAAAGATTCACAAGAGTTGATGCATTCTGCAATCCAAGTTAGTAAACCTACTTTGCAGTGTGGCTTTCATGCCTTAGAAGCATCTTGCAGGGCTGCGGTCACTGTGTATGTACTGAGAAGACATGCTTGGCTGAAGGAACAAATCTTGCCAGACCATGTCAAAGCAAAATTACTGGATGCTCCATTAAACCAGGAACTTTTCTTTGGCACAAAAGCAGTAGTAGTTCTTAAAAAGACTGAGGAAAAAGCTGAAGCTATGCAAACTGTTAAGGATTTCTTACAGGTACAGCCACCTAGATTCAGTAGGCATTGGACTTCTAAAAACTGGTCCTTTCCAGTCCCTCTCAGGCCTTCAGTTCAAGCCCAGAGACAGCAGACCACCAAGACTAGTCTAAGGGTATGCAGAGATCTAAGCAATGGAGTGCTCCCACCTCAGAAACAGGGAGTGGTAAGCCACCCCCTTTTGGAAAAAGTTCACAATGACTTGTCTATCATCTTTCCCAGCCATACCCAAGTACTTGCACCTCTAGGAGGAAAACTCGCCCTGCATGCAAAAATGGGATGTCCATTACCCAGAACCTATGGGTCCAAAGCATTGTATCCCAGGGAAATGGTTTCTGTTTCCTCTCACTGTCAGCCCCATGTGGGTTGCCAGACCTTCCTTTAAACCAGTGGCCAGAGGCTCAAAAGCAAGTACTTTCTCTTCTCAGTATCGGGGTTATTCAACCTGTTCCAATAGAGCAAAGGGGACAGGGTTTCTATTCCAGACTGTTCCTGGTGCCCGGAAGAGAGAATTAGGGTGCCCTATCCTGGGTCTGTCCTTTCTCAACACCTTCCTGGTGGTGCCAAATTCGAAATGCGTACACTACAACAGCTGCTTCCTATGCTAGTGAAGGACTCCTGGCTAGTCACACTAGACTTAATGCACATCCCCATAAGGGGATCTTGCAGAAAAAATAGACGTTTCAGGGCAGGCTCTATGCACTATCAGTTCTCTGTACTTCCCTTTGGCTTATCTACTGCGCCCAGGGTATTCACAAAGTGCCTGGCTCCAGCCATTGCATACGGCAGACAGAGAAATATTTAAATTTACTCATACTTGGAGGATTGCCTGATTCAGGCGGACAGTCAGGAATTGCTGCTTCAGCACCTGGCATTTGTAAAGAGACTTCTAACTTCTCTGGGGTACACCATCAACGAAAAGAAATCACATCTGTAGCCCAGCCAACAGATTGTATTCCTGGGAACAAGCTTGAACACAACTTCCCAGATGGCATTCCTCACTCCAAGAAAAGCAGGTTCATTTGACAAACTACTTCAAACTAATGGCCACCAAGACCCAGCTATCTACAAAAAAATATTGCAAGCCCTAGGGTTCATGGCCTCTTGCATTCTACTAATTCCATATGCAAGACTGCATATGAGGAAACTTCAGTGCTACTTAAAAAGTCTCTGGTGTCAACACTCTCAGGACTTGGAAACACTGATTCCTATCATTCCTTGTCTAAGGGCAGAGTTTCTTTGGTGGGCAGATGCTTGCAACCACAACAAGGGACTTTCTTTCACTCAACCCCTCGCCACCCAAAACCTGACGAGGTGCATCAGACTATGCATGGGGGGCTCACATGACAGGCAAATGGAGCCCAGGACAAATGCACCTGTATATCAATCAAAAAGAAATGTTAGCTGTACAGAATGCTCTGACAGCCTTCACATACCTTATCCTTCCAGGACAACTCTTGATAAAGACAAATGCCACCACAGTTATGTGGTACATAAACAAGCAGGGGGGAACTCATTCCTACCCACTGCAGGTTAGCCATGACCCTGTGGAACACAGCCTTGAGCAACCAAGTGCACCTGCAAGCTCAATTCCTGCCAGGCAAACAAAATTCACTGTCAGACGACTTGAGCAGAAATCTACTGGACCGACGCGAGTGGAAACTGGAACCAACTCATTCAAACTTCTAATCAACAGGTGGGGAACACCAGAGGTGGACCTCTTTGCCTCCTCCCAAAACCATCACTTGAGCAAATTTTGCACCAGAAATCCCCACAGCCAAGCATGGTGAGTGGATACCCTATCCTTTACATGGGAAAACCTCTCAATTTATGCCTTTCCCCCTCGGTCCCTCCTCTCAAAAAGTACTACTCAAGATCAAGCAGGACAGACCAAGGACAATCCTTATTGCACCAGACTGGCCATGCCAGCACTGGTACCCATTCCTATGCAGTCTGACAGCAGTGCCATGCTGGCACCTGCATCAGACCCCCTCCCTGCTGTCCCAGCAGGAGGGACAGATTTTTCATCCTCAGTGGCAAACTGTGAACCTTGCAGTCTTGCTTATTCCCTGAATACACCACCAGCAGCCCTCGGCAAACAGGTGCTGGATGTCATCCTTGAGGCCAGAAGGCCTAATACTAGGAAATTGTGGAAAAGATACTGTTCTTGGTGCCAGTCAATAGGAAAAGACACTGCCGTGCCCTCCTTGCCTCTAATTCTAGATTATCTAGCAGAGCTGCTCCACAAAGGCCTTTCCTTCTCATCAATTAAGATTCATGCCTCGGCCGTCTCAGCTCATTACAATACAGAGCCACCCCTCTTTTCTCACCCTTTGATCCAACAGTTCCTGAGAGGAGCGAACTATTTCAAACCCCCGAGGAGAGCTCCCACCCCTGCCTGAGACCTTAACTTTGTACTAGAGAGGCTCGCGCTTCCCTCTTTTGAACCTGCTGCTACAGCAGAGTTAAATTTCCTCTCTTGGAAAAACAGCCTTACTTCCAACCATCACTTCAGCAAGAAGAGTGTCTGAGCTACTGGCATTAATGGCTGTGGAACCCTTCCTTATTTCCCAGGCTGACAGGGTCTCCATCAGGATTAACCCATCATTCATGCCCGAGGTGGTATCCAGTGTGGCTTTAAACCAATCCATCCATTTATCAACCTTTTTCCCCTAATCCTCAGAATAAAGGGGAGAGGATCCTGCACTCCTTGGATGTGCACACAGGTCAAATTCTACCTTAACCAGGACTAAGCCTTTCAGAAAATCTAATCTGCTGCTAGTCAGCTTTACTATAGAGGCAGAGGGCAAGGCCATTTCAAAGCAAACCATTTCCAAATGGGTAGCACTCTGCAACCATTTCTGCTACGAACACCATGGAAAACCTATCCCACAAGGGATCAGAACTCTTTCCACTAGGGCTGCCACAACTTCTACAGCATTTCTCAGGCGGGTCCCTACTACAGCATTTCTCAGGGGAGTCCCTACCAGGGTCATCCTGGAAGCTGCAACCTGGAGTTCTGTATACATACCAAGCATTGCCACTTACCGGGCTTTTCTAAATCCAGAGCTGGATTTGACACAGCAGTCTTACAAGGCCTGGTAGCCAGCCCTAATACTTATTGTCTGCCTCCACCCTTACTCATCTTTGGGAATCAACCCAAGTGTGATGACTGCAACAGTGAAACACGAAGAACATAGTACAGTTGTGTACACTTACCATAAATGTAGATGTTTGAGTGTATTCACTGTTGCAGTCCTGGCTACTCTCCCTCCAGCCCCCTGGCTTTTGTAAACTTTCTACCTAGCCTCTTTTTGGCCATATCTCATGGGCGTGGTATTTACTTTTTACTGGAGGTGTTCCACACCATATAATTGCTTCATATTTTGGGGGCTCCTGACATCAAGGGCAAGAAAAACTGATGTAATGGTGTCGGCTGCATGTTTTATACCCCTGATGTAATGGAAGAGATGACAGTATCCAACGCAGAAATCCTAAGAGTCTTGGTATTCGGGCTGACTGAGGGCTACCTGCAGGCAGATAACCCAAGTGTGATGACTGCAACAGTGAATACACTCGAACATCTACATTTATGGTAAGTGTACACAACTGTACTTTCTGAGGTATGTGCGTGCTGACATCTGCTTTATACCCGATGTACGCTTAGTGATGCGGGCCCTTGCATGTACCTTCGCAGTAGCATTTATCTTTTGTAAAATGGCCGGATGTACAAGTCAACTGGAGGCAGATTCCCCCATGTTATGGATACAGCAGCATATAGAAGAGGACATGTAAGGTTGTGGTTAGATGTTTACGCAACTGTACTTTCTTTGAGATGACATTTTGCTATCCTGTTAACAGAATCCAAAGCTATGAACATTTGTGGCAAGAGAGATTACTCAATTGCTGTGTTGAGGTTTAATGTCCTTGACTCTTTCTCGCACCTGTTTAGTGTTGAGCTCTTCTTAATTGGCTAGACTGTGGAGAAGCTTGTGGCCCTCCTTGAATCTGATGTGAAGAAGGACCTGACTCTTAGTTTCCACTTGTGCTGACACTGTGACTGTGGTTGCATGCCATTGCCTGTACAGGATGATACGACTAGGACTGTTCAAGATGGCTTGAATACTAGCACTTTGGTTGTCTCTAATCAGGCCTATTAAGATTTTGTGAATGACTTAATAGTGAAGAAGTGGACCATGTACATCACCACACTGGAAGACATTTTGCTTCCCTTATGCTCCCTCTTCTTTTTCTAAATCTTGTAACTCACAAAAGGGAGAGTCTTTCTCACTTTACAAGGAAGGCTGTTGAGCATCACATGGTCTTGCTACCTCCTTTGCAAACCATGTCCCCAAGGACAACTTTTAGGGCCTAAGCATAGCAGTCATGATTATAATCTGGGACAATCCGGGACCAGTGATGGTGTGTTGTCATGCTGCACTGTATGCTAGAGATCTTAAGCCCTCCCTTGGAAGAAAGAGCTCCACTCAGTAACTAAGTTATTTGAGCAGAAATACTGGGATGTATCCTGGCTTAAATGTTAAAAACAATCATAGAGCATGCTGTCCTTAATTTAGAACGGGGTACATTGGTAGTAACAAGGCTTATAGTCCTGAGGAGACTAGACCATATTCACAGGTCGTCTTACAGTGACAAACACATGTTGTGGATCATAGTGTTGCCAGACCCACCAGCCTCCTGATGGGCCTTCCATTCAAATAGTGTAATCTGCCTCTAGTCATTTTGATGCATGTTTCATCAGCAGTGTAGGAAGTTACCTTTGGCACCCCATTGGTTGTCATTTTATTTGAATCATCCCCTTTGTGGAAGGGGCTCCACATCAACCATTTTGTGTTCCTAGCAATCTCCAAAAGGGCTTGGAGAAAAATATGGAACTGCCACTTAAAATTTATTTTAGGTAAACTTGTCCTATGGCAGCTAATCACGTAGGTGAGCATGTGTTGTACCCCATGAGCAATTGAAACTGCTTATCTTTTTGTGAGTAGTCGATAAAGGCATCACTGTTTGAGGTTCGCATGCTACTGAAAATGAGAATGAGCAGTAGGAGTTGGGGGTTGTCCTTTAACTCTGTTTTTCTTTTGCATGCTGGGACCTTGCCCATTGGCTTCTCTAGCTTTCTGTTTGGCCAATTTTTCTTGTAAAACAGGAGCTTGGTATTTCTGAGCTAGCAAAAGCTGTATAGCCCATTTGTTCTTGGCTTGGAATCTTAATCAACCCTTTGTTTCCTATCAAGAGTCTGCTTGTAAGGAGCTGTCCTGTTGGCTGGTTATGGGGGGGTAACCTACCCCCTCGCTGTCTCTTATGAGCCCACAGTCACTGTTTCCCTAGTGGAAGTGTTCCCTCTGCACATTAGTTTCTTCTTGGCTACTTATTACAAATGCACTATGGTGGTGTGAGCTCAGATGACTTGGAACTCCACTATGTAAACTCCTAGTGCTACCGCTATGTATTCACCTTGTGGTGAGCAAGAGCTGCCTTCCTGTCTCCCCAGGATGGGAAGACTGGCAAAGTTTTGATTATTGACCAAGACATTATCCACCCTTCTCCCAGTACTGCGTTTGTTAGGTAATTCCAACCTGATAAACATACCAACATACAACAAGCAAAGGAAAATATGAAGGTGTTACTGATTGATGCTGGTAGCCTAAACTAGAAACTCCACTCCCTACAAAAGTCCTTCTCACCCTGGAGGATGTGGACTTCTGTGTAGTGATGGAAACATGGTTTAAAATGGTAGAGAGCACTCCAGCTGTGCAGAACTGTAATGCCTTCTGTATTTTGACCAGTTACTGCACAGGATGTGGAAAAGGAGGTATCTCAGTCTTCATCCAGAAGTGATTTGCATCAAGGCTGGTAAAGCAGCATGATACACTAGATTTTCATGTCCAAATAACCATCAGAAAGGTCCTGTACTATCTAATAGCTAGTTATAGAACTCTCTCTCTATGAACAAAAAAAGTTACAACACCTATCTACAAGAACTAGAAGAACTCTATTAAACCCAATACCATATTCCTAGGTGGTCTAAACTGTCTAGCTTTAGACTGGGAAACTTTCAGTACTAGTGCACAAGCATAGTGATTCCTGGATTCTTGATTAAATCGTTCCAGAGCATTTGTGTTGATAGAGTACCCACTAGGGGAAGAAAATCTTGTATCTTGTTCTTATTAATATGGGAGCATCTTGCACCATACCTTGCAAATCATCATCACTTGTTGGGTGCAACCATAAAGCAGTCTCCCTTAAAGTAAAATTGAAAGCAGAGATCCATTCCACACAAGGTACCTTTAGAAATTTCTCTAAGGCAAACTACCTAGTCTTAAATGATATATTAGCAAGCTTTAAATTCCTACCAAACAGAATTAACTCTCTAGAATACATGGAAACGTATTCCACCACAGTTGACCCTGTAGAAAGAGGCACAGGGTGCAAACCCCAGAAACAAACCCACAAAATGGAACAATGTCAACAAGCTCTATTATAAAAGGAAGAGAATTTTGACCAAAAGGGGAATAAATAAATAAATAAATAAATAAATTTTAAAAAAAAAAAATTAAAAAAAAATCCCAGAATGCTGGAGCTTTTCTCACTGAAAAAAAAAAAAATCCTCAGGAACTTAGTAAAATCCACCAAAGCCATGGTAAAGGCTAAAGTTGCCCTCCAAGCCAAAGACGATCACAAGGCCTTTTTTAATTACATTTTTAATCTTTAAAGCACAATACAGCCATGCACTGAGCTGATTGAGAACGATGTTACCTGCACTGAGGCTGAAGATAGTGTCAACATACTAGCTGATAAATTCAGTTATAACTCTACCTCTCTCTTCCTTCAGTCTGTCCCTCAAGATTTTCCTGAAACTGACTAGCCTCCCAACTATTATAGGTTCATAGGCGTTTACTAGGCCAACGATCATAAGGGCCTTTTTAAGCTTAGCCATGCTTCCCAAATCTCTTGACAAGTTCTGATACCCTTGATAAGTGAAGCAGGGGCTTGGGAGATGAAACATTTACAAGCTAGGGCCTGGGAGATGACCATTTACAGGTTGCCTGTGTCCATTAGAGAGACAGGTGCCAAACCAGGGATGAACTTCCTGTTCCCCATCCAGTTGTCCCGGTTGCACTTGAATTGGGTTAGGGAGGAACTCGGCTTCACATGGATGAGTAGCCTGTTCCAGAGACAGGCTAATCTCTTTTATATGTACCTGTCTCTCCAGCAGGTCCTATTTGTATTACAGGCAAGAGTTAAGTCCTTAGAAAGGGTAATTCTGGTCCTGTTTGAACTCCTGCATATCCACAAAACAATCAGAGTGGAGTCTGACAATGTCCTGTATGTCTGGCATAGATCTCCTCTCAAAAGCCTGTAGGAAACAGAATACAGGGATAGAGCCTTGAGGCAGTCTGCATAAGACATTTTACTTAAGAGCTGTATTCTTTTAGTGAGGATCCTCTGTGGATGTTCAGTTGTTGGATATACCTGGTTAAGTGCATACCAAAGGGGGCATTGTACTCAATGATAGGTCTGGTGAATGCCAAGAACAGTGACTTCCTTGGACTTTAGATGCCATACCTTTTGTTTATAAATTGCGCAACATAGAACAATTTCCTCACTACTATAGACATGTGATGGTCAAAGGCTAGATTACTATCTGTGTGTCAATAAGTCCCGGACTACTGGGTCAACTCTAAGGGGTGTGTTGTCAATGTGATGGTTACCATGGGTGGATGACTTCCTGAAGGATACAGTTATGCCATGGCTCTAATACCAGTTTGTCTGTGTCCGCCCCTCCTGGAGATCATTTGTGTCAGTGTAGTATTCAGTGACTGCTCCTAATTTGTAGTTCTCTGCAAATTTAGTCAGTCAGAGACCACTGACATTGGCCTTGATTTCAGAGAAGTAAATGCTAAAAAGGAACAGTCCAAGGACTGATCCCTGAGGGGACTCCACTTGTGACTGGCCTCTTTGTAGCAGTGGACTCCCCAATTCTAACTTCCTGGGTTCTGTCTGAGCCAGTTGGCCATCCACTGGGTAATGTACATGTTTATACATAACCTCTTCGGTGGACTTCCCAATTTTAACTTCCTGGGTTCTGTCTATGAGCCAGTTGGCCATCCACTGGGTAATATACATGTTTCTACCTAACCTCTTGAGTTTGTCAAGAATGCCTGAGCTGGGGTATTGTGTCAAATGCGTTGGGCAGGTCAAGGTAGGCAGTGTGAGCCATTTTGGCCTCATCCATTGCTTTGGTGACCTTCTCAAAGAAGTCCACCAGGTTGAGTAGGCATGATCTGCCCTTGACGAAACAAAAATGGTTTGGGTCTAGTGTCTGGAAATTTACTATATTACTATTGATCATTTCCATGGGATTTCTTTCCATGGGTTTACATACAAGACTAATGGGTCTGTAGTTTCCAGGGTCTGTAAATGGCTCACCTTTGTACAGAGGGATGACTGTTGCTGATGTTCATCGTGTTACACTGCTGCAGTCATTACACTCGGGTTATCCTGCCGTCAGGCGGTCCCGCAGTCGGACCGAGTTCCAAAGTCTTGGTCCGGCGTCGGTTGCTGTCGCTTCTTCCCTGATGTCAGTGTACCAGGGGTATATAAGATGCATCCGACGCCATTTTCTTCAGTCTTCTGGTGCCCAAAGCAGAAGCAGTTCGCAAGTGCCGGTCGGCCGACTCCTGAGATTTTCGAAGTCGGATTTCAGATCCGAAGTCTTCAATAAAGCTAAGTACCCCATTGGGGAAACTTTTTTCTTGCCTCAGACCGATGTCAGAAAAAGTTAATAATTGTATTTCTTGTGGGAAGCAAATATCTCATAAGGACTTCCACTCTTACTGTATTCCATGCCTAGGCCCTGATCACGACGTCACTAGTTGTCGGTTTTCTGCTAGATTTAACAAACACACTATAAAAAGACGTTTTGATTTTGCTTTGCACTACTTTGGCCGAAGGTTCAATTATACGATGCAGTCGGATCAGCAGACGACCTCAGTACCGAAAAAACACAAAGACAAGGATAAAGACAGGCATCTGAGGTCCAAAACAGACGACGAAACCTCTTCTAGGCCAGTCGCCGGTTCTCAGTGAGGCGCTTTCGCAGCCCCTGACTCACACTACCTCAGAGCCACAGGCCGCTTCCGACTCCCACGTGGAGACATCTAGGCCTCTGGAAACTCAAGGTATTGGACCTATGGAAACTAATCCCTCAGATGGGTCTGGAGCCGCTGAGCAGGCATCGGCTTCTGAGGGTGTTTTCAGACCTTCACAGCTTACCATTTAAAATAACAGCCAAGACAAAGGTACCATTAAAGACAAAGAAACAAGTACAGCATTCTCCTGGACAGTCCTCCATGCCCAAGAAACAGATGCTTAAAATGGCCGAAGACCTCATTACTCTAATCAGGGGTTCCCATCCCCCTCCTGAGAAAGGGCATAGGCAGGATACAGACTGACTCCTCTGATCAGGTTTCCATTTCCTCTGATTCCTCTTCAGACCAGGGATACTCTCTACCCCCCTATAAGGACCCTGATGCTGAAGAATCTATCCCTTCAGCCTCTCCTCCTGAGGATTATTCTTTTGGGGAAACTTTACATACCATGAGGGAGCATTTCCATTGGGAAAGCCAGGATTACTCAGAATCCAAGAAAAGGCTCAGGGATTTCCTCTTATTGCCTCAACACAGGCCCCTGGCTATTCCGCCAGTGCTAGATATTGTGGATGATGTGTTCTCTGAATCCAGTTTATCTCCTGACTCTTTGCCCCCTGCTCCAGCCAAACCAGATAGGTATTAGAGTCCCTGACTCTCACCAGTTTCTTTACAAAAACTCTTCTGCTGATCCAGAAACTATTTCCCAAGGTCCAAAAGGGGTTAAGGCTTCCATTGCAAAAAATCCAGTAACCTCTGACAGATTCCAGAGCTTTGGATAGATGGGGGAAGAAAGTATACACTTCAAAATTTAGCAGTAAGAGCTTTAAATTGCCAGTTTCACATGCTTAAGTACCAACAATATTTAATGGCTCAGTTAAAACAGAAAATGCTTGCAAGCTCAGAAGCTCCTGATTGTAAAGAGATGCAGGATTTATTGCATGCAGTTGAACAGGTGGGAAAACATACTCTGCAATGTGGTTTTGATTCTTTAGAGGCCTCTTGTAGAGCCGCAGTTACAGGTTCTGTGATTCGAAGACATGCTTGGTTAAAAGAACAAAGTTTACCTGATCATGTTAAGGCAAAATTATTGGATGCTCCTTTACAGCATGATACTTTGTTTGGTATTAAGGCAGAAGAGGTATTAAAGAAAATGGAGGATAAAGCTAAATCTATGCAAACAGTCAAGGATTTCTTACAGGTACAGCCACCTCGGTTTAGCAGAAATTGGCCAACAAAGAATTTGTCCTTTCCAGTGTCAGACAGGCCACAGAGAGGCACATCTCAACTCCAAGGCTCAAACAGACGACGACAGTGGGGCACCTCAACCTCAAAAGGTGGTGAGGACAAGCCTCAGCCTTACAGGAAACAGTCACAATGACTTTCCCCTTCGTATGCCAAGCACGTCCCTTTTGGAAGCCCCCTAGGGGGAAAACTAGCACTTTTTTCTCAAAACTGGCAAACAGTCACCCAAGACAAATGGGTCCTGAATATTGTGTCTCAAGGTTACAGATTCCACTTTCATACTTTACCAAGGCTAAAAGGAATGTCAGACCTGCCACAAAATCAATGGGCAGAGGCACAAAAACAAATTTCAGCCCTCATGGACATGAGAGCTATTCAAAAAGTACCACAACAGGGAGAAGGATTTTACTCAAGACTCTTCCTGGTCCCCAGAAAGGACAAGGCCTGGAGACCCATACTAGACCTTTCAATTCTGAATACTTACCTGGATATTCCGAAATTCAAAATGTTGACATTACAGCAGCTTCTACCCATGCTGGGCAAGAAGGCTTCGCTTGTTACTCTGGACCTCAGAGGCATACCTGCATGTCCCTATCGGACAAAATTGCAGAAGATACCTCATATTCAAAGCTGGTACAATGCACTACCAATTCTCTGCTCTGCCCTTTGGCTTATCTACTGCGCCCAGGGTCTTCACAAAGTGCCTGGCACCAGTAATTGCGTTTTGCCGACAAAAAGGAATTCAAATATATCCATACCTGGACGACTGCCTCATTCAAGCAGAGACAAAGGACATTCTTCTACAGCATCTGGCATTTGAAAAAAGGTTGCTAATTTCTGTAGGGTACACAGTAAACGAAAATAAGTCAAAACTAGTGCCCTCGCAACAGATTATATTCCTGGGTGCCAGCTTAAATACAATGGCCCAGATGGCTTACCTCACGCCAGACAAACAAGTTCAACTAACTCAATATTTTCAATTGCTGGCAAAGTCCCATCTCCCTGCAAGAAAAATTCTGCAGGCCCTGGGATTCATGGCATCCTGCATACTACTAATACCATATGCCAGACTGCATATGAGGAAATTACAATGGTACCTGAAAAGTGTTTGGACTCAACACTCTCACAGTTTAGAAGCAGTAATACCAATGATTCCCTGCCTACAACAGGAGTTTCGATGATGGGCACAGGCATGTCACCTAATCAAGGGTCAGCCTTTTACCCAACCCACAGCCAGGCAAACTCTAAAAACAGATGCTTCGGATTACGCCTGGGGAGCACACATGGCAGGAAAATGCATTCAGGGCAAGTGGACCACAGACCACATGCATCTTCACATCAATCAAAAAGAGATGTTGGCTGTTCAGAATGCCCTAACAGCTTTCAAGGACCTTCTACATCCAGGACAATTACTACTAAAGACAGACAACACCACAGTAATGTGGTACATAAGCAAGGGGGCACTCATTCTTATCCCCTATGCAGGCAAGCCATGACCTTGTGGAACACAGCTCTAATGTATCAAGTTCACCTGCAAGCACAATTCCTGCCAGGAAAGAAAAATACTCTGGCAGACGATCTAAGCAGAAATATCATGGACCCTCACGAATGGAAATTGAATCCACAAATCTTCAGCATGGTAACGCAAAAGTGGGGATGCCAAGACTTAGATCTTTTTGCCTCACCACTGAATTGCCAACTACAAAAATTCTGCACAAGGACTTATCACAAACAAGCATGGGAAGTGGATGCTCTTCTGTTCAGCTGGAAAAACCTAAAAGTTTATGCCTTCCCGCCACTGCCTCTCCTTTCAAAGGTACTCCTAAAAGCCAGACAAGAAAAACCACAGATGATCCTGATTGCTCCAGACTGGCCACGCCAGCACTGGTACCCTATCTTAAAGAACTTGGCTCAAGGACCACCATGGATTTTGCCTCAAATTCCACACCACCTGACTCAACAAAACAATCGGATCCTGCACGGTCAGCTCAAAACCCTAAACCTGGGTGCATGGCAGATACATTAGTCAAAAAGGCAACACCTCTCTCTAAAGCTGTTATGGATGTCATTTTGGAGGCCAGGAGGCCTAGCACCAGGAAAACTTACTCAGAAAAATGGAAGAGATTCTGCGCCTGGAACCAGGCTCAAAGCCTTGACCCTCTGGTTCCAAACATTCCTCAGATTTTACAATACTTAACTGAGATGCTGGACAGAGGCCTATCCTTCTCATCAACTAAGATCCACGCCTCTGCCATTTCAGCACATTACAACATGGATCCTCCTTTATTCTCTCATCCCTTGCTAAAGCAGTACCTCAGAGGGGCTAAAAACATAAGACCGCCCCGGAGAACACCAACACCAACTTGGGACCTGAATTTCGTTTTGGAAAAACTGACCCTACCACCTTTTGAGCCAGCCAATACAGCCGATCTAAAAAATTTTTATCATGGAAAACAGCTCTGCTCCTGGCAGTAACTTCAGCATGAAGAGTCTCAGAGCTACAGGCATTAATGGCCGTGAAACCTTTTATAATTTTTTATTAGGACAGGGTATCTTTAAGGACAAACCCCCTACCTTTATGCCAAAGGTGGTATCTAGTATGGCTCTTAACCAAACCATCCATTTGCCAACTTTTTATCCAAACCCCCAGAATAAAGGGGAGAAACTTCTGCATTCTTTGGACATACACAGGCAACTACGCTTCTGCTTGGACAAAACAAAGGCTTTCAGGAAAACTGAGCAACTGTTTGTAGCGTATGCTGCAGGATCACAGGGCAAGGCGATCTCAAAGCAGACTATATCCAAATGGATAGGACACTGTAATCGGTACTGCTACACACAGCATGGAAAATCAGTCCCAAATAACATTAGGCCACATTCCACCAGGGCAACAGCCACTTCAACAGCCTTTCTCAGAGGAGTACCTACCAAGGAAATTTTGGAGGCTGCAACTTGGAGTTCAGTGCACACCTTTACCAAGCATTACCACCTGCCTCTTTACTCTAAATCCAGAGCAGGATTTGCCACTGCAGTTCTGCAGGGTCTCATAGCCAATCCTAACTCTTTATAGACAAGCCACCCAACCTCAGCTTTGGGATTCTACCCAAGTGTAATGACTGCAGCAGTGTAACACGATGAACATAGTACAGATGTTCATCGTGCATACAGCTGCAGTCATAACAGATGGGTTATCCTGTCAGGCGGGTCCTCGGTCGGCCGAATTCCAAAGTCTAGGTCCGGCATCGGTTGTCGTCACTTCCTCCCTGACGTCAATGCGGCAGGGGTATAAAAGAGGCAGCCGACGCCATTTTCTTCAGTCTTTCTTGCCGCGCGGTGCCTGAATCAGAAGCAGTTCGCAAGTGCCGGTCGGCCAGCTCCTGAGATTTACGAAAGTATTTCAGCCGAAGTCTTCTTGAAAGC
This sequence comes from Protopterus annectens, assembly GCF_019279795.1. Classification (NCBI taxonomy): domain Eukaryota; kingdom Metazoa; phylum Chordata; order Ceratodontiformes; family Protopteridae; genus Protopterus; species Protopterus annectens. Next base: position 1,502,757,616 of record NC_056732.1, on the reverse strand, counting down.
TAAGTACCCCGTTGGGGAAACATTTCTTGCCTCAGACCGATGTCAGACAAAGTTAATAATTGCATTTCATGTGGGAAGCAAATACCGCATAAGGATTTCCACTCTTACTGTATACCTTGCTTAGGCCCAGACCACGAAGTCTCGGCCTGCCCCGTTTTTGTGCTAGATTCAACAAACACACTATTAAGCGTCGGGCGGAGTTCGCCCTTCACTTTTTTGGCAAAAACTGTAATTATGTTATGTCGTCGGATACTCCGACTCCAGTTTTGAGCAAAAAACGCAAAGATAAGGACGGGCATATGAGGTCCGTATTACCTACTGATACCACGCTAAGGCCGACTACCGGTTCTCCGGTACTCAGCTAGGCGCTTACGCAGCCCCTGAGTAACAATGACTATGCATTACTGGTGTCTTCACTACCCGAGGTCGCACCATTCCTACTACAGATACAGACGCCACTCCTGGCGGGGAAACTCAGAATTTAGACAGGCCTGCCATTTCTCAAGGGGTCTTCAGGCCTTCCTCCTTCTCTATTAAAGCCTTCACTAAATCTAAAACAGCCATGAAAACCAAAAAACAGGTTCCTCAGACACCCTCTCAAGGCACCATGCCTAAAAAACAGATGCTTAAAATGGCTGAGGATTTGATTACTCTTATCCGGGGTTCTCAACCCCCCTCTGACAAAAGGCCCAGATTAGAGGAAGACTACCCTTCCTCAGATCAAGCTTCTATTACCTCAGAACTCTCTGAGGACCAGGATTGTGCCTATTCTCCATTCGAAGACTCTGATGCAGAGGAGTCTATTCCCTCTGTCTCCCCCCCTGAGGACGTCTCTTTTGGAGAAACCCTGCATACATTGAGGGAACACTTTCACTGGGAAGGCCAAGATTACTCGGATTCCAAGAAAAGGCTCAGGGAATTTCTTCTGCTCCCCCAGCATAGGCCTCTGGCTATCCCTCCTGTTTTAGATATATTGGATGATGTGTACACAGAAGCCAGCCTTAATCCTGATTCTTTGCCTCTAGTTCCTGTTAAACCAGACAGGTATTACCGGGTTCCTGATTCTCACCAGTTCCTATATAAAAGCCATACTGCTGACCCAGAAACTATTTCACAGGGTCCCAAGGAAATTAAGGCCTCTACTGCTAAAAAGCCATTACCTTCAGAGAGAGATTCCAGATCTTTAGAAAGGTGAGGGAAAAAGGTGTACACCTCTGCCACTTTAACCATGAGGGCATTAAACTGTCCGTTCCATATGTTAAAGTATCAACAGTTTTTGATATCTCAGCTTAAAAGCAAAATGACACAACCAGAACAACCAGATTTAAAAGAGTTGCAGGATTTGTTGCATGGTGCAGAGCAAGTGGGTAAATATACCTTGCAGTGTGGTTTTGATGCTTTAGAGGCCTCATGTAGAGCTGCTGTTGCGGGGTCTGTTATACGTAGGCATGCTTGGCTCAAAGAGCAAACCTTACCAGATCATGTTAAAGCTGAATTATTAGATGCACCTCTTCAAAAAGATGTATTGTTTGGTGTTAAAGCAGAGGAGGTGCTGAAGAAAATGGAGGAAAAAGCGAAATCAATGCAAACAGTGAAAGATTTCCTGCAGGTACAGCCTCCCCGTTTCAGCAGAAACTGGCCTTCAACAAATTGGTCCTTTCCAGCCACGGACAGACCTCAAAGGGGCAGATACAGGTGTCCAAGGGGTAGAGGGCAACCTCAAGGATCTTTCAGAGCCAGACAGTGGCAAGCACCAACCCCAAGAGGTGGAGAAGATAGATCACAGTCTTTTAGAAAACAGACACAATGACTTCCCCCTACACCTGCCAAGCAAAGCTTTAATGGCAGCACCTTTGGGCAGAAAACTGACATTATTCTGAAAAAAATGGCATATTGTTACAAAAGACAAATGGATTCTGGACATTATAGACAGAGGCTACAGGTTCCGCTTTCACACCCTTCCAAAAATGAGACGCATGCCAAACCTGCCACAAAATCAAAGGGCAGAGGCACAAAAACAAATTTCAGCTCTCATGGACATGAAAGCAATTCAAGAGGTACCTGCAAAAGAACAAGGTCAAGGGTTTTTTTCCAGACTATTCCTGGTTACAAGGAAAGACAAAGATTGGAGACCTATCTTAGACCTATCCATCCTAAGCATATATCTACGGGTGCCAAAATTCAAGATGCTCACATTACAGCAGCTTCTTCCCATGCTGGGCAAGTAACATTGGACCTCAAGGAGGCATACCTGCATGTCCCTATCAGACAAGATTGCAGAAGATAGCTCAGATTTCTTGCAGGTTCAACCCATTACCAATTCTCTGCATTGCCCATTGGCTTATCTACTGCGCCCAGAGTGTTTACGAAATGCCTGGCATCAGTAATCGCCTTCTGCAGACTACAAGGGATACAAATCTGCCCATATCTGGACGACTGCCTGATCCAAGCGGACAGCAAGGACATACTACTGCAGCACCTGGCGTTTGTGTATCCCAGGAAGTTCAACAGTTTTATTACAGTCGACAAAAAGAAATCAAAACTAATACCCTCTCAACAAATAATTTTCCTGGGTGCCAACTTGGATACAACCACCCTGATGGCCTACCTCACGCCAGACAAGCAAGGGCAACTGTCTCAATACTTCAGAAAAATGGCAACTTACACCAGGCTAACTGCAAGGAAAGTCCTGCAGGCTCTGGGATTCATGGCATCTTGCATCCTACTTATCCCATGTGCAAAGCAGAATATGAGGAAATTTCAATGGTACCTAAAAAACTTATGGTTTCAACACAGCCACAGCTTGGAAGCAATTGTACCACTCATTCCATGCCTTCAAAAGGAATTAATGTGGTGGGCTCAAGCTTGCCAAAGAAACACAGGTCTTCCTTTCTGTGTACCTCAAGCAACTCAAATCATTACAACAGACACCTCAGACTACGCCTGGGGAGCACACGTGACAGATCAATGCATTCAGGGAAAATGGGCACGAAAAGAGAAGCTCCTTCACATCAACCAAAAGGAAATGCTAGCCATGCAAAAGGCTATTATGACCTTTAAAGACCTACTGCATCCAGGCCAGCTATTGATAAGGACAGACAACACCACAGTGATGTGGTACATAAACAAACAGGGAGGAACTCATTCATACCCCCTGTGCAGGCAAGCCATGACCCTATGGAACACAGCACTGGAATTGAAAATTCAACTACAGGCACAATTCCTGCTAGGGAAGGAAAACACACTGGCAGACAACCTAAGCAGAAATATGACAGATCCACACGAATGGAAGTTGCATCCTCAAATTTTCACAAAGATAACTCTGGCGTGGGGACAGCCAGACAGATCTCTTTGCTACCCACAGAAATTGCCAGTTGAAAAAATTTTGTTCAAGGACCTATCATCCACGGGCCTGGAAAGTGGAGGCACTTTCCTTCAATTGGGCAACATTGACAGTCTATGCCTTCCCGCCTCTTCCTCTGCTGCCCAAAGTTCTATTAAAAGCCAGAGCAGAGAGGCCGAAAATGATTCTCATTGCTCCAGACTGGCCAAGGCAACACTGGTGTCCGCTCCTGAAGAGCCTGACACATTCCCCACCATGGATCTTACCTGTAGTCCCTCTTCTGTTGTCCCAGCACAACTACAAAACCCTTCACAGCCATCTCAAAACTCTAAATCTAGCTGCATGGAGAATTCCTTGATTTCCCAACAGTTTCTCCTCTCCAAGGAAGTGCAGGATGTCATCTTGGAGGCCAGAAGACCTTCTACTAGAAAGGCCTACTCCACCAAATGGAAACGATTTTGTGCCTGGAATCAAAAGAAGGGACAGAATCCTTGGGTAATAAAGATACCTCAAATTTTACAGTACCTAGCTGAGATGTTAAACAATGGACTTTCCTTCTCCTCCAAGATCCACGCTTCAGCCATTTCTGCACAATACAACACAGATCCTCCTTTATTCTCTCATCCTCTTAAGGCAGTTCCTCAGAGGGGCAAAGAATATAAAACCCCCAAGGAAACTACCAGTCCCTGCTTGGGACCACAACTTCGTATTGGAAAAGCTGACCCTTCCTCCCTTCGAGCCAGCTTCTTCAGCAGAGTTACAGTACTTGTCATGGAAAACAGCCTTTCTTCTGGCTATCGCCTCAGCTCGCAGGGTTTCGGAGCTACAGGCCCTCACGGCTGTGCAACCATTCATCATTTTCCATCAGGACAGAGTTTCCTTACCAACCAACCCTACCTTTATGCCAAAGGTAGTATCCAGTGTAGCTTTGAATCAGACTATCCACTTACCTACCTTTTATCCTAATCCACAAAACAAAGGGGAAAGACTACTACATTCCTTGGACATTCACAGACAACTTTGTTATTATTTGGACAGGACAAAGCCATTCAGGAAATCTGAGCAACTCTTTGTGTCCTATGCTGCAGGTGCTCAAGGAAAGGCTATTTCCAAACAGACAATTTCAAAATGGATCGCCCACTGCATACGCTTTAGTTACTCATTTCATGGAAAAACTGTGCCTGCATGCATCAGATCCCATTCCACCAGAGCCACAGCTACCTCTGCAGCCTTCCTCAGGGGGTCCCTACCAAGGATATTTTGGAAGCAGCCACCTGGAGTTCAGTGTGCACTTTCTCCAAACACTATCACCTCCCACTATACTCTAAATCTAGAGCAGGCTTTGCCACAACAGTCCTGCAGGGCATCCTAGCCCCTCCTAGTTCCACTTGGTGCCTACCACCCTTACTTAGCTTTGGGATTCTACCCATCTGTTATGACTGCAGCTGTATGCACAATGAACATAGTACAGTTTTGTACCTACCATAAATGTAGATGTTCGAGTGCTCATACAGCTGCAGTCCAGGTTTCCCTCCCTCCAACCCCTCTTAGGACAGGCCTTATGACAAACCCTTTTCATATAACCTTTTGGGGTACTCTTTTATGGTCTATTTGCTTGCAACTACTGATGTTCTTCATCTCACATTGCTGCAGTCATAACCTGTGGGTAGTCCGCTGTCCTCGGTCGGCCCGAATACCAAAGTGTTAGGCTGGCGTCGGTCATGGTCGCTTAGATCTGACGTCAGTACGCCGTGGTACTAAAGCGCATGACCGACGTCATATCCTCAGTCTTTCTTGCCGCATGGTCCGAAGCAGAAGCAGCATTTGCAAGTGCCGTTCGGCGTCCTGAAATTTTCGTATTCTGAGTTTCAGACCGAAGACCAAGTTGGGCTAAGTACCCCGTTGGGGAATATTTTTGTCTTTTCTTGCCTCAGTTAAATCCGGATGTCAGAAAAAGTGAATAATTGTATTTCTTGTGGGAAACAGATACCTCATAGGGATTACCACTCTCTCTGTATTCCTTGTTTGGGGCCTGAGCACGACGTAGTCGGGTGTCGCTTTTGTGCTAAATTTAATAAGCGCACCATTAAACGTCGGTTAGATTGTGCTAGGCTTGTCTTCAGTAAGCAGTGTAATTACAATATGCCGTCGGATCCTCCGACGCCCGCTACCGCGAAGAAGCGTAAGGAGAAATCATTGAAATCCAAGCAGGATGAGTCGTCCGTTCCGGACGCCGGTTCTTTAGAAACCACGGTGGACTCTGTGGATCCGGCCGAGGTTTCAGTTGAGTCTCAGGGGGAACCTTTAGTTTTGCAAGATGTGGCCTCTCAGGAGTCGGGTCAGGCTGAGGGGGCCTATCGGGTTGCTGTGCTCCCTTCTTTGTATAAGGTGGTTAGGCCTTCTCCCTCTGTCTCTAAGGTACCTTCAAAGGCCAGGCCTGGTTTGTCTTCCTCTGGCATCAGTCCTAGTTCTGCAGGTTCTGTGCCTAAAAAACACATGCTTAAAATGGCAGAAGATTTAATTACCTTGATTAGAGGTTCTATGCCCCCTCCAGATAAGAGGCCTAGGGTGGAGCCAGAGTTGGAAGGATTGGAACATTCTTCAGATTATTCAGAGTCTTCGGCTGAAGACATTCAGGATTTTCCCCCTTATTCTGATTCTGACGCAGAGGATTCTAGTCCCTCTACTTCCCCTCCAGAGGATTTTTCTTTTTCAGAAACCCTGCATTCTATGAGGGAGCATTTTAAATGGGAAGGTCAGGATTTCTCAGATTCCCGAAAGAGGCTTAGGGAATTCTTGTTTTTACCACAACATAGGCCCTTGGCTATACCTCCGGTTTTGGATGTTGTACAGGATGTTTTCTCTGAGGCTTCCCTTAATCCAGACTCTTTGCCTCCTGCCCCGGTTAAGCCAGACCGGTATTACAGGGTGCCAGAGGCTCATAAATATTTGTATAAGAGCCCTAGGGCTGACCCAGAAACTATTAGCCAGGGACCTAAGGGTGTCAGGGCTTCTGTTGTAAAGAATCCAGTTCCCATGGATAAGGACTCTAAGAGCTCTGGATAGGTGGGGTAAAAAAGTGTATACCTCTTCCACTCTTGCAATGAGGGCTTTAAATTGCCAGTTTCATATGCTGAAGTACCAGAATTTTCTTCTTAGTCAATTGAAATCTAAGGTGGATGCTTTAGCAGAGGGCTTAGAGTGTAAAGAATTACAGGATTTGGTTCATGCCTCTGATCAGGTGGGTAAGCATTCTTTGCAGTGTGGTTTCGATGCTTTGCAGGCCTCTTCCAGGGTGGCTGCCACTGGATCAGTTATTCGTAGGCACGCTTGGCTTAAGGATCAGAACTTGTCAGAGCATGTTAAAGCTCGAATTTTGGATGCTCCCCTTCAGTCTGAAGTTTTGTTTGGTTCTCCTGTGGAGTCAGTCTTGAAGAAAATGGAGGACAAAGCTAAGTCTATGCAGACTGTTAAAGATTTTTTACAGGTGCAGCCCCCTAAGTTTAGCAGAAATTGGCCTACTAAGGGATGGGCTTACCCTTCTTCTGATTTACAGTCTAGGGGCAGATCTAGACGTGGTAGGGGCAGAGCTCATGCACAGGGTTCTTTTAGGCCTAGGACGTGGAGTTCCCCTGCACAGTCTACAGGTGAGGGCAGGGGCCAGTCCTTTCGTAAACAGACCCAATGACCTGCATCTTCAGCTGCCTGATCCTTGTCTGGCAGCTCCTCTGGGAGGAAAGTTGGCACTTTTCAGGCAAAATTGGCTTTTAGTCACCCAGGACAAATGGGTGTTGGACATTATAAACCGAGGCTACAAGTTTTATTTCCACACATTGCCCCCTTTCAAAGGCATGCCAGACGTTCCTCCTCAGCAAAAGGCAGAGGCTAACAAACATATTTCTTTACTTCTTCAGATGGGAGCTATCCAGCAGGTCCCTCCATCAGAGGTGGGCCTGGGATTTTATTCTCGCCTGTTTCTTGTACCAAAGAAAGGAGACACTTGGAGACCAATTCTGGATTTGTCTATTCTCAACACATTCCTGGACATTCCAAAATTCAAAATGTTGACTTTGCAACAACTTCTACCTATGCTAGGCAAAGATCATTGGATGGTAACTCTGGATCTCAAGGAGGCTTATCTTCATATTCCTATCAGGCCAAGCTGCAGGAGATTCCTGCGTTTTCGGGCTGGGACTTTACATTATCAGTTCTCTGCATTGCCCTTTGGCTTATCTACTGCACCCAGGGTGTTCACAAAGGTTCTGGCTCCGGTGATAGCCTTCTTACGGTTAAGAGGAATACAGATTTATCCTTATTTGGACGATTGCCTGATTCTTGCTCAAGACAAAGACAAGCTACTTCACCATCTTCAGTATGTTATGGCAGTGTTAAGGTGCCTGGGGTATTCTGTGAACGAAATAAAGTCCAGTCTAGTACCCTCTCAGGACATGTGCTTTCTGGGTGTGAGACTGAATACAGCCTCTCAGATGGTGTTTTTGACCCCAGACAAGCAAAGAAATCTTACCCTTTACTTCCAACAATTGTCCCTCCTGTCCAGGCTGACTGCAAGGACAGTCCTTCAAGCCTTGGGGTTCATGGCATCTTGTATTCTGGTGCTTCCCAATGCCAAACTGCATATGAGGAAGTTACAATGGTATCTCAAAAGTGTATGGACTCAACACTGCCACGATTTGGACACTGTCATTCAGATAATACCTTGCATTCAGAAGGAATTTTTGTGGTGGGCTCAGGAATGTCACCTAAACAAGGGACTCTCTGTGACCCGACCAGAGGCGAGTCAGATCTTAACGACAGATGCCTCGGACAAGGCTTGGGGAGCACACCTCAATGGAAAATGGGTTCAAGACACGTGGCCTGCCAGACTTCAACATTTGCATATCAACATGAAGGAGATGTTAGCAGTCCAATTTGCATTGATGGCCTTCAAGGATCTACTTCACCCAGGACAAGTGTTGATTCAAACAGACAACACAACTGTCATGTGGTACATCAACAAGCAAGGGGGAACCCATTCGTACCCACTTTGCAGACAAGCTATGATTTTGTGGGAGACTGCTCTCAGTTTGCACCTCACTCTTCAGGCAAGGTTTCTGCCAGGAGCACAGAACTCCTTAGCGGATGTTTTGAGCAGACAGATGGTGGATCCCCACGAGTGGAAATTGGATCCTCATGTCTTTCGACAGTTGACAGTGTTTTGGGGGACTCCAGACATAGATCTGTTCGCTTCTCCACTAAATTTCCAGCTAAAGTTTTGCACAAAGCTGTTTCATCCAAAAGCTTGGAAAGTGGATGCTCTTTCATTCAGTTGGAGCAATCTTCACGTCTATGCCTTTCCTCCTCTACCTCTCCTTCCCAAGGTGCTCTTGAAGGTCAGACAAGAAAAGCCCTCCATGATTCTTATAGCTCCAGATTGGCCACGTCAGCACTGGTACCCTCTGCTGAGGAGTTTAGTATGGGAGCCTCCATGGCCTTTACCAGCAAGTCCACACCTTTTGTCCCAGGCAGGCAATCATTTCATCAATGTCAGGATACAGTCCCTGCATCTGACAGCCTGGCATATTCTGTTCTAGACCCTGGAGGGTCGCAGCTTCCTCAACAAGTTTTGAATGTTATTTTGGAGGCCAGACGGCCTAGTACAAGGAAGGTTTATGCTGATAAATGGAGGAGATTTTTTCTTTGGAGCAAAGCAAAGTGCTTTGATGTTTCAGTACCTAATTTGAGTGTTTCACTTCAGTATCTTACAGAATTACTAGACAAAGGTGCGTCTTTCTCCTCTGTAAAAGTTCATGCTGCAGCCATTTCTGCTCACTATGACTGTGACCCACCTTTATTCTCTCATCCTTTGTTCAAGCAATTTCTTAGAGGGGCGAAGAACACAAGACCCCCACGTAGAGCTCCTACTCCTTCCTCGGATCTCAATTTTGTGTTGGAGAAACTCACTTTATCTCCTTTTGAACCTGCAGCTACAGCTGAGTTGAAGTTTTTGTCTTGGAAGACAGCTTTTTTGTTGGCCATTACGTCTGCTAGAAGGGTATCTGAATTACAGGCTCTAATGGCAGTTGAACCCTTCCTAATATTTCATAAGGACAGGGTCTCTTTGCGTACTAACCCTACTTTCATGCCTAAAGTGGTCTCAAATGTGGCCTTGAACCAGTCTATTCATTTGCCTACTTTTTATGCTGATCCCCAAAATAAAGGGGAAAAGATTTTGCACTCTTTGGATATTCACAGGCAGTTGCGTTATTATTTGAGCAGAACTAAAGGGTTCAGACAGTCTCAACAGTTGTTTGTTTCTTTTGCTTTGGGTTCTCAGGGGAAACCTGTTTCTAAACAAACTATTTCTAAGTGGATTGGTCATTGTATTGCTTTTTGTTGTTCTCATCATGGTAAGGAGAATCCGGCTGGAATAAGACCTCATTCCACTAGGGCTACTGCCACTTCTACTGCTTTTCTGAGGGGTGTTGCTACTAAAGATATTTTGGAGGCAGCTACTTGGAGTTCAGTGCACACTTTTTCTAAACATTATTATCTCCCTCTTTATTCAAAATCTAGGGCTGGGTTTGCCACTGCAGTTTTGCAGGGCATGTTAGCAGCTCCCAATGCTTTATGATTTTGCCAACCTCCCTTTACCTTTGCTTTGGGATTCTACCCACAGGTTATGACTGCAGCAATGTGAGATGAAGAACATAGTACAGATGTTCTTCGTTTCCCATTGCTGCAGTCCTTACTATTGGGTATAGTCCGCATCCAGTCAGCCCGAATACCAGAGTATAAGGCTGACGTCGGTCAGGGCGCATTAGACTGACGTCAGTACGTCAGGGTACTAATGCGCATGACCGACGTCATATCCTCAGTCTTTTTTGCCGCATGGTCCGATGCAGAAGCAGTTTTGCGAGTGCAGGTTGGCGTTCTGAAATATTTCCGAAACCAGAGTTTCAGACCGAAACAGAGTTGGCTAAGTACCCCGTTGGGGAACATTTTGGTTTTTCTTGCCTCAGTATTTAACCGGATGTCAGAAAAAGTGAATAACTGTATTTCTTGTGGGAAACAGATACCTCATAGGGATTACCATACCTTGTGTATACCTTGTTTAGGGCCTGAGCACGACGTTGTTGGTTGCCGCTCTTGTGCTAGGTTTAACAAACGCACTATTAAGAGGAGGTTAGACTGTGCCAGGTTAGTGTTTGGGAAGCGTTGCAATTATACAATGCCGTCGGATGCTCCGACGCCCGCTTCGTCCAAGAAGCGCAAGGACAAATCAGCGAAGCCTAGGGTTGATGAACCGGCAGTCCCGGACGCCGGTTCTTTAGAAGGCTCAGTGGAGCCAGAGGTTTTGCCAGGAGTTTCCATGGAGTCTCAGGCAGAAACTTTACTATTACAGGATGTGCCTTCTCAGGAGGTAGGCCAGGCTGAGGGGGCTTCTCAGGTAACTGTTCTTCCCTCTCTTCCCAAGGTAGTTAGAGCCTCTCCTTCTGTTGCCAAAACTTCTTTGAGAGGTAGGCCTAGTTCAGCTTCAGTGGGGGCTTCTCCTAGCATTTCGGGTTCTGTACCTAAGAAACATATGCTTAAAATGGCAGAAGATTTGATTACTATGATTAGAGGTTCTATGCCCCGCCTGATAAGAGGCCTAGGGTGGAACCGAGTTTGATAGTTTTGAACAGTGTTCAGAGGCTTCAGAGTCTTCTGCGGAAGACTTGCAGGAGTATCCTACTTATTCTGATTCTGATGTGGATGATTCCACTCCTACAGCTTCTCCTCCTGAGGATTTCTCATTTTCAGAGACTCTGCATTCCATGAGGGAGCATTTTAAATGGGAAGGCCAGGATTACTCTGATTCCAGGAAAAGGCTTAGGGAATTCTTGTTTTTGCCTCAGCATAGGCCCTTAGCTATTCCTCCTGTGTTGAATGTGGTGGAAGATGTTTTTGCAGAGGCTTCCCTGGACCCTGACTCTTTGCCTCCTGCTCCTGTTAAACCTGATAGGTATTATAGGGTGCCCGAAGCTCATAAGTATTTGTTTAAGAGTCCTAGGGCGGACCCAGAAACTGTTTCTCAGGGGCCTAAAGGTGTTAAAGCTTCTGTGGTTAAAAATCCTGTTCCCACTGATAAAGAGGCAAGGGCTTTGGATAGGTGGGGAAAGAAAGTGTATACTTCTTCCACTCTAGCCATGAGAGCGTTGAATTGTCAGTTTCACATGCTAAAATATCAAAATTATCTCCTTTCACAATTGAAATCTAAGGTGGATGCTTTGGCGGAAGGTATTGAGTGTAAAGAGTTGCTGGATTTGGTTCATGTGTCTGAACAAGTGGGTAAGCATTCTTTGCAATGTGGTTTTGATGCTGTACAGGCCTCCTCGAGGGTGGCTGCTACTAGTTCTGTTCTTCGCAGGCATGCCTGGTTGAAGGATCAGAATTTAGCTGAGCATGTTAAGACAAGGATTTTGGATGCTCCTTTACAGTCTGATGTGTTGTTTGGATCGCCTGTGGAAGCAGTTTTAAAGAAAATGGAAGACAAAGCTAAGTCTATGCAAACTGTTAAAGATTTTTTACAGGTGCAGCCACCGAAGTTTAGTAGAAATTGGCCTGCTAAGGGATGGACATATCCTGCTTATGATTCCCAGTCTAGGGATAGGTCTAGACGTGGTAGTGGCAGGGCTCAAGGTTCTTTTAGGCCTAGATCAGGGAGTTCACCTGCTCAGACTTCTGGTGAGGGCAGGGGTCAGTCCTTTCAGAACAGACCCAATGACCTGCCTTTTCAGCTGCCAGTAGATTCTCGTCTGGCAGCCCCTTTGGGAGGAAGACTGTCTCTTTTCAAAGAAAGTTGGGATTTAATTACTCAAGACAGATGGGTGTTGGATATCATTCACCACGGTTACAGGTTTTATTTCCACACAATGCCCCCTTTCAAAGGCATGCCAGACGTTCCTCCTCCACAAAGAAAAGAGGCTCACAAGCAAGTTTCTCAGTTACTCCAGATGGGGGCCATTCAGCCAGTCCCTGTATCAGAAAGGGGCCTAGGATTTTATTCTCGCCTGTTCCTAGTACCAAAGAAGGGGAACACGTGGAGACCAATTTTGGATTTATCTCTCCTCAACACTTATCTGGACATTCCCAAGTTCAAGATGTTGACGTTACAACAACTTTTACCTCTGCTGGGCAAAGATCACTGGATGGTAACTTTAGATCTCAAGGAAGCTTACCTTCATGTGCCTATAAGGCTAAGTTGCAGGAAGTATCTGCGATTTCGAGCTGGACATTCTCATTATCAGTTCTCTGCATTGCCCTTTGGCTTATCTACTGCGCCCAGAGTATTCACAAAGGTTCTGGCTCCAGTGATAGCTTACTTCAGGCTACAAGGAATTCAAATCTATCCTTACTTGGACGACTGCCTGATCCTGGCTCAAGAAAAGGAAGACCTTCTACAGCATCTGGAGTATGTTATAGCAGTGCTAAGATGCCTAGGGTATTCTGTGAACGAAATAAAGTCCAGTCTAGTACCCTCTCAAGACATGTGCTTTCTGGGTGTGAGACTGAATACAGCAGCCCAGATGGCCTTTTTAACCCCGGACAAACAAAAGAGTCTATCACTTTACTTCCATCAACTATCTCATCAGTCCGTGCTGACTGCAAGGTCAGTCCTTCAAGCATTAGGGTTCATGGCATCTTGTATTCTGGTGCTTCCCAATGCCAAACTGCATATGAGGAAGCTACAATGGTATCTCAAAATGTATGGACACAGCACTGCCAGGATTTGGACACTGTCATTCAAATAATACCTTGCCTTCAAAAAGAATTTTTGTGGTGGGCTCAGGAATGTCACCTAAACAAGGGACTCTCTGTGACCCGCCAGAGGCAAGTCAGATTTTAACGACAGATGCCTCGGACATTTCTTGGGGAGCTCATCTAAATGGAAAGTGGATACAAGACAAGTGGCCTGCCAGACTACAGCATCTACATATCAACATGAAGGAGATGTTAGCAGTCCAGTTTGCATTAATGGCTTTCAAGGAGTTACTTCTTCCAGGGCAGGTGTTGATTCTAACAGACAACACAACTGTCATGTGGTACATCAACAAGCAAGGGGGAACACATTCTTATCCTCTATGCAGGCAAGCAATGATTTTATGGGAGACTGCGCTAAGCTTGCAACTAACTCTTCAGGCAAGGTTTCTGCCAGGAGCACAGAACTCCTTAGCAGATGTGTTAAGCAGACAAATCATGGATCCCCACGAGTGGAAACTGGATCTTCATGTATTTCAGAAATTGACAGTGTCATGGGGAACTCCAGACATAGATCTGTTCGCTTCTCCACTAAACCACCAGCTGCCAAAGTATTGCACAAAGGGGTTTCATCACACAGCTTGGAAAGTGGATGCTCTGTCTTTCAGTTGGAAAAACCTTCATGTGTATGCCTTTCCACCTCTGCCTCTTCTTCCAAAGGTACTATTCAAGGTCAGACAAGACAGGCCAAGGATGATTTTGATAGCTCCAGATTGGCCTCGGCAACACTGGTACCCACTACTACGGAGTCTGGTAAAGAAGCCTCCATGGCCTTTACCTCTGATTCCTCATCTGTTATCTCAGAAGGACGGTCATCTGCTCAATGTCAAGCTTCACTCTTCATCTCACAGCCTGGCATATTCTGTGTTGAAACACAGCAGGTCTCAACTTCCTCAACAAGTTTTAAATGTGATTATGGAAGCTAGAAGACCTAGTACAAGGAGAGTGTACGCAGAAAAATGGAAGAGATTTTTATTTTGGAGTACAGCAAAGAATTTGGAGATTTCTGAGCCTAATTTGAGTGTGGCTCTTCAATATCTTACCGAGTTATTGGACAAAGGTTTGTCCTTCTCTTCCATTAAGATTCATGCTGCAGCAATTTCAGCTCACTATGATTGTGACCCACCTTTGTTTTCGCATCCTTTGTTCAAGCAGTTTCTTAGAGGGGCAAAGAATATAAGACCCCACGAGAGCTCCTACTCCTGCTTGGGATCTCAATTTTGTGTTGGAAAACTTACTCTACAACCTTTTGAGCCTGCAGCTACTGCTGAATTGAAATACTTGTCATGGAAGACTGCTTTTCTGTTGGCTATTACTTCTGCAAGAAGGGTGTCTGAGTTGCAGGCCCTTATGGCAGTAGAGCCCTTTTGATTTTCCATAGGGATAGGGTATCATTACGCACTAATCCTTCCTTTATGCCTAAGGTGGTTTCTAGTGTGGCTTTAAACCAAACTATTCATTTGCCTACTTTTTATGCAGACCCCCAAAATAAAGGGGAAAAGATTTTGCACACTTTAGATGTACACAGGCAATTGCGTTATTATTTAAGCAGGACTAAGGATTTTAGGCAGTCTCAGCAGTTGTTTGTTTCTTTTGCTTTGAGTTCACAGGGCAAGCCTGTGTCAAAACAAACTATTTCTAGGTGGATTGGCTTTTGCATTGCATTTTGTTATTCCCATCATGGCAAGGAAATTCCAGCTGGGATTAGGCCTCATTCCACTAGGGCTACTGCCACTTCAACAGCATTTCTAAGGGGGGTGGCAACTAAGGATATTTTGGAAGCAGCTACTTGGAGTTCAGTGCATACTTTCTCTAAGCATTATCACCTTCCTATCTATTCTAAGTCTAGGGCTGGTTTTGCCACAGCTGTTTTGCAAGGCATGTTGTCAGCTCCTACTTCTTTATGATTTGCCAGCCTCCCTTACCTCTGCTTTGGGATTCTACCCAATAGTAAGGACTGCAGCAATGGGAAACGAAGAACATAGTACAGTTTTGTACCTACCATAAATGTAGATGTTCGAGGATTCCATTGCTGCAGTCCAATTTACCCTCCCTCCTTCCCTCTGTGTTTAGGGGTGGTTGTGTAGGTGAGTTTACATGCTGATATTTTGGTATATAGTCTTGTATATATTGTATATATTTTTGGTGCAGGTTTTTTGAGCCTTGTCTTTTTAGGGTCTTCTGACATCTGGGGCAAGAAAAGACTGAGGATATGACGTCGGTCATGCGCATTAGTACCCTGACGTACTGACGTCAGTCTAATGCGCCCTGACCGACGTCAGCCTTATACTCTGGTATTCGGGCCGACTGGATGCGGACTATACCCAATAGTAAGGACTGCAGCAATGGAATCCTCGAACATCTACATTTATGGTAGGTACAAAACTGTACTTTTTGTACCTACCATAAATGTAGATGTTCGAAGATCCACATTGCTGCAGTCCAATTTTCCCTCCCTCCTTCCCCACTGTAGTTTGGGGTGGTTGTGTGGTTTGGGTTGTAGATATGGTTTGTACATGGGTGG
Source organism: Protopterus annectens (assembly GCF_019279795.1). Taxonomy (NCBI): domain Eukaryota; kingdom Metazoa; phylum Chordata; order Ceratodontiformes; family Protopteridae; genus Protopterus; species Protopterus annectens. Next base: position 1,502,741,951 of record NC_056732.1, on the reverse strand, counting down.
TTGGATGTTTTCCTGTTTTTTGGCTATGGCCTTTCTTTTTAGGGCCTTCTGACATCTGGGGCAAGAAAGACTGAGGATATGACGTCGGTCATGCGCTTTAGTACCACGGCGTACTGACGTCAGATCTAAGCGACCATGACCGACGCCAGCCTAACACTTTGGTATTCGGGCCGACCGAGGACAGCGGACTACCCACAGGTTATGACTGCAGCAATGTGGCTCTTCGAACATCTACATTTATGGTAGGTACAAAACTGTACTTTTTTGATTTATCAACATTGCATTTTTGCATAACATTGTTTGCCTTCCTTCTGGGGGCACCTGATATCTGGGGCAAGAAAAACTGAAGAAAATGGCGCCGGCTGCCTCTTTTATACCCCTGCCGCACTGACGTCAGGGAGGTAGCGACTACAACCGGCGCCGGACCTAGACTTTGGAATTCCGCTGACTGAGGACCCGCCTGACGGCAGGATAACCCATCTGTTATGACTGCAGCTGTATGAGCACTCTAACATCTACATTTATGGTAGGTACAAAACTGTACTTTTTGTACCTACCATAAATGTAGATGTTAGTGTTTTCACACTGCTGCAGTCCAGGTTACCCTCCCTCCATCCCCTCTGAACTAGCTTGACTTAACTATACCTTTCTATCCTATACATCCTTTGGGGTGTATTTGTTGGTAACTGAAGGTATTGTTTTTATTGTATATTTTTGATTGGCAATATGTATTGCCTACCTACTTGGGGGCTTCTGACATCTGGGGCAAGAAAAACTGAAGAAAATGGCGTTTGATGCATCTTGTATACCCCTGGCGCAGTGACGTCAGGGAAGAAGTGACAGCAACCAACGCCGGACTAAGACTTTGGAACTCAGGCCGACTGCGGGACCGCCTGACGGCAGGATAACCAAAGTGTAATGACTGCAGCAGTGTGAACACTCGAACATCTACATTTATGGTAGGTACAAAACTGTACTTTCTCCATTTATGAGGCAAGAAACCTGTTTGGAGGCTGTAGTTGAAAAACCATTCCAGAGGTCCTAATATGTCATGCTTCATACTAATTAGAAGGCATCCTGGGATATTATCTGGGCTCATTGATGCAGTGTTATTGGCCGTAGAAAGAGTATTAAGGACCTGTTCCCTAATGATAGTAGGGCAAGTTTATATTTGGTATTTCCTGAGGGAGGGGGGTAAAGGTGGAGCTAAATTTAACGTCCGGTAGATTTGCTATGTCTTCTGGCTCATAGGTGGCTCCAATGTTCTTCGTGCATACAGCTGCAGTCATAACAGATGGGTTCTCCTGCCGTCAGGCGGGTCCTCGGTCGGCCGAATTCCAAAGTCTAGGTCCGGCGTCGGTTGTCGTCGCTTCTTCCCTGACGTCAGTGCGCCAGGGGTATAAAAGAACCATCCAACGCCATTTTCCCCAGTCTTTCTTGCCGCGCGGTGCCCGAAGCAGAAGCAGTTCGCAAGTGCCGGTTGGCCAGCTCCGGAAATTACGAAAATTTTTCAACCGAAGTCGTCTTGAAAGCTAAGTACCCCGTTTGGGGAAACTTTTCTTGCCTCAGACCGATGTCAGACAAAGTTAATAATTGTATTTCTTGTGGGAAGCAAATACCGCATAAGGATTTTCATTCCCTCTGCATTCCTTGCTTAGGCCCAGATCACAACGTCTCGGTCTGTCGTTTGTGCTACATTCAACAAACACACCATTAAGCGTCGGGCGGAGTTCGCCCAGCACTATTTTGGCAAAAAATTTAACCATATTATGTCGTCGGATACTCAGACTCCAGTTTTGTGTAAAAAAACGCAAAGATAAGGACTGACACACAGGGTCGCGGCCTCTACCGACACCACGTCAAAGCCGACTACAGGTGGTCCGGTTCTCAGCGAGGCGCCTACGCAGCCCCTGCCTACCGACGACACTTCATTGGCGGTGTCTTCTGTGCCCGAGGTCACAGGCTCCTCAGCCCACACCCCGACTACAGATACCGAAGCCACTCTTGGTGGTGAATCTCAAAATGTAGACAGGTCTGCCTCCTCTCAAGGTGTCGTCAGACCTTCCTCTTCTTTTTCTATCAAGGCTTTCACTAAATCTAAAGCAGCCATGCATTCTAAGAGACAAGCTCCACAGGGCCCTTCTCCAGGCCCCATGCCTAAAAAACAGATGCTTAAAATGGCTGAGGATTTGATTACTCTTATCAGGGGTTCTCAACCCCCGGACAAAAGGCACAGAGTGGAGGAAGAATCCCCCTCCTCTGACCAGGCCTCCATTATTTCAGTGCACTCTGATGAACAGGAACATTCTTACTCCCCTTTTTAAGATTCTGATGCTGAGGAGTCCATTCCCTCTGTCTCCCCCCAGAGGATTACTCATTTGGGGAAGCCTTGCATACCTTAAGGGAACACTTCCACTGGGAAGGCCAAGAGTACTCAGATTCCAAGAAAAGGCTTAGGGATTTTCTCCTGCTACCCCAGCACAGGCCTCTGGCTATACCTCCTGTCTTAGACATACTAGATGATGTGTACTCGGAGGCCTGCCTTAACCCGGATTCTTTACCTCCAGCCCCAGTCAAGCCTGACTGGTACTACTGGGTTCCTGACTCACACCACTTTTTATACAAAAGCCATGTGGCTGACCCAGAAACCATCTCACAGGGCCCCAAGGGAATTAAGGCCTCCACTGCTAAAAACCCATTACCTTCCGAGAGAGAGATTCCAGATTTTTAGAAAGGTGGGGAAAAAAGGTATACACCTCTGCCACCTTAACCATGAGGGCATTAAACTGCCAGTTCCATATGCTAAAGTACCAACAGTTTGTTATCACAGTTGAGAAGTAAAATGTCACAACCTGAACAACCAGACTTGAAGGAGTTGCAGGATTTGATGCATAATGCAGAACAAGTGGGTAAACATACCTTGCAATGTGGTTTTGATGCTCTAGAGGCCTCATGTAGAGCTGCTGTTACAGGATCAGTCATGCGTAGACATGCCTGGCTCAAGGAGCAAACCTTACCAGATCATGTCAAAGCTAAATTACTAGATGCCCCTCTACAAAAGGATGTATTATTTGGTGTTAAAGCTGAGGAGGTATTAAAGAAAATGGAGGAAAAGGCTAAATCAATGCAAACAGTGAAAGATTTTCTACAGGTACAACCTCCACGTTTCAGTAGAAATTGGCCTTCCAAAAATTGGTCCTCTCCAGCCACAGACAGACCCCAAAGAGGTAGATACAGGCGCCCGAGGGGCAGAGGGCAATCTCAAGGATCGTTTAGAGGCAGACAATGGCAAGCTCCTACACAGAGGTGGTGAGGATAGTTCGCAGCCATTCAGAAAGCAAGCCCAATGACTTTCCCCTTTGCATGCCAAGCAAGGTTCAAATGGCAGCACTCTTAGGTGGAAAACTGGCATTATTTTCAAAAAATTGGCATATTGTCACAAAAGTCAAATGGATCCTGGACATTATAAACAGAGGCTAGAGATTCCATTTTCACACCCTTCCAAAAATGAGAGGCATGCCAAACCTGCCACACAAGCAAAGGGCAGAGGCACAAAGACAAATTTCAGATCTCATCGACATGAAAGCTATTCAAGAGGTACCTACTCAAGAACAAGGTCAAGGTTTTTATTCCAGACTATTCCTGGTACCAAGGAAGGGAAAAGATTGGAGACCTATTTTGGACCTATCCATCCTAAACACATTTTTACTCGTACCAAAATTCAAGATGCTCACATTACAGCAGCTTCTTCCCATGCTGGGCAAGGAGTCTTGGCTGATAACATTGGACCTCAAGGAGGCATACCTGCATGTCCCAATCAGACAAAATTGCAGAAGATACCTCAGATTTCTTGCAGGTTCAACCCATTATCAATTCTCTGCATTGCCCTTTGGCTTATCTACTGCGCCCAGAGTATTCACGAAATGCCTGGCATCAGTAATTGCCTACTGCTGACTTCATGGGATACATATATACCCATATTTGGACGACTGCCTGATCCAAGCGGATAGCAAGCACATACTTCTGAAACATCTGGCTTTTGTAGTAATGTTGTTGAATTATCTGGGATACATAGTCAACAAAAAGAAATCAAGGCTAATACCCTCTCAGAAAATAATTTTCCTGGGTGCCAACTTGGACACAAACACCCAGATGGCCTACCTCATGCCAGAGAAGCAGGGGCAACTAACTCAATACTTCAGAACACTAGCAAATTTCACCAGGCTGACTGCAAGGAAAATCCTGCAGGCTCTGGGATTCATGGCATCTTGCATACTACTAATCCCATGTGCAAAGCTGCATATGAGGAAACTTCAATGGTACCTGAAAAACCTATGGTCTCAACACAGCCACAGTTTGGAAACAGTAATACCACTAATTCCATGTCTTCAAAAGGAATTTCTGTGGTGGGCTCAAGCATGCCAAACAAACACAGGTCTCCCATTCTGCAAGCCTCAAGCAAATCAAGTCATCACAACAGACGCCTCAGACTACGCCTGGGGGGCGCACATGACAGACAGGTGCATTCAGGGCAAATGGTCCCAAAAAGAAAAGCACCTTCACATCAATCAAAAGGAAATGCTAGCAGTAATAAATGTATAGCTTTCAAAGACCTTCTGCATCCAGGTCAACTATTGATAAGGACAGACAACACCACAGTAATGTGGTACATAAACAAACAGGGAGGAACCCATTCATACCCCCTATGCAGGCTGGCCATGTCACTTTGGAAACATGGCTCTGGAATTACAAATCGAACTTCAAGCACAGTACTTGTCAGGCAAGGAAAACACGCTGGCAGACAACCTAAGCAGAAATATGACAGATCCACACGAATGGAAGTTGCATCCTCAAGTTTTTACAGAGATAATTCAAACATGGGGAAGGCCAGACATAGATCTCTTTGCCTCCCACAAAAATCACCAGTTGACAAAATTCTGCTCAAGGACTTTTCATCCACAGGCCTGGAGAGTGGACGCTCTCTCTTTCAGTTGGACAACAATGACAGTTTATGCCTTTCCACCTCTTCCTGTGCTGCCCAAAGTTCTATTAAAAACCAGAGCAGACCGACCAAAGATGATTCTCATTGCTCCAGACTGGCCAAGACAGCACTGGTACCCACTCCTGAGGAGCCTGACGCATTTCCCTCCATGGACCCTACCTCTAATGCCTCTTCTTCTGACTCAGCACAGCTTCAAAACTCTTCACAGTCAGCTGAAAACACTCAATCTGGCCGCGTGGAAGATTCCTTAACATCACAACAGACCCTACTCCCCAAGGAGGTGCAGGATGTCATTTTTGAGGCCAGAAGGCCGTCTACTAGAAAAGCTTACTCCGCAAAATGGAAACTGTTTTGTGCCTGGAATGAGAAAAAGGGCCAGAACCCTGGAAAACTGAATTTACCTCAAATATTACAGTATCTAGCTGAGCTGCTAAGCAGTGGACTTTCATTCTCCTCCATCAAAATCCATGCCTCAGCCATTTCTGCAGAATACAACACTGATCTACCTTTATTCTCTCACCCCCTCTTAAGACAGTTCCTCAGAGGGGCTAAGAATATAAAACCCCCAAGGAAACAACCAATACTTGCTTGGGATCTCAATTTCATTCTAGAAAAGCTGACCTTGCCTCCTTTTGAGCCAGCTGCCTCAACAGATTTGCAATATTTGTCCTGGAAAATAGCTTTCCTTCTGGCTATCACCTCAGCTCGTAGGGTATCGGAACTGCAAGCCCTCATGGCTGTTCAGGCTTTTATCATCTTCCATCAGGACAGAGTTTCCTTTCGAACCAACCCGTCCTTTATGCCAAAGGTGGTATCCAGGGTAACTTTGAATCAGGCTATACACTTACCTACCTTCTACCCTAATCCTCAAAACAAAGGGGATAGACTACTACATTCCTTGGACATCCACAGACAGCTGCGTTATTATTTGGACAGAACAAAGCCTTTCAGAAAATCAGAACAGCTCTTTGTGTCCTATGCTATAGGAGCTCAAGGGAAGCCAATTTCCAAACAGACAATCTCAAAATGGATAGCCCACTGCATACGCTTTTGTTACTCTTTTCATGGTAAAACTGTACCTGCAGGCATCAGATCTCACTCCACAAGGGCCACAGCTACCTCTGCAGCTTTCCTCCGAGGAGTTCCTACCAAAGATATTTTGGAAGCAGCCACCTGGAGTTCTGTGCATACCTTCTCCAAGCACTATCACCTACCATTATACTCCAAAACTAGAGCAGGCTTTGCCACTGCAGTCTTGCAGGGCATTCTGGCTCCTCCTAGTTCCACCTAGTGCCTACCACCCCTTTCTTAGCTTTGGGATTCTACCCATCTGTTATGACAGCAGCTGTATGCACGATGAACATAGTGCAGATGTTCTTCGTTTTCCATTGCTGCAGTCCTTACTATTGGGTATAGTCCGCATCCAGTCGGCCCAATACCGTCCGATGCAGAAGCAGTTTGTGCAGGTTGGCGTTTGAAATATTTCAAACCGGAGTTTCAGACCGAATCAGAGTTGGCTGGCACTCGCTGGGGAACATTTTGGTTTTTCTTGCCTCAGTATTTAACCGGATGTCAGAAAAAGTGAATAACTGTATTTCTTGTGGGAAACAAATTCCTCATAGGGATTACCATACATTGTGTATACCTTGTTTAGGGCCTGAGCACGACGTTGTTGGTTGCCGCTCTTGTGCTAGGTTTAACAAAAGAAGCGCAAGGACAAAACAGCTTGATGAACCGCAGTTTAGGAGGTTCAGTGGAGCCAGAGGTTTCGCCAGGAGTTTCTATGGAGTCTCAGGCAGAAACTTTACTGTTACAGGATGTGCCCTCTCAGGAGGCAGGCCAGGCTGAGGGGCTTCTCAGGTAACTATTCTCTCTTCCCACAGTAGTTAGAGCCTCCTTCTGTTGCCAAAACTTCTTTAGAGGTAGGCCAAGTTCAGCTTCAGTAGGGGCTTCTCCAGCATTTCGGTTCTGTACCTAAGAAACATATGCTTAAAATGGCAGAAGATTTGATTACTAGGATTAGAGGTTCCCTCCTGATAAGAGGCCTAGGGTGGAACCAGTGTTTGACAGTTTGAACAGGGTTCCGGCTCTCCGGGCTTTCTGAGTCTTCTGGAAGATTTGCAGGAGTATCCTCATTTTTCTGATTCTGATGTGGATGATGCCACTCCTTCGCTTTCCTCCTGAGGATTTTTCATTTTCAGAGACTCTGCATTCCATGAGGGAGCACTTTAAATGGGAAGGCCAGGATTACTCTGATTCCAGGAAGAGGCTTAGGGAATTCTTGTTTTACCCCAGCATAGGCCCTTAGCTATACCTCCTGTGTTGTATGTGGTGGAAGATGTTTTTGCAGAGGCTTCCTGAACCCTGATTCTTTGCCTCCTGCTCCTGTTAAACCTGATAGGTACTATAGGGTGCCCAAGCTCATAAGTATTTGTTTAAGAGTCCGACCCAGAAACTGTTTCTCAGGGGCCTAAAGGTGTTAAGGCCTCTGTGGTTAAAAATCCTGTTCCCACTGACAAAGAGGCGGGTAAGAAAGTGTATACTTCTTCCACTCTAGCCATGAGCATGCTGAAATATCAAAATTATCTCCTTTCACAATTGAAATCTAAAGTGGATGCTTTGGGGGAGGGTGTTTTGATTAGAGAATTGAGGATTTAGTTTATGTGTCTGAACAATTGTAATGGTTTTGATGCTGTGCAGGCCTCCCTCGGTGGCTGCCACACTCTCTGTTCGTGTCTGGCATGCCTGGTTGAGGGATCGAGCATGTTAAGACAAGGATTTTGGATGCTCCTTTACAGTCTGATGTGTTGTTTGGTTCACCTGTGGAAGCAGTTTTAAAGAAAATGGAGGACAAAGCTAAGTCTATGCAAACTGTTAAAGATTTTTGCAGGTACAGCCACCTAAGTTTAGTAGAAATTGGCCTGCTAAGGGGTGGACATATCCTGCTTATGATTCCCAGTCTACCCTGCTCAGACTTCTGGTGAGGGCAGGGGTCAGTCCTTTTTTCAGCTGCCAGTAGATTCTCGCCTGGCAGCTCCTTTGGGAGGACGACTGTCTCTTTCAAAGAAAATTGGGATTTAATTACTCAAGACAGATGGGTGTTGGACATCATTCACCACGGTTACAGATTTTATTTCCATACAATGCCCCTTTCATAGGCATGCCAGCCTCCACAAAGAAAAGAGGCTCACAAGCAAGTTTCTCAGTTGCTCCAAATGGGGCCATTCAGCCAGTCCCTGTATCAGAAAGGGGCCTAGGATTTTATTCTCGCATGTTCCTAGTACCAAAGAAGGGGAACACGTGGAGACCGATTTTGGATTTATCTCTCCTCAACACTTATCTGGACATTCCCAAGTTCAAGATGTTGACGTTACAACAGCTTTTAGGCAAAGATCATTGGATGGTAACTTTAGATCTCAAGGAAGCTTACCTTCATGTGCCTATCAGGCTAAGTTACAGGAAGTATGAGCTGGAGATTCTCATTATCAGTTCTCTGCATTGAGTATTCACAAAGGTTCTGGCTCCAGTGATAGCTTACTTCAGGCTACAAGGAATTCAAATCTATCCTTATTTAGACGACTGCCTGATTCTGGCTCAAGAAAAGGAAGACCTTCTACAGCATCTGGAATATGTTATAGCAGTGCTAAGATGCCTAGGGTATTCTGAATAAAGTCCAGTCTAGTACCCTCTCAAGACATGTGCTTTCTGGGTGTGAGACTGAATACAGCAGCCCAGATGGCCTTTTTAACCCCGGACAAACAAAGGAGTCTATCACTTTACTTCCATCAACTATCTCATCAGTCCGTGCTGACTGCAAAGACAGTCCTTCAAGCATTAGGGTTCATGGCATCTTGTATTCTGGTGCTTCCCAATGCCAAACTGCATATGAGGAAGTTACAATGGTATCTCAAAAATGTATGGACACAGCACTGCCAGGATTTAGACACTGTCATTCAAATAATACCTTGCCTTCGAAGAGAATTTTTGTGGTGGGCTCAGGAATGTCACCTAACCAAGGGACTCTCTGTGACCCGGCCAGAGGCGAGTCAGATTTTAACGACAGATGCCTCGGACATTGCTTGGGGAGCTCATCTACATGGAAAGTGGATACAAGACAAGTGGCCTGCCAGACTACAGCATCTACATATCAACATAAAGGAGATGTTAGCAGTCCAGTTTGCATTACTGGCTTTCAAGGAGTTACTTCTTCCAGGGCAGGTGTTGATTCTAACAGACAACACAACTGTCATGTGGTACATCAACAAACAACATTCTTATCCTCTATGCAGGCAAGCAATGATTTTATCACCTAACTCTTCAGGCAAGGTTTCTGCCAGGAGCACAGAACTCCTTAGCAGATGTGTTAAGCAGACAAATCATGGATCCCCGAAACTGGATCTTCATGTATTTCAGAAATTGACAGTGTCATGGGGAACTCCAGACATAGATCTGTTCGCTTCTCCACTACACCTCCAGCTGCCACAGTTTTGCACAAAGGGGTTTCATCACACAGCTTGGAAAGTGGATGCTCTGTCTTTCAGTTGGACAAACCTTCATGTGTATGCCTTTCCACCTCTGCCTCTTCTTCCAAAGGTACTGTTAAAGGTCAGACAGGACAGGCCAAGGATGATTTTGATAGCTCCAGATTGGCCTCGGCAACACTGGTACCCACTACTACGGAGTCTGGTAAAGAAGCCTCCATGGCCTTTCCCTTTGATTCCACATCTGTTATCCCAGAAGGACGGTCATCTGCTCAATGTCAAGCTTCACTCTCTTCATCTGACAGCCTGGCATATTCTGTGTTGAACCACAGCAGGTCTCAACTTCCTCAACAAGTTTTAAATGTGATTATGGAAGCTAGAAGGCCTAGTACAAGGAAGAATGGAAGAGATTTTTATTTTGGAGTAAAGCAAAGAATTTGGAGATTTCTGAGCCTAATTTGAGTGTGGCTCTTCAATATCTTACTGAGTTACTGGACAAGGGTCTGTCCTTCTCTTCCATTAAGATTCATGCTACAGCAATCTCAGCTCACTATGATTGTGACCCACCATTGTTTTTTGTTCAAGCAGTTTCTTAGAGGGGCAAAGAATATAAGAAGCTCCTACTCCTGCTTGGGATCTCAATTTTGTGTTGGAAAAACTTACTCTACAACCTTTTGAGCCTGCTACTGCTGAATTGAAATATTTGTCATGGAAGACTGCTTTTTGTTGGCTATTACTTCTGCAAGAAGGGTGTCTGAGTTGCAGGCCCTTATGGCAGTCGAGCCCTTTTGATTTTCCATAAGGATAGGGTATCATTACGCACTAATCCTTCCTTTATGCCTAAGGTGGTTTCTAGTGTGGCTTTAAACCAAACTATTCATTTGCCTACTTTTATGCAGACCCCAAAATAAAGGGGAAAAGATTTTGCATACTTTAGATGTACACAGGCAATTGCGTTATTACTCAGCAGGACTAAGGATTTTAGGCAGTCTCAGCAGTTATTTGTTTCTTTTGCTTTGAGTTCAAGAGGGCAAGCCTGTGTCAAAACAAACTATTTCTAGGTGGATTGGCTTTTGCATTGCATTTTGTTATTCCCATCATGGCAAGGAGATTCCAGCTGGGATTAGGCCTCATTCCACTAGGGCTACTGCCACTTCAACAGCATTTCAGGATATTTTGGAAGCAGCTACTTGGAGTTCAGTGCATACTTTCTCTAAGCATTATCACCTTCCTATCTACTCTAAGTCTAGGGCTGGTTTTGCCACAGCTGTTTTGCAAGGCATGTTGTCCGCTCCTGCTTCTTAATGATTTGCCTGCCTCCCTTACCTCTGCTTTGGGATTCTGACTGCAGCAATGGAAACGAAGAACATAGTACAGTTTTGTACCTACCATAAATGTAGATGTTCGAGGATTCCATTGCTGCAGTCTCCTTCCCTCTGTTTTAGGGGTGGTTGTGTAGGTGAGTTTACATGCTTATATTTTTGTATATATTGTTCATGTTTAGGTGCAGGTATTTTGGGCCTTGTCTTTTAGGGTCTTCTGACATCTGGGGCAAGAAAAGACTGAGGATATGCTCTGGTATTCGGGCCGACTGGATGCGGACTATACCCAATAGTAAGGAATGCAGCAATGGAATTTTATGGTAGGTACAAAACTGTACTTTTTGTACCTACCATAAATGTAGATGTTAGAGTGCTAATACAGTTGCAGTCCAGGTTTCCCTTCCCCTCTTGGGACAGGCCTATTGGCTAACACCTCCTCATACAACCTGATTGGGGTATTCTTTTATGGTGTATTTGCTTGCAACTACTGTATTTTGATTATATTGCATTGCTTTATTACACAAATGTATGTATTGCCTTCCTTCTGGGGGCACCTGACATCTGGGGCAAGAAAAACTGAAGAAAATGGCGTCGGCTGGTTCTTTTATACCCCTGGCGCACTGACGTCAGGGAAGAAGCGACGACAACCGACGCCGGACCTAGACTTTGGAATTTGGCCGACCGAGGACCCGTCTGACGGCAGGAGAAACCCATCTGTTATGACTGCAGTTGTATTAGCACTCTAACCTCTACATTTTTATGGCAGGTACAAAACTGTACTTTTACAGTGATCTCTGCACACAACTGAGTATTGTCTTTGAAGTTGCGGACATAGCTAAAGAATGCTTTGTGGTTGTCCATGGCCTGGGAGACCAAATTAATTCAAATTTGGCTTTGGTAGACTTTGTCCTCTGAAATGTTTGAGTTTGCGAGTGCTTTAATTTTGCTGGGTGCTGTACCTCCTAATTTTTGCCATGGTTTTCTTCCTTCTGTTATACAGCCTATTGATTTTGTGATTCCACCAGGGTGACTTGTTTTTAAGTTATTTCTGTGCTTCTTCCTGGTGGGCACAGCTACCTCTATGCAGCTGTTAACATGCTTGTACAGAGTTTCTGTGAGCAGATGTTCTTCGTGTTTCACTGTTGCAGTCATAATATTTGGATTATCTGCTTGCAGTAGCCCTCAGTCTGCCTGATTATCAAAGTCTTGGGTCCTGTGTCGGTTGCTGTGTCATCTTCCATGACGTCAGGCAGTCAGGGGTATAAAGCATGCAGCCGATGCCATTACATCAGTCTTTCTTGCCGTGCAGTGCCCGAAGCAGAAGCAGTTCGCAAGTGCCGTTCGGCCGACTCCTGAAATTTTCATTCGAGTTTCAGAGCCGAAGTCTTCAACTAAGCTAAGTACCCCGTTGAGGAAACTTTTTCTTGCTCTAAACCGATGTCAGTAAAAGTTAATAATTGTATTTCCTGTGGAAAAGAGACCTCATAAAGATTTTCATTTGTACTGTATTCCTTGCTTAGGTCCTGACCACTACGTACCTCACTGGCGGTTTTGTGCCTTATTTAAACCACAAACTATTCGTCGTCTGTTTACTTACGCTTCTAAATATTTTGGTACTCTGTTCAGTTATGCAGCTATGGCTGCAGTAAGCCACCCGACTACCAACATTCCGAAAAAAACGCAAAGATAAAGACAGACTGCATAGGTCCAAAGCTGCCAGCGACGCTTCTCCTAAGATAGTCGCCAGTTCGCCGGTACTCAGTGAGGTGCTTTCGCAGCCCCTGATACCAGCTACTTCAGATTTGCAGGCCTCTACTGAGACCCATTCGGAGTCGGGTATGCCGCAAGATGCTTCTTCAACTGTGGAACCTGCAGATGTCTCTACCTTGGAAGGGTCCGGAGCCGCTGTGCAGGCACTGGTTTCTGAGGATGTATTCAGGCCTACTGACTTGCATATTAAACCAACGCCATCTTCAAGGCCTAAAACTCGATCCATGCCTAGAAAACTGCCCAGACCGCATGGTCAGGCCTCTATGCCTAAAAACAAATAAGAATGGTTGAAGACCTTTTTACTGTAATCAGTGGAAGCCACCCATCCCCCTCTAAGAGAACTAGGACTGAGTTTACTTATGATTCTTCTGATCAGGACTCTAAAATTTCTGTTTCCTCTGATGACCAGGATTTACCCTCATCTACCTATGAGGATTCTGATGCAGAGGATTCCATTCCCTCTGCTTCCCCTCCAGAGGATTTCTCTTTCCGTGAAACCTTGCATACTCTTAGAGAGCATTTTCACTGGAAAAGGCAGGATTATTCTGACTCTAAAAAGAGGCTTAAGGATTTCTTACTCCTGCCCCAACACAGGCCTTTAGCTATCCCCCCTGGTACTGGACATTGTTGAGGATGCCTTCTCGGATTCTAGCTTGGCCCTTGACTCTTTACCTCCTGCTCCCAGAAAACCTGATGGATATTACAGGGTTCCTGACTCTCACAGGTTTCTTTTTAAAAATCCTACTATGGATCCTTAGACCATTTCACAGGGACCCAAGGGCATTAAGGCTACTACTGCCAAAAATCCTACCCCCTCTGATAGAGATTCCAGGGTGCTGGATAGATGGGGTAAGAAGGTATACACTTCTGCAACCAGGACATACTGTTGAATCATCTGGCGTTTGTACAGAAATTGCTAACTTCTCTGGAGTACACCATAAACGACAAGAAATCACATCTTGTACCCTGCCAACAAATTGTATTCCTGGGAGCAAGCTTGAACACAACTTCCCAGATGGCTTTCCTCACGCCAGAGAAACATGTTCATTTGACAGCCTACTTCAGACTACTGGCCACAAAGACCAGCTTTCTGCAAGGAAAATACTGCAAGCCTTGGGGTTCATGGCCTCCTGCATTCTCCTAATTCCATATGCAAGACTGCATATGAGGAAACAACAATGAAATCTAAAAAGCCTATGGTGTCAACATTCTCAGGATCTAGAAGCAATGATTCCTATCATACCTTGCCTACAGATAGTTCTTTTGGTGGGCAGAGGCCTACCACCAAAACAAGGGACTGCCATTCACTCTACCCTCTGCCGCCCAAACCCTAGCAGATGCATCAGCCTATGCATGGGGGGGGTCTCACTTGGCAGGGAAGTGCATTCAGGGCAAATGGAACCCAAGTCAAGTGCACCTGCATATCAATCAAAAAGAAATGTTAGCTGTACAGAATGCTCTGACAGCCTTCATGGACCACATTCTTCCAGGACAATTAATGGTAAAGACAGACAGCACCACTGTTATGTGGTACATAAGCAGGGGGGGGGGGACCCACTCATACCCTCTCTGCAGACTAGCCATGCCTCTGTGGAACACAGCCTTGACCTACCAAATGCACCTACAGGCTCAATTTATGGTAGGAAACCTAAATGCACACTGGCAGACGAACTAAGCAAAAATCTCATGGACCCACACGAGTGGAAACTGGAACCAAAGATGTTCAACATGTTGAGAAACAAATGGGGGAGCCCAGAGATGGATCTGATTGCTTCCCTCAGAACTACCAGTTGGTCAAATTCTGCACAAAGGCTCCCCACAAACAACCTTGGAAAGTGGATGCCCTGTCCTTCACCTGGAAAAACGTATCTGTTTATGCCTTTCCCCCTCTGCCTCTCCTGTCCAGGGTACTACTAGAGATCAAACAGAACAAACCAAGGATGATGCTGATTGCACCAGACTGGCCACACCAGCACTGGTGCTACCTTTTGCACAGTGTGTCACTGCTGGGACCATGACACCTGCCTCAGACCCCTGTCCTGCTGTCCCAGCAGGAGGGCCAGATTCTGCACCCTCAGCTTCAAACCCTGAACCTGGCAGCCTGGCTAATTATCTGATGTCTCCATTACTATCCCTCAGTAATCAAGTGTTGGATGTCATTCTGGAGGCAAGGAGGCCTAGTACTAGAAAATCTTATGCTAAAAATGGAAGATTCTGTTCTTGGAACCAAACTCGGGATGGGCACAGCAGCGCCCAATTTACCTCAGATTCTTCAATACTTAACTGAGATGCTTCACAAGGGCCTTTCCTTTTCCTCCATCAAAATTCATGCCTCAGCCATTTCAGCTCATTGCAACGCAGAACCACCCCTCTTCTCTCATTCACTGCTGAAGCAGTTCCTCAGAGGGGCCAAAAACTTAAGACCATCCAGGAGAGCCCCTACTCCAGTCTGGGACCTTAACTTTGTATTGGAAAAACTCACTCTACCTCCTTTTGAGCCAGCTGCAAATGCAGAGTTGAAATTCCTTTCTTGGAAAACGGCCTTCCTTTTAGCCATCACTTCAGCAAGAAGGGTGTCTGAATTACAGGCCATCATGGCAGTGGAGCCTTTCATCATCTTTCATGCGGACAGGGTGTCCCCTCAGGACCAGTCTCAGTGACTGCACGACATCTGCATTCTCTTGGGTGAGTAGAGCTGCTAGAGAGTGGAGTTTTTTGTTTAGACTCCTAGCGTTGAGCAGTAATACCTTTAGATTTTCTTGGTTTTTATTCGCTGTGTCAGAAGTACTTTCAGTTTGGCATATCCCAAAAAAGACACTGTGGGGGAAGACAGTGTTTTAGCCAATATTCAAAAGTCTAGAGGGGAGAGGTGAAGACAATTCCTAGCAAAGCATCGTGGTTTGTTGACCATCTCCTTCCAGGCTAACAAATATTGCACCCCATAGATTGACACCAGAAACTAAGCCAATTAAAGTCGGTCATCTTTTGTTCGTATTGTGGCAGCATCCTTGGAAGAGGGTAAGATGCTGCTCAATGCTAGGCTCGTACCAGCCTGAGACGTACATTCCAAGAACTCCATGATGTCTCTTTCCATGTTGTCTAGGGCGGTACGTCTCGGGTCATTTACTCCCACATGGACTGCGAGTCATACTGGTACTTGTGGTCTTATGACCTGAGTGCATGTGTAATGTGACTGATCCTAGCCCCTGATAAGCAATTGACAATGACTTTCTCCTTACTAAGCCTGGTGAGAGGGACATCAGTGTGTCTAACAGTGGAGTCTCCAATGTCCAGAAGGTTGGATTGTGTGGTGGCTTGCCTTATGGGCTTAGAGGTAGAGGCTCCATGAGATGTGTCTGTATGTTGATGTGGGTGTTTTGAAAAAGTGCATTTGAAGCTGTTGAGGGTATTTGATGATGATAGTGTTTCACTGTTGCAGTCATCACATTTGGGTTATTTGCTTGCAGTAGCAGTCATCACATTTGGGTTATTTGCTTGCAGTAGCCCTCAGTCGGCCTGATTAACAAAGTCTTGGGTCCTGCGTCATTTGCTGTCCCTTCTTCCGTGACGTCAGGTGTATAAAACATGCAGCTGACACCATTGCATCAGTCTTTCTTGCCGTATGGTGCCCAAAACAGTTCGCAAGTGCCGGTCGGCCAACTCCTGAAATTTTTGTTTGAGTTTTAGAACCAAAGTCTTCAACTAAAAGCTAAGTACCCCGTTGGGGAAGCTTTTTTTCTTGCTCTAAACCGATGTCAATAAAAGTAAATAATTACATTACTTGTGGAAAGCAAATGCCTCATAAAGATTTTCATTCGTACTGTATTCCTTGCCTAGGCCCTCACTACGACATACCTCGCTTTCGGTTTTGTGCCTTATTTAAACCATGAACTATCCGTCATCAGTATATTTTCACTTCTAAATATTTTGGTGCTCTGTTCAGTTATCCTGATCTCTTTTTGGTAAGCCATCCTACTACCGACATTCTGAAAAAACGCAAAGATAAAGACAAGAGACAGGCCGCCTAGGTCCAAAGCTGTCGACGCTTCGCCTAAGCCCATCGCCAGTTCGCCGGTACTCAGTGAGGTGCTTTCGCTGCCCCTGATACCCGCTACTTCAGATTTGCAGGCCTCTACTGAGACCCATTCGGAATCCGGTATGCCGCAAGATGCTTCAACTGTGGAACCTGCGGATATCTCTTCCTTGGATGGGTCTGGAGCTGCTGTGCAGGCACTGGCCTCTGAGGGTGTATTCAGGTTTACTGACTTGCATATTAAACCAACGCCATCTTCTTCTTCAAGACCTAAAACCCGAACCATGCTTAGAAAACTGACACCCAGACCACATGGTCAGGCCTCTATGCCTAAAAAACAAGAATGGCTAAAGACCTTATTACTTTAATCAAGGGAAGCCACCCTTCCTCCTCTAAGAGACCTAGGACTGAGTTTACTTACGATACTTCTGACCAGGATTCTGAATTTTCTGTTTCCTCTGATGACCAGGATATAACCTTATCTACCTATGAGGATTCTGATGCTGAGGACTCTATTCCTTCTGTTTCCCCCCCAGAGGATTTCTCTTTTGGTAAAACCTTGCATACTCTCAGGGAGCATTTTTGTTGGGAAAGTCAGGATTTCTCCGATTCTAAAAAGAGGCTTAGGGATTTCTTGCTCCTGCCCCCAGCACAGGCCTTTAGCCATACCTCCTGTACTAGACATTGTTGATGATGCCTTTTCGGAATCTAGCTTGGCTCCTGACTGTCTACCTCCTGCTCACAGAAAACCAGATAGATATTATAGGGTCCCGGACTCTCACAAGTTCCTTTTTAAAAATCCTACTGCGGATCCTGACACCATTTCACAGGGACCCAAGGGCATTAAAGCTACTACTGCCAAAAATCCTACCCCCTCTGATCGAGACTCCAGGGTGCTGGATAGATGGGGTAAGAAGGTGTACACTTCTGCAACTTTGGCCATTAGGGCCTTAAACTGCCAGTTTTATATGTTAAAGTATCAGCAGCATATTATTGGATTGCTTAAACAGAAAATGATGTTGATTCCTGATTGTGCTGAAAATAAGGATTTACAGGATTAAATGCATTCTGCTGAACAGGTTGGAAAACATACTTTGCAATGTGGTTTTGATTCACTAGAGGCATCTTGCTGGGCTGCTGTCACTGGGTCTGTCCTTAGAAGGCATGCTTGACTTAAGGAGCAATCCTTGCCAGATCATGTTAAAGCTAAATTACTAGATGCTCCCTTAAATCAGGAACGCCTGTTTGTCAACAAGGCAGACAAAGTTTTTAAAAAGATGGATGAAAAAGCTAAATTTATGCAAACTGTTAAAGATTTCTTACAAGTACAACCTCCAAGATTTAGTAGGCATTGGCCCTCTAAGAATTGGTCCTTTCCTGCCTCTTCCAGGCCTTCAGTCCAAACTGAGATCCAGCAGAACTCCCAAGCTTCAGTCCCAAGGTGCGCACAGGACTAAGCAGTGGGGGGCCCCCCACTTCCAAATCTGGGAGTAGTAAAACTCCCCCCTATGGTAAACTGTCTCAATGACTTAACTTTAAAACTTCCAAGCACGTCTCTGACTGCCCCTTTGTGGGGGAAAGATTGTTCTACATGCAAAAAACTAGGAACACATTACCTAGGACAAATGGTTTTTAAATATATTTTCCCAAGGATACAGATTTCACTTCCACGTGTTACCAACCCTAAACGGTTGGCCAGATTACCCCCAAATCAGTGGACAGAGGCTCAAAAGCAAATACTCTCTATCTCAAGCATAAAGGTTATTCAAACTGTACCAGAAGAGGAAAAGGGACAAGGTTTTTACTAAATAATTTTCCTGGTACCCAGAAAAGACAACTCAGGGCGTCCTATCCTGGACCTGTCTACTTTAAACACTTTTTTGGTGATTCCAAAATTCAAGATGCTTAACTCTGCACCAGTTGCTTCCCATGCTAGGCAAAGATGCCTGGTTGGCAACACTCTATTTAATGGAAGCATACCTGCACATCCCAATCAGGGAAACTTACAGAAGATACCTACACTTCAAAGCAGGCTACATGCACTATCAGTTCTCTGCACTGCCCTTTGGCTTATCTACTGTGCCAGGGTATTCACAAAATGCCTAGCTCCAGTCATTGCATTTTGCAGGCAAAGAAATATTCAAATATAGCCATACCTGGACGATTGTCTAATTCAGGCAGAAAGCCAGGACATACTTTTGAATCATCTGGCTTTTGTACAAAGGGTGCAAACTTGTCTGGGGTACACCATAAACGAAAAGAAATCACACCTGGTGCCCTGTCAACAAATTATATTCCTGGGAGCAAGCTTGAATACAACTTCCCAGATGGCTTTCCTCGCGCCAGAGAAACAAATTCATTTGACAACCTACTTCAAAATAGTGGCCACAAAAACCCTGTTATCTGCAAGACAAATACTGCAAGCCTTGGGGTTCATGGCCTCCTGCATTCTTCCAATTCCATATGCAAGACTGCGTATGAAGAAACTACAGTGGTATCTAAAAAGCCTATGGTGTCAACATTCTCAGGCTCTAGAAGCAATGATTCCTATCATACCTTGCCTACGGTTAGAGTTCCTTTAGTGGGCAGAGACCTGCCACCAAATCAAGGGACTACCATTCACTCTACCCCCCTGCCGCCCAAACCCTAACAATACTCATCAGACTATGCATGGGGGGCTCACCTGGCAGGGAAGTGCATTCAGGGCAAATGGAACCCAAGTCAAATGCACCTGCATATCAGTCAAAAAGAAATGTTAGCTGTACAGAATGCTCTGACAGCCTTCAAGGACCACATTCTTCCAGGACGATTAATGGTAAAGACGGACAATACTACTGTTATGTGGTATATAAACAAGCAGGGGGTACCCATTCTTACCTCCTCTTAGCCATGGCACTGTGGAACACAGCCTTGAGCTACCAAGTACATTTACAGGCTCATTTCCTGCCAGGAAAACTAAATACATTGGCAGACGGACTAAGCAGAAACATCATGGACCCACATGAGTGGAAACTGGAACCAAAGCCTTTCAACATGTTGACAAACAACTGTGGGAGCCCAGATATAGACCTGTTTGCCTCACCCCAGAACTACCAATTGGACAAATTTTGCACAAGGACTCCCCACAAACAAACTTGGAAAGTGGATGCTCTGTCCTTCAGCTGGAAAAACCTATCAGTTTCCTCCTCTGCCTATCCTCTCCAAAGTACTTCTGAAGATCAAGCAAGACAAACCAAGGAAGATATTTATTGCACCAGATTGGCCACGCCAACACTGGTACCCCCTCTTGCGCAATGTGTCACGGCTGGCTCCATGGCACTTGCTTTAGATCCCTACACTGTTGTCTCATCAGGAGAACCAGATTCTGCACCCTCAGCTTCAAACCCTGAACCTAGCAGCCTGGCTAACTACCTAACCTCTCCTTCACCATCCCTCAGTAAACAAGTGATGGATATCCTTTTATAGGCAAGGAGGTCTAGTACTACAAAATCTTATGGTGACAAATGGAAAAGATTCTGTGCCTGTAACCAATCTCAAGGGATGAGCACAGCAGTGCCAATCTTACCTCAGATTCTTCAATACTTAACTGAGATGCTTCACAAGGGCCTTTCTTTTTCCTCCGTCAAAATTCACGCCTCAGTCATTTCAGCTCATAACACAGAACCTCCCCTCTTCTCTCATCCACTGCTCAGGCAGTTCCTCAGAGGGGCCAATAACTTAAGCCCACCCAGGAGAGCCCCAATTCCAGCCTGGGACCTTAACTTTGTATTGGAGAAACTCACTTTTCCTCCTTATGAGCCAGCTGCTAGTGCAGATTTAAAATTCCTTTCTTGGAAAACTACCTTCCTTTTAGCAATCACTTCAGCAAGAAGGGTATCTGAATTACAGGCTCTTATGGCAGTGGAGCCTTTCATCATCTTTCGTGCGTACAGGGTGTCCCTCAGCACCAATCCCTCCTTCATGCCCAAGGTGTGGTATCCAGTGTGGCTCTTAATCAGTCCATTCATTTGCCAACCTTCTTTCCTAATCCACAGAACAAAGGGGAACAGATACTGCACTCCTTAGACGTGCACAGACAACTTAGATTTTACTTGGACAGGACTAAACATGATAGGAAATCTGAACAACTGCTGATGGCATTTGCTGCAGGGGCAGAGGGGAAGGCTATTTCAAAGCAAACCATTTCTAAATGGATAGGGCCATTGCTTTCATTTCTGCTATAAGCACCATAGAAAATTTGTCCCACAGGGGATCAGACCCCATTCAACCAGGGCTGCATCTGCCTCTACTGCCTGTCTCAGAGATGTCCCTACCAGGGACATCCTAGAAGCTGCTACCTGGATTTCAGTACATACTTTCACCAAGCAGTACCATTTGCCAATTTTCTCTAAATCCAGAGCTGGCTTTGCCACTGTGGTCTTGCAGGGCCTTATAGCTGGTCCTAATGCTATCTAAATTCCACCTCCCATCCTTAGCTTTGGGAATCTACCCAAATGTGATGACTGCAACAGTGAAACACGAAGAACCCAGTACAGTTGTGTACACTTAACACAAATGTAGATGTTCGAGTGTATTCACTGAGATATATATATATATATATATATATATATATATATATATATATATATATGGGGGCATCGGACATCTGGGACAAGAAAAACTGATGTAATGGCATCAGCTGCATGTTTTATACCCCTGACTACATGACGTCACGGAAGAAGAGACAGCAACCGATGCAGGATCCAAGACTTTGTTAATCAGGCAGACTGAGGGCTACTGCAAGCAGATAACCTAAATGTGATGACTGCAACAGTGAATACACTCTAACATCTACATTTATGGTAAGTGTTCACAACTGTACTTTCTTTTTTAGGTGTCAGAGAGAGAGAATTCTACCTCAAGTGCTACACTGTACAGTGCAATGAAACAGTATTTGCCCCCTTCCTGATTTCTTTATTTTTGCATGTTTGTCACAATTAAATGTTTCAGATCATCAAACAAATGCAGATATTAGACAAAGATAACCCAAGTAAATACAAAATGCAGTTTTTAAGTGATGATTATATTTATTAAAGAAAAAAACACTATCCAAAACTACATGGGCCTGTGTGAAAAAGTAATTGCCCCCTAAACATAATAACTGGTTGTGCCACCCTTAGCAGCAACAACTGCAGTCAAGCATTTGCAATAATTGGCAATGAATCTTTCATATCACTGTTGAGGACTTTTGGCCCACTCTTCTTTGCAGAATTGTTTTAATTCAGCCATATTGGAGGGTTTCCTAGCATGAACCGCCTTGGGTCATGCCACAGCATATCAAATGGATTCAAGTCCGGACTTTGACTAGACCACTCCAAAACTTTCATTTTGTTTTTGTAAGCCGTTCAGAGGTGGACTTGCTTGTGTGTTTTCGATCATTGCCCTGCTGCAGAACCCAAGTGCGCTTTAGCTTGAGGTCACAAACTGATGGCCAGACATTCTCCTTCAGGATTTTTTGGTAGAGAGCAGAATTCGTGGTTCCATCAATCACAGCAAGTTGTCTAGGTCCAGAAGCAGCAAAGCAACCCCGGACCATCACACTACCACCACCACCATGTTTGACTGTTGGCATGATGCTCTTTTTCTGAAATGCTGTGTTACTTTTACCCCAGATGTAATGGGATGCACACCTCCCAAAAAATTCAACTTCTGCTTAGTCAGTCCACAGAATATTTTCCCAAAAGTTTTGGGGATCATCAAGATGCTTTTTGGCAAAAGTGAGACGAGCCTTTATGTTCTTTTTGGTCAGCAGTGGTTTTCGCCTTGAAACCCTGCCATGCATGCCATTTTTGCCCAGTCTTTCTTATGGTTGAGTCATGAACACTGACCTTAACTGAGGTAAGTGAGGCCTGCAGTTCTTTAGATGATGATCTGGGTTCTTTTGTGACCTCTTGGATGAGTCATCGCTATGCTCTTGGGGTAATTTTTGTAAGCCGGCCACTCCTGGGAAGGTTCATCACTGTTCCATGTTTATTCCATTTGTGGATAATGGCTCTCACCGTGGTTCACTGGAGTTCCAAAGCTTTAGAAATGGCTTTGTAACCTTTTCCAGGCTGTTAGATGTCAGTTACTTTGTTTCTCATCTGTTCTGGAATTTCTTTAGATCGCGGCATGATGTCTTCCTTTTTGACATCTTTTTGCCTACTTCACTTTGTTTGATAGGTTCTGTTTAAGTGATCTCTTGATTCAACAGGTCTGGCAATAATCAGGCCTGTGTGTTGCTAGTGAAATTGAACTCCACTTTCCCAAAAGTGTGATTAACCACAGGTACTTCATGATTTAACAAGGGGGGCCATTACTTTTTCACATTGGGCCATGTAGGTTTGGATAGTTTTCCTTAATAAATAAAATTGTCACTTAAAAGATGCATTTTGTGTTTACTTGTGTTATGTTTGTATAATATTTAAATTTGTTTGATCTGAAACATTTGTGTGTGACAAGCATGCAAATAAATAAGTCAGGAAAGGGGCGAATACTTTTTCATTGCACTGTACTTATCTGTTTTATCATTGCCCTGTGTTGAAAGCAACTCTGTGTTTTGTCTTTTAAACTCTGTAAACTTATTTTAGCCACTGAGTCAGGAATGCCAGCAGCCAGACTCCTCTCCCGGACCAGTATTACCTAATAGTCCCCCCCTTGCCATTTACCTTATCCTTCCCTACTTGCTATATTCCTTCTCTTAGTCACCTGTTGTAATACTACTACTGCCCACTAGGTGGCAGTCTAACCTGGCCTAGAGCCCTTACTCTTTTCCCCACTTGTGGTAGTTTCAGCTCAGTACATTCTGTTTCCTATTTTCTCTTCCATTGCCCTGCTGCCTAGCTATTCCCCTAATGCTCTCTCTGCTCCTAGTCCTGTACTCTTCTCATCCTCTACCCACAGCAGACGATTAATCTTTTTATTCTTCCCCCTTCACTACCCTTTTTCTTGCATCATACCTGCTCCACTAGAAGCTACTTACCTGCTTCATCTTCTCTCTCTGGGTTGTTACTGCTTACTGATTGTCTCTGCTGAATCCTTCACTACTTGCTCTGACCCGATCCGTTCGCCCTGCCGGCTCACTCTGCTCCCCTACCCCCAATTTCCACCCACCCCCAGTGCTGTTAAACTTATACCTGTCTAGTCACACCCACTGTACTACTCACCCTATTACCTTAAACTAGTACTTATCAACTCCACCCCTAATCTCTCTCCTTAATCATCTCCACTCTGTTGCAAGTGACAATAACCACTCCTCTTTTCCTTTATCTTTATTTCTACCCTCCCCCAAACCTCCTCTGACTATCCTACCACACTATATCTTCTATTTTACCCTACCCAACAATTTACATAACCGTTTTAACCCTACTTTTACAAATGGCCTACTTACATAAACCTATCCTCAAAATCTCTCTTCTCATTTCTTCTTCATTAATATCCCTAACCTTAACTTATGCCCTAACCTTCTATGAACACTTCTGTCTGGTCTATGAAGTACCTCCCCACCAGCAAACATTACCAATTACACATACCAACTCCTCCTCCCACAGCAACATAACCTCTACTTCACTTTATCTACTTCCAAGGTTTCATAGATATTCCCATGTTACTTACTTCCCCAACAAGACAAGCCTACCCAAGTACTATAAAATTATAAAAACTTTGTTGAAACAGTCCACACATCTTCTTCTGTTAGATGGGGACATTCATCCTAATCCTGGCCCAATTCCACATACTGACAATACCCTACAAAAACATTAATTCAGTGATGTTTCTACCTCTACAAGAATAGGTAACTCACTCAGAATAGCTCAGCTTAATATCCGTAGCATTAACAACAAACTTAAGTCAACTGCATGCTCTATTACAAGCACATGCATTTGATATCCTTTGCCTTACAGAAACTTGGTTGAAACCTTTTACTCATGACCTAGAAATGACCCCACCTGGATACAACATCCTAAGATGCGACCGCACATCCAAAAAGGGTGGAGGTGTAGCCATCTTGTATAAATCTGAACTTCTCGTTTCATCGTATAATGTGTTACTACCCTCAAATATCAATGCAGAAACCCGTACCGTCAAACTCCAAATTAATAATTCTATATCTATCTATATAACCTGCTCCTACATCCCTCCAGGAAGTAATATTAGCACTCTTGAAAACATTCTTAGTAGCCTTTCCACCCTCCTACCTCAGGAAACTATTGTACTAGGTGACTTTAACATAGACTGGACCACATGCAACTCCCCCCAATCCTAACACCCACATAAATCTATTTGGTTTCATTCAAATAATAAACACTCCCACAAGAATCCACAAACCTAGTAATAAGGAAACTACTCTTGACTGGATCCTTATAAACAGTCACCCTGAAACTTATACAGCAGGAACTCTCCCAGATGACATTAGTGACCATGTTCTAACCTACATAGGAAAACAAAAGGTATACAGCCCTAGTAACATTTTTTTCATCTACAGTTCTAAAAAACACTTCCAAGCCGAGAGCTTTCAGAATGAGCTAAAAGCCTGTAACTGGTCACCTCTAAAGCAACTTAAGCTGGATGAAGCAGTTTCTTACTTTAATACCAAATTCCTTCAAATCCTAAATAACTATGCCCCTCTCTGCTCTTCCCAAGTTAGGACCAAAATAGCCCCATGGCTCACAAAACAAACCAGAGAAAAAATGTTCCTACGGAACAAAATATGGGCCAAATGGGGAGAGCCTCTAAGAGCTCCGCAGACCACCTATACTTTAAACAGTTAAGAAATGCTACCAAAAAGGACATTAGACCAGAAAAACTATTATTCCCACCTTCAACAGTCGCACTCTAAAAACCCTCAAAAGTTTTGGTCAGGCATTAATAAACTTCTCAAACCAGGACAGGCTGGAACTCCAACCCCATGCTCTATTCCCCATAATAGTCCTATGCAAATAGCCAATGCCTTTAACAATTACTTCACTGAAGCTATTCAAACTCTAGCAAAAACACTAGCGCCCATTAGCCCCTCTCCTTTACAATATACAAACAGTTCACTTCCCTCCTTCCATATACAACCTGTGCCAACATCCTTTTTCTGCAAACTCCTTCAAAAACTCAAACCTTGCACCCCTTCTGCTGACCGCCTGCCAGCAGAATACCTTCAAATAGCTGCCAAAGCCATAGCATATCCCATATCCATCCTTATAAACAGAACAATCTCAGAAGGTACCATCCCTTCCATATGGAAAGTCTCCCATATTATCCCCTTGCATAATGGAGGTAAATCCACTGATATCTCCAACTTCCGACCAATTGCACTACTCTCTCCACTAGCCAAAATAATGGAAAAATGTATTCACCATCAACTACTTCAACACCTGCTCCACAATAATTTACTTGCCAGCTGCCAGCATGGCTTTAGGCCCTTTCATAGCACTACTACTGCACTGCTAACTTTTACTGACTGTATAAACAGGAATCGAAACAATAACTCTCTCTCATCCGCTCTATTTATTGACCTGTCAAAAGCCTTTGATAAGTTATGGTTGACCATATCAGTTGTTAAAAGCCCAATCTCTTGACCCACAAGCAATTCTTTGGTTTAAATCCTATCTGGAAAATAGACCAGCAGTGCTCTGGGACAGTAATCTTTCCACACCCTTCCCCATGAACATTGGAGTCCCTCAAGACTCTATGCTAGGCCCTCTTCTTTTTTCCATTTTTATTAACTATCTACATACTGATTTTCCTCACGCCACCTGTATACAATATGCTGATGACTCTGTTTTAATCTGTACTGCTAAGTCATCAACCTTTCTCCAGACCCTTACTCAAACTGTATTTAACTCTGTTGAAAAGTGGTTCACCCATCATTGCCTCCTCCTTAACCCCAAAAAAACTAAATTATTACTTTTTACTCCCACCCAAAAATCTCCACACATCCACTTCACAATTACCTCTAATAATGGAACTTGTATTTCCCCTGACACTACTGCACATCTCCTGGGCATAACCATTAATCATAACCTCAGCTGTGACGACCATATCAACAGTACTATAAAAACTCAAACAATTAGGCTCCCTGTATAGAATCAAACCCTTCGTTACACCACTAGCTAGAACCACCATTGCCCAGACTCGTCTCACTTCTACCCTGTTCTATGCTTCTGCCATATATACCAATCTATCAAAGCACAATCTTACCAAGCTTGAAACTAGCTATAATAATATAGTCAAATTTGCCACTGGCTCCCCTCATAGAACCCAGCACTGTCTCAACCTTAAACAACTCTGATGGTCAGAACTACAAAACCAACTTGTGATCACACAAAAAATCCTTTACCTCCCTACTGATACCCCTATCCTCTCTAACCTGATCTCCCCATATAAAAATCTTACAACACTACGCTCAGCTAATAAGCTACTAATTGCCAACATTAAATCTAATAACAAAGCTGGGGACTCGCTCTTTACCATTGTTGTGGGCAGAATCTGGAACAAGCTTCCTAGAACGCTCACTTATCTCTCATCTACACAACTCTTCAAGAAACATCTCTCATCTACACAACTCTTCAAGAAACATCTCAGAGAACATCTAAAAATACACTGGCTTTGTCCCTGCTCTAAGCCTGACTGAATCATACTTATCCTCTTATTTCTCTTCTTGCTGTACCTTTTACTCCTGGGCTGTGGCCCCTCTGCAGCATTAATCAATAGAAGCTAACCTTATACTAGTACTTGTGTTTTCCTGCCTTTTCTCTTTCTCCTCCTTTCACTTAATGAATAATAATTTTCAAATATTGTGTAAACTTGTGCTTGATTGTTCCTGAAACCTACTAAAGACTTTGTACTTGATTGTTTCATAAACCTATGCCAAGACTCTACTATTCACAAAATAACTTTTATTTGTTTTCCAACTATTTTTTGCTCTCTAATGTATTGGAATCTAGCCATTTTTTATTTTTGTATTCTGTAATTTACTTATGCTTGGAGCTTTTCTCCTCGGGCCTCTACTGAAAATGGACATGTATCCAGCTAGACTAGCCCGGTCAACAAATATAAAATAAAAATAAATAATCTTTTGCGTTCTGTGCACCCACCCCGCCAACAAGTTTAATTCCACCCATCTTTCCTGCTGCTTCATTTTCATTTCTCTGTCTTTTCTCATTCCACGTAGCATCGTCTGAAGTTAGACACAGCCATAATCTTACTTTGCATTGGGCCTACCCAGTCAACAAATAGATGAGACAAAACAAATTTAAATGTTTTCCCTTTTAGACATACCCGATTGTTCTGAACTCCAGAGCCATTCGGTATCTCACCTTCCATCCATCCTAACTTTATGTAAATATTTCTGTTTATTTCATGTATGCTTTCCCTTAAACAGACTGGTACAGGATCCTTTTCACCCTAAACCCAGACTAGTCGCAGGTCTGCAGATGCCACCACAATCCACTTCTTTCCCTTGATTTTTCTTTCCTGCTCATTACTGCGTCTGCCATGCTGTCTTAGTTTCTAGATCATATAACTACCTCCTTCATCCCTTTGAACCCACTAGTCTCTTCTAGTCAGTCCTGCTTCTTCCTTTTCTACCTTGCTTTCAGTAAATTACTAGCCTTTCTATCCATTGAGTTGCCATCCACTCCTGTCCCACACTTTGCAGTCTTAGTAACTGCCTAATCAGTAAGATTTTCCTCCCTCTTCTGTCTTAACCATATCTAATTTTTGGGTTTATATCATAATGTCAAACTGTGAGAAGTCCGAACACCACAACATCGAACTGAATACTCTGAAACGTAAGTGGTCCAAACACTCAAAACTTCGAAGATCGGAACTCTGAATGGTTATGGATGGCACTTCTGTACATATGCATGAAGTCTCCATTGTGGTGCGATCTCTGAGTTGGTATATGTAAGTGGGGGTGTATGGGGGCCGAAACCCTCCACATTAGTGATTGTGTAAAAGTGTTTGTGTGTTGTTTGATAGTACGGGTGTAAAGGTGGCCGACCGTTGCTTTTCGGAGTTCGTTTTTCGCAGTTTTGAGTGTTCAAACTAATTAAGTTTTGGAGTTGTCAGTTCGATGTTGTGGTTTTCAGACTTATCACAGTTTGATTATATGATATAGATACCTAATTTTCTTATAGGTTCATAGGTTCATAGGTTCATACTAGGCTATCTGCCCGAGGGCATTTATAAGCCTAGCCCATTGTTTTGTGGCTTACACCACCCCTTTAGTATGGGGAACTATACCCATTATTTTGCTGTGCCTCTGTCGAGCAGTGACACTGAGGTAATTCCTGGGGTATATCTGCGATCTCCCATCCATTGGTCAAGATTTCTCTTGAACAAGGCCAGCGAGGTGCTCTGCCTCACATGTACCGGGATTTTGTTCCACAGCATAGGGAGTCTTTGGGTGATGAATCTATCCCTCCAGCACGTCCTATTAATAGCCGTGTCGAGGTTTAATTCTCCGCCCTTGTGGCTCTGATGGATCTAGATTTTTGAGGTGAAGCATATTCATCAAATCTGGGTTTGACATGGCCTTGTATGTTAGGCAAAGGTCACCTCTGAGCAAGCGGTGGCGACTGAATAGAGCTGGAGTTCTTTCAGTCGGGCAGCATAGGACAGATTTTGAGACCCTTTATCCTTTTGGTGAGGAACTTTTGTGGCCTCTCCAGCTGCTGCAAGTGTCGGGTCAGATACATTCGAATGGGGCATTGTACTCAATCATTGGTCTGATGAGTGATGAGTAAAGGGAGACTATGACCTCCCTTGATCTAGATGAGAATCCCTTCATGATAAGGTGGGCAATGTAGAAGGACTTCCTAACTACTTTAGCTACATGGGTGTCGAATGACAGACTACTATCAACCTGGGTCCCCAGGTCCCTGATAACTTCTTCTGTGCTCAGTGGATTGCCACCTATTTGGTAGCTAGGGGTAACCTTGTTTTCCGAAGGGTATGACTATGCATTTTTTGGCATTTAACTTTAGGCCGTGGCTCTGGCACCAGTTATCCATTTCTGTGAGACCCTTCTGAAGGATATCTGTGTCAGATGTGTTTTCTACTATGGCGCCCAGTTTGCAGTCATCTGCAAACTTTGTCAGCCATAACCCTCCTGTGTTTGCTTGTACTTCGGAAAAGTAGATGCCAAACAAGAGTGGGCCCAGGACTGAGCCCTGTGGGACACCACTTGTGACAGGCTTTGAGTCTGACATGGCGCCAGCAACTCTTGCACAATCCCCCCATTCCTTGCTGCTTTACTTTTTCAGTGATACCATGCCTCCTTCTGTCTTAATGTCCTTTTTCCAACACTGCTGTGGATTAGATGTCTGTGGATTAGATGTCCATGGACAATCAGCCTTCCTTCCCAGCTTTACCTCCTATGTCACAAGTATACTTTTTGTCTACCTTCTTATTCCTATCTATGCCCTCCTTGAAGACCCTGTTTGTCTGTCTTCTCTCATCCTTTAAGGAAGTGAATTTTCTTAGTTTTTTTTAATTTTTTTATTTATTTATCATTTGTTGACCGGGAATTTTCTTAGTTTCATGTGCCATTCTCTGTACGTTTCTAACTTTATTTCCATCCTCAACTTCTGTAATGCTTTCTGACTCCTCACCTTTATACTCTTGTTTTTCCCTGAGCAGTTTCTCTAATGCAGTGATGGAGCCTGAGTTAAAGTCCTTTCCTTGTATAACGTTTTCTTTACCTGACCTTGTAATTGTGTAACCTAACATTCTTTGCCCATTACTATTTCTTCCACCCTCTGGAAATTCTTAAACACATTCAGATTAACCTTTAGTCCATACACAGACCTCAAGAGCCATGTTTTCTCTTATTTTATTTCTCACCCTCATTCTACCTACTTCTCAAAAGCTGTATCCTTTTCCATTCTATTTTCCCTTTCTTCTACTCCACTTCCTCAAATACTTTCTGTATAGTCTCCACTATGCCCTCCCTCTTTGACATATTTCATTCCAGTCATCAGTAATTCACTTCCCCATTTTTTTACATTACCCTACTGTGCACTTATCTTCTGCAGTGTCAGCCAGTCACAATTCTGTTTTCTCCGGTTACTCTTTCTATATTTCCCCCTAAGGATTTCCAATCCCTTTGCATATCATCACCCTCAACTGATTCTTAGCTTCCTTTTCCCTGCACTGCCGTAGTCCGGACCTCTGTACCACTACACAGTGTGCTACCACGTCCCAAAGTTAGGTCCATGACCCTTGGCTGTGAAAACTCGCCAACATTCCTCCTCCTGGCTGCAGGTAGTGTGGTGCTGATCCTCCAGCCTGTTGGACCTACCAGTCCTCCCTGCCCCTCAAATCCACCTGTCACCACCTTCTGGGTTTTATGTAACATTCTAACTAGTCTCTTCTGTCCCCATGCCTCCCCTACTCATCCCCCCAGTATTCACTGCTTCTGTGCCAGTCCTCCTCTCATCCCTACTGCTAGAATTAATAAAACTCTGCTTTCTCATTCTCTTTGTGCATTTTCTTCAAGCACTTTGTTCTCTACTGCCGTACATGATCTCTTTACCCCCACGTCTGCTAGAAATGTACTCCTGTGTTGCATTTTGTATGAACACAGGAAAAATGCCGAAGTACTTCATGACAGCAGCATCTGGAAAAGCTTGAATGCCCAACTTTCTCTGTATGGATAAAAGCATCACTCCTAATATTTCATGTCTTTTTCCAGGTACTTGTAACGAAATGTATTCCTTCTGTTCGCCTAAGATAATTTTTCTGCAGGAGCTGTCCTCTCCTTGCAATCATTTGACAGCATACACCGCTTCATCACATATCTCCTCTACTTAGTTCATGGCAATAATCTCTCCAGTCCTTTCCTTTGGTACTATATTTTTGCTCACTAATATTTCAGGCATCCTTAGCCTTCACATACCACTTTTTCTCCCCTGCCTGTTTTTTATTTTTATTTATTTTTGCTTAATTATACTATTTACTGCACTTTTTATTGTCTGCTGCCTACTTTAGTACAATATTTAAATATTGTGTACTAAACTACACTGTGTACTGCAGTTGTCTGCCTTAATGTACCTGTTAAATCGTATTTTATTGCTGTTTTCACTGTAAGTATTTGCTGGTACCTTTCACTGTTGCAGAGTAATCTGTTCTGCATGTTATGGATGTCCTTCAAGAATGCAACTGCAGTCATAACATATGGGTTGTCCTGCCTCAGGCAGCCCTCGGTCGGCCGGATTCCAAAGTATGGGTCCGGCGTCGGCTGGTGTCGCCTCCTCTCCGACGTCAGAACGGCTGGAGTATAAAGGCATCGGTCGACGCCATCTAATTCAGTCTTTCTTGCTGCGCGGTGACCGAAGCAGAAGCAGTTCGCAAGTGCCGGTCGGTCAGCTCCTGTGTTTTCAGTACCGAAGTCATCTAAAAGCTAAGTCCCCCATTGGGGAACATTTTTTCTTGCCTCAGCCGATGTCAGAACAAATTGAGAAAGTTAATAATTGTTTGTCTTGTGGTAAACAAATACCTCATAAGGACTTCCATTTTTATTGCCTCCCTTGCCTGGGCCCAGATCACGACGTCTCGGCCTGTGCTTGCTTTAATAAGCGCACTCAGGCGCCGGGCAGAATTTGCCGAAGACTTTTTCGGCGAATCTTTCGCTTATATCATGCCGTCGGAACAACCGACAACTCAATCTACCAAAAACGAAAGGACCGGGACCGACCTCCTCGGCCCGCGTCCTCCACTGATACTCCTCCTAAGCCCTCCACGAGTGCTTCGGTCCCTTCGGAAGCGGTAATTCAACCGCTCCAAGCCGACGACACAGCGTTAACATGTCCTTCGGTCTCTGAGTCTACACCGGTGCCGGTTGTTGATTTTCCTCCAGAAACTGAAGTTCTGGATCTACCCGACACCATTCCTGTGGACAAGGTTACTCCTGCACGTGGGGCAGCTAGGCCTCCTGTATCCATGTCCATCAAGGCCTTTGCACGTGCTAAGGCCGCCAGCCAGGCCAAGGCCCATCCTAAACCTACTGCCCAGGCCCCTTCTTCTGATAAACAGATCATGTCTCTTGCTGCAGATCTTATTTCTCTTATCAGGGGGTCTCAGCCTCATCCAGACGGAGGTTTTCAGCCGCCTGCAGAGAAAAGGCCCAGAACTGAACAGGCCGACAACCTCTCTTCAGATGAAGCCTCTGGGGATTCTGAGCATTCAGATACCCAAGAAGAATCCTTCCAGGCCTATGAGGACTCTGATGCTGAGGAATCAATTCCCTCTGCCTCTCCTCCAGAGGATTTTTCGTTCGGTGAAGTCCTACACTCTGAGGGAGCATTTTAAATGGCAGGGTCAGGAATTCTCTGATTCCAGGAAAAGGCTACGTAACTTCCTCAAGCTACCCCAGCACAGACCTTTAGCTATCCCTCCAGTTATGGATGTCCTGGATGATGTTTTCTCCGACTCCAGTGCTAACCCTGATTCTCTCCCTCCTGCTCCTGTCAAGCCAGACAGATATTATAGGGTCCCTGACACCCTCAAACATCTCTTTAAGGCCCATTCTGTGGATCTAGAAACTATTTCACAGGGCCCCAAGGGAGTGGCTACTTCCACAGCCAAGAATCCACTGCCAGCGGATAGGGAAGCTAGGTCCCTGGAGAGATGGGGTAAAAAGTTTATACCTCTACCACCCTGGCCATGAGGTCACTTAACTGCCTTTTTCATATGTTTCAGTACCAGGATTTTTACTGGATGATTTACAGAAAAAGCTAGCCTCTCCTGAGCCTATTGATAGAAAGGCATTGCAGGATCTAGTACATAACACTCAGCAGGTTAGCAATCATTTTCTTCAGTGTGGTTATGATGCATTGGAGGCTTCATGTAGGGCAGCTATGACTGGGGCTGTTATACGTAGACATGCTTGGTTAAAAGAACAGCCACTGCCAGACCATGTTAAAGTAAAGTTACTTGATGCACCTCTGGAAAAACAGAATCTTTTTGGTGCTAATGCACAAGATGTGTTGAAGTCCATTGAGGAAAAAGCTAAATCAGTACAGACAGTCAAAGATTTCCTTCAGGTTCAGCCACCCAGATTCAGCAGGAATTGGCCCTCAAAGAATTGGTCCTTTCCAGACACTGACAAGTTTCAAAGGGGAAAAAACAGGCGTGCCCGAGGTAGAGGGCAATACCGAGGCTCCTACAGGGGCCGCCAATGGCAACCACCAAATCAAAGAAGTGGCACAGGCAGTCCAGCTGCACCACAAGGACAACCACAATGACTTGACTTTCATACCGTCTACATAGGCTCAAAGAGAAGCACCTTTGGGCGGAAAATTATCCTTATTCTCAAAACTGGCATATCTTAACCAAGGACAACTGGATTCTGGATTTAATAGACAAAGGTTACAGATTCCACTTCCATACTTTACCAATAAGACAAGGCATGCCAATCCTGCCACTTCATCAAAGGGCAGAGGCACTCATTCAAGTTTCAAAGCTGTTAAATATAAAAGCAATAGAAAAGTTCCCTCCACAGGAACAAGGCCAGGGATTTTATTCAAGACTGTTCCTTGTTCCAAGAAAGGAAAACAAATGGAGGCCTATACTGGACTTGTCTACTCTAAATACTTACCTCATTGTGCCAAAGTTCAAAATGCTGACGTTGCAGCAACTCCTTCCCATGCTGGGCAAGGGGTCTTGGCTGGTCACTCTGGACCTCAAGGAGGCATACCTGCATGTCCCAATCAGACAAAGCTGCAGAAGGTACCTCAGATTTCTTGCAGGGACAGAGCATTGTCAATTCTCAGCATTGCCGTTTGGCTTATCTACTGCGCCCAGAGTGTTCACGAAATGCCTGGCATCAGTAGTGGCACACTGCAG
Source organism: Protopterus annectens (assembly GCF_019279795.1). Classification (NCBI taxonomy): domain Eukaryota; kingdom Metazoa; phylum Chordata; order Ceratodontiformes; family Protopteridae; genus Protopterus; species Protopterus annectens. The sequence goes on along the minus strand of NC_056732.1, from coordinate 1,502,707,487 downwards.
ACTCCAGGGGATTCAAATATACCCCTACCTGGACGACTGCCTCATACAAGCAGACAACAAACAAACCTTGATAGCAAACTTGGACTATGTCATTCAATTACTACAAGCCTTGGGATACACAGTCAACATTCAGAAATCAAGACTTCTGCCATCCCAACAAATTATTTTCCTAGGAGCCAAACTGGACACAAAAACACAAATGGCTTATCTCACAGAGGAAAAACAACAGCAGTTACCAGAGTACTTCAAAGGCCTAGCAAAGCTCTCCCAGCTGACTGCAAGGAAAATCCTGCAGGCCCTGGGGTTCATGGCATCTTGCATTCTTCTGATACCTTTGGCAAGACTTCATATGCGAAAGCTGCAATGGTACTTAAAAAGCTTATGGTCCCAACACAGCCAAAGCCTAGAGGACGTAATCCCACTCATTCCATGTCTGCAAAGAGAATTTTTGTGGTGGGCTCAAGCAAGTCAGTTAAACAAAGGCATGTCTTTCAACAAACCTCAAGCAGGTCAAATGATTACAACAGATGCCTCAGACCATGGATGGGGGGCGCACATGGAGGGCAGATGCATTCAAGGTCAATGGACACCAAGGGAAAGGCATCTGCACATAAACCAAAAAGAGATGTTGGCAGTGATAAATGCAATCGAGACTTTCGAAAAATCACTTCAACAAGGACATTTGCTAATAAGGACAGACAACACCACTGTTATGTGGTATATAAACAAGCAGGGAGGCACTCATTCTTATCCCCTCTGCAGACTAACCATGATTCTCTGGGAGAAATCCCCAAGTCTGAAGATACATTTGCAATCCCAGTTTGTGCTGGGCAAGGACAATGTACTGGCGGACAAGCTGAACAGAAATTTCTTGGATCCACACGAATGGATGCTACATCCTCACATTTTCTCACAAATAACAAGGACATGGGGAAGACCGGACATAGATCTCTTTGCTTCTCACATGAATCATCACCTGGAAAAGTTCTGTACAACGACCCACCATCCTCTAGCCTGGAAAACGGATGCTCTCTCCTTCAGCTGGAATTCCCTAACAATTTATGCATTCCCTCCTTTACCACTGCTGACCAAGGTGATACTGAAGATCAAAGCAGAACAACCAACAGGCATTTTGATAGCTCTAGACTGGCCGAGGCAGCACTGGTACCCATTGCTGTTGAGCATAACTCGGAACAAACCGTGGCCTCTGCCCCTATGGCCTCTGCTTCTAACAACACAATTACAGGACTGTTCATCAAAACCTGAAAACATTGCATCTAACAGCCTGGAGGTTACCATAACTCCTTCGATATCTCTCTTTCCAAAAAAGTTCAAGAGATCTTACTGGAAGCACACAGACCTTCCACCAGAAAAACCTATTCAGCCAAGTGGAAGAGATTCATCATCTGGTATGCTAACTGGTCAGGATACAACAGTATTGAGTATACCTCAGATATTGGAATACTTGGCAGAAATGTTTCATACTGGTCTCTCATATTCTTCCATAAAGATTCATGCCTCAGCAATCTCAGCAAAATACAATTGTGATCCACCTGTGTTTTCACATCCTTTGCTAAGACAGTTCCTAAGAGGGATAAAGAATATCAAACCTCCCAGGAAACCGCCAGTACCTGCATGGGACCTCAATTTCATCTTGGAAAAATTAACTCTTCCTCCCTTTGAACCAGCAGCAACTTCAGAAATGCAATTTCTCTCATGGAAAATGGTTTTCCTATTGGCAATCACATCAGCAAGAAGAGTCCCGGAGATACAGTCGCTCATGGCAGTACCTCCTTTTCTCATTTTTCATCAGGACAGAGTCTCTCTAAGAACCAATCCTTCATTCTTGCCAAAAGTAATTTCCAGGGTGTCTCTAAATCAAGCCATTCACCTGCCTACTTTCTTCCCCAATCCTCAAAACAGGGGGGAAGCACTGCTGCATACTTTGGACATACACAGACAACTACGCTACTACTTGGACAGAACTAAGGCCACCAGAAAGTCTGACCAACTGCTTGTAGCCTATGGTGCTGGAGTACAAGGAAAAGCAATCTCTAAACAAACAATTTCCAAATGGATTGGACACTGCATCAGATTCTGCTATTCTTTTCATGGAAAAGGTGTGCCAGCCAATATTAGGCCACACTCCACCAGAGCTATAGCCACATCCACAGCTTTCCTAAGAGGAGTGGCTACAAAGGACATTCTAGAGGCTGCTACATGGAGCTCCGTGCATACCTTTACCAAGCACTACAACCTGCCTTTATACTCCAGATCCCGAGCAGGCTTTGCTTCGGCAGTCCTGCAGGACATTTTAGCTACACCATCACTTTCTTAGTTCCAACCACCCCCAGCTTGGCTATGGTATTCAACCCATATGTTATGACTGCAGTTGCATTCTTGAAGGACATAGTACAGTTTTGTACCTACCATAAATGTAGATGTCCGATAGATATGCAACTGCAGTCGGATTTTCCCACCCTCCTACCCCTCTGCAACCTTCTTTATGGGTCCACTACCCCTTTTCCTATTAGCTGGGGGTATCTCCTATGGTGTATCTGTTTATTACTGTTGTGTATGTCTGGAATTGTTTATCCATTCACCAAATTTAGCCTTCCTAGGAGGGCACCTGGCATCTGGGGCAAGAAACACTGAGGAAGATGGCGTCGGCCGATGCCTTTATACTCCAGCAGTTCTGATGTCGGAGAGGAGGCGACACCAGCCGATGCCGGGCCCAGACTTTGGAATCCGGCCGACCGAGGGCTGCCTGAGGCAGGACAACCCATATGTTATGACTGCAGTTGCATATCTATCGGACATCTACATTTATGGTAGGTACAAAACTGTACTTTTTCCTGCCAAGTAGTGTTGGTGACTGATCTGATGCTGTCTGTCATCATTCTTCACAGATGGGCCTAGGATCCGACCTCTGATCAGAGCCAGCCACGTTTCAGACAGATCCAGAGCTCAAGCTCCTCCCCTTCCCCTAACCCCTTGCTACCTTCTAACCTTCAGATCTCGTTTGCCACTGAATCGCTCCAGACATGGTCCAGGCTTACGCGTTGGGGAATATAGATAAGTGGTATTTTGTTGGCTTTCTTCCTTTTTAGGGTGATTTTTGCCATCTTTAACTGCTTTCTCTCTTAGTTTAATTGAATCCCCCCCCCCCCATCAGAACCTAGTAGTTAGGTGGGTTTCTCCACTCCCCCCTTCTAGTACTTGGCGCTTTGCGCCTTTTCTTAGAGTAGTCCTTTTCTAGCAAAAATCTTTGTTTTGCCTGTGTATGTTGTAGTTTTTTAGTACGGCTGATAAGCCTACAGGGTTTAAGATGTGCTGCTCCTGCAGTCAGACGATGCCATGCTCTGACTCGCACGAGTGTCTCTACTGTTTATGCTCAGTGCATCTGGAGGTTGAATGCGACATTTGTGCCACGTTTAACCCCAGAGCCCTTGTAGAATGCTGCAACAAATGTCTTCTCAAAGGTTTGACGCAGGGTGGTCCTCTGTCCTTGGGTCCCCATCCACTTTTCGCAGGATCCGAAGAATGGACCTTCTCCTAGCCCCAGGGTGTCTTCTTCCTCACTTCCTAAAAAGCTGAAGGTCTCTGATTGCAGATCCCAGGATCTGAGTCCAGCCTGTTCGGCTACGAAGTTGAGGTCTGTTCTCATAACTTTGGATCAGGCACTCTGGTCCAAGACCTCATCAGATTGGAGGGCTTCGAATCAAAGTAAGAGCAGACCATCCCTGTTATCCTACCAGTTTGTCTGATCTGGCAGTTATGGCTACCAAGTCTTTGGACCCTATAAAATTGTCTGATCCAACAGTAACATCAGATTCTATTGTTATAGAGGGTTACCCTTCTGGATCCTATAGGACCTGGTCACATCCGAGATGTCTCAGCCATTCTTCTCAAAAGCCATAGAACTTTAGGATCCAAGGCCATTCCACAGCTTCATCCAGAAGTCTCCTTCCCTCGGACATGGATGGGATGATGAGTTTTTCTCAAAGCCCAAATCGAGTTGGGCCTGCTGCCATCCCCAGCCCATGTAGCTAGGGTACTCTTCTCATCCACAGGTTTCCACTCTAGTCTTCCAACCCAGAAGGAATTGGAATGTCAGGACCCAGAGATTTGTAGTGATAGGCCGACTGTGTCGGGAATCCCTCCCTTCTTCACACTGTCAGAGTCCCTGGCCGGCTCTCTTCCACAGCCCTCTGACCAGAGTGGGCTTTGTCTCCAAGGGGTTGGTGCTGATTCCCTGGGGATGTGTTCAGGTCTGGGTTTTTCAGACCGCTCCCTTGGGTGGCTTCAGTGCTGGACAGCTCGAGGCTGATATCATATGGGGGCTTCGGCACTTTGCGGTCCCTTCTCCCTTCCCAGTTGGCCCCGGCTGCTGGGAATTGGGAAGTTACTTCGTCCAGTCTGCCTTCCTGGCAGTAAAGAGGACCTTCTACAATTTTGTAGTTACCTCTCCTCCTCCTAAAGGTCTGCCTCAGCCTTTCTCTGGATTGGTTGCCGAGGCCTCATCATCCATCTAGTCAATGCTCTCACAAGCACCTTCAGACAGGCACTGCCCCACTTGGGGTACCCATCTCTTTAGGGTCCTCTCCAAAGAACACCATGGAGGAGCCCCTCAGAAGCCAACGTGTAAGAGGAGGTACTTGGATTCCTCCAGAGAGTCCCTCACTGAAGACATGGATTTTGAGGATGGAGACTGTTCCCTCAGACTTCCGCCAGAGGAGGTTGCCTTTGTGGAAGTCCTCAAACAAACAGAAAGGTGGATGGTCTTCCCAACCCCCGTCTTTGGAGGAGTCTCTGTTCCTGAAGGCGTTCAGTACATGCCCATCTATTACTTGGGTCCACCCACCACCCCACCATGTTGATGAACTTGCGGACCTCATCGCCAGCAGGGCTTGGAAGGAGCTGGACATGATGGAGCCTGTCCCCAAGAAAGCAGATAAGTTCCTCAGTCCCTCTCAGCACATGTCTTTTTGAAGCAAAGTGTTTCCTATCGATGCCATTGTGGTAGCTGCTGCTACCAAGAAGTTGCTAACTGAGCAGAGCTCCTCTCTCCATCCCCTGAACAGGGAGTCCTGGATGATTGACTATTTTGGAAAGTGTGCGTTTGCCTCGGCTACTTTTGATCTGAGAGCAATTACTTGGCCCACTTTACCCGGCTTCCAAGGGATTTGGTTTTGGAACTCACCACTTCCCTCTGAATTGTTCCCTCTAGAGAGCTTCAAGTAAGTCTCTCTGAGGCTGTCCACTCTCACTTTCTTAGTGAATTGCTCATTGAGGCTGATCTCCAACACTGCGAAGGCCACCTCTCGAGCAGTAGGCACAGGCATTGCTGTCAGGTGGCATGCCTGGCTTTGCCTTTGTGGGTTCGCAGAACCCTTTAAGGCGTCCTTAACAAATGCCCCATTTGACAGTTCCACTTTGGACTGTCTGTTAAGGAGACCTTAACCCGAAGTGAGCAAGAAGGCACGACTCTCTCCAATATAGGGCCCAGGTTTTCTAGTGCCAGAGATCCTTTTCTAAGATCCAGAGAAGTAGGTAAGAAGCTTTGTTTCCGGAGGACTTTGTTTTCCTTTCAAGACGCTCCCCAAGAATTCTGTATCACAGGTCGGGGCAGAGGATTCATTGGTAGATGCCACCCTAGGGGCAGAGGGTATCTGCAAAGTCAGGGGTCCCCAAGAGCCCTTTTCAGAGAATCCTTTCCAGCACTCATGATGTGTTGCCTGACTGTCCAACCCTGAAGGCAGTTGGGGGTCGTCTCTCCCTTCACTCACTAGCCTGGACAAGTCTCACGTCCGATCGGAAGTGCTAAAAATCATTTCCAGGGGTTACTCTATTCCTTTCTCCCATCCCCCTCCAACTCAAGAGGTTTCTCCCAGAAATACCATCCCGCCAGAAGGAGTTGGCCTATTTTGAGGTGAAAGACCTCCTTCAAAAAACAGCCAATTAAGAGGTCCCGACAGGGCAACAAAGGTCCGGAACTTACTCTTGCTTCTTTTTGGTGCCAAAAAAGACCTGGGACCTGTGTCCGATTTTAGACCTCAGTGAGCCAAACCTTTGTCAAGAAGTCCAAGTTCCAGATGGTCACAGTAAAGTCCATCCTGCCTCTCTTACGCAAGGATGTTTGGATGTGCTCAGTGGATCTCAAGGATGCGTAGTATCGTGTAAAGGTCGACAGACACTCCAGGAGACATTTATGATTTCTGCTAGGGGCCACTCATCAGTTCAAAACCCTGCCCTTTGGACTCACCACAGACCCCTGGTGTTTACCAAATTATATGGCCGGTAGTGGAAGCTCATCTCCAGCTGCAAGGTTTCCAGGTTTTTCCATACCTGGACAATTGGATCCTCACGTCTCCCACAAGGCGTCAACTAACACTGATGACAAGGTATGTACTCAAGCTTTTCCAGCATGTAGGTGTCACAGTGAATCTGCCCAAGTCCAATCTAGTTACAAGCCAAAACCTGGAATTCATTGGAGTCCAGTTGGGCATAGTATCAGAGACTGTAGCACTGCCTTACCTGCAAGGTCCACCGTATTTAGGATCAAGTTTCTCTTGTTGAATCTCACACCCGCATGTTCATTTGATTCTCAAAGCACTAGGCTCTATGGCAGCTGCCATTCACTTGTTCCCACTTGCCAGATATATGCGAGTTCTCCAATGGCCCCTGCCAGTCCAGTGGTCCATTCTGTCTCAGCCCACATCTGTGACAAAATTGACACAGGTATGCAGGAATCATCTTATTTGGTGGCTTCAGTCTGGGGGCCCTTTTCTAGGCAGGCCCTTTTGTCTCCCCCCCCCCCCCCCCCGCCCAAGGCCACAGTGACCATGGACACTTCCCTTTTGGGGTGTGGGGGGAATTTTTAGTGTAGGATGGTTCAAGGCACATAGTCCCCTATAGAGACCAAATTGCACATAAACATCTAGGAGATGAGAGCAGTCCTTTTAACATTCTAAGTCTTCAAGATTGCCTCCCTCTGGGGACCATAGCAATTCAGATGGACAACTTGGTTGGTTGTAGTCTGGTACATGAACAAGCAAGGAGGAACACTGTCTTATCCTCTGTGCAGAGAGGCCATGAGAGTGTGGGAATGGGCGATGTCTTCCAGGTGCTTTCTTCTTGCAACCTAAAGTTCCAGCATGCTGACTGACAAACTCAGCAGGTCCATCTTGAGTCATCACGAGTGGTCCCTGAATCAGTCACTGGCGAGGCAGATCTTTGAACATTGTGGCCAACCATGCTGTGACCTTTTTGCTTCCCCAGTCAACACAAGAGCAGCAATTACTTCGCTCTGATTCCCCCATCAGGGGAGTCACCCAGGGACGCTCTTGTTCACAGTTGGCCTTTGGGTCTTCTCTATGCCTACCATCCTATTCCCCTAATACCCAAAGTCCAAAGTCTTTACAGAAAGCTTGTCGCCTGAAGAACTCTCATCCTCATTGCCCCTTTCTGGCCTAGTCAGGTGTGGTTCTCCTTCCTGAGGTGTCATCTGGAGTATCCACCTTGGATACTGGATCCCACTCCAGATCTCTGCTTCCACTTCCCAATCTCCGGACCCTTCATCTAACTGCATGGTTTCTCCAGTTCCAGTAATCCTGACACAGTCCAGGCTTTCTTCCCCTAGGAAGAACATTGTTTTTTTTTTTTTTTTTTAAAGCCAAAATAGTCTGCAAAGAAAGCATGTTTCCAGTAAGTGGAAAAGGTTTTCCGTTTGGGCCAGACAATGGAATTTGGATTCCTTTTTCAGCCCCTATTCCTGATATCCTGCTCTTCTTACCTTCCCTCTTTCAGGATGGAGTGAGTTTTTCTGCTATTAAGCTCCAGTTGGTTGCCATCTCTAATTTCCATGTCCGCAATGAGCCTACTTTTTCTTCAAAGTTGTGCAAAGCCTTTATGAAAGGAGTTTTCCTTCTTACGTTTCCTATTAAGAATCCATCACCTCCATGGGACTTTACTTTGGTGCTGCAGTGTCTAACACAAAAAAAAATTTGAACCTGTTACAGCATGCAACATTAAATTCCTGTCCTGGAAGACTGCCTTTTTAGTAGCCATTACTTCTGCCAAGAGGGTCTCTGAACTACAGGCTCTGTGTATTAAGCCCCCATTTATGATTTTTCACAAGGACAGGGTGTCTCTTGGAACAAACCCTTCTTTCCTTTCTCCCCAAAGCGGCCTCTGAAGCAAATCTCAGTCGATTCAACTACCTGTTTTCTTCACTAATTACTCTAATAAAGGTGAATATATATTGCATTGTTTAGATGTCCACAGACAATTGTGTTTTTATTTGAAAAGGACTGAGGAGTTTAGAAAGTCAGACCAACATTTTGTGGCTTTCTCAAAACAGAAGAGGCAGACAATTTCCAGAGTGGCTTTCTCCAGGTGGCTTGCTGGTTGTATTTCCTTCATTTGTTAGTCTACATTTAGAACTATCCAGACCTGTTAAGGCCCACTCCATTAGGTCTGTTGCTACGTCATCGGCCTTCTTGGCTAGACCTTTTCCCCTTTGAGATCTGTGCTACGCAACTTGGTCTAATCTTCATACATTCATTTTACACTGCAAATTGGATTTGGTATCTAGGAACAGGGCTTCCTTTGGTTCATCCATGCTCTGGCATAACCTTCCTTGAGGCCACCCAGGGTACATGGTAGCGGGGGGACTCTGACCCATCTGTGAGGAATGATGACACGGATATAATCAGATACAGAGAGTTATGTACTTACCATAACTTGGCATCTGTGCTGTCCAGTGTAGTCATTCCTGCTCTTCTTCCCCCTTCCTTCTGGTGTGCCTGGTGAAGCTGAAGTGGGTTGGATCTGGCAAGAAGGTTTTGACTTCTGTTTCATATGTGGTGTTTCTCCGTTTCAGCTAATTTAGCAAACTCCATCTGGGGGTTAGAAGATAGCAAGGGATTATGGGAAGGGGAGGAGCTTGAATTCTGGATCTGTCTGAAAAGTGGCCAGCTTGGATCCGAGGTCAAATCCTAGACTCATCTGTGAGGAATGATGACACTCGATAGCACAGATGTCAAGTTATAGGAAGTAAACAACTGTTTGCTGTTTAAAACATTCTTTAGTCTCCTTGCTGTTTTTCTGTTTAAAACATTTTAAACATCTTACTGCTGTTTTTTTTTTTGCTCTGTTAAACATTCTCTAGAGTTTCCTGCTGAAACTGGGGTAGATAGTAGCTGTAACATAGTTCAGATACAAGTTTGCTGTGTCTGGGTCTGTTTGTAGTGGCTGTTTGTTCTGAGCACATTTTCCATGCCATCTTTAATTGGAAAGGGCCTTTCTGTTCTTTAGTGAGGGAAGTGTGCTGATTGGAAGCTCTCTAGTGAAGTGTGGTTGGTCTAGTGCTTTGAGTAAGCATCCTCATTGGTCCTTGTGAACATTTTTTAAAGTTTTTTAGCTTTTCGTATTTAAGCCCTGCGTTTGCACAGGTGTCTGCTTGTTTGCAGATCCCACAGCACTATGCATTGCTGTGCAATTGTGGGGACACAGCAGGAGAGAGAAATTCAATAATTTTTCCCTTGGCTACAGCTGTAGCGCATTAGTGTAGTCCTCATCCTAAGTAATTTTCCGGTCAAAGAAATACTGGTGGTTGAGCTGTGACCTGTTAAATCCCCCCTGGCAGAAATATCCATCCACTGAGCACCTGCTTGATCAGTCCTGAAAAGCCCCACCCCTTTGTGATAAGTTCTTCAACTAGCATTATGAACAGTTGGACTACCCTTGTTCTGCCAGCCTTGTTGACTTGAGTCTCCTGAGACAGTGTAGCAATTGCCTGATGTACACTGACAACCCTCTAATAGCTCACTCTAGTACAGAGTGCGAGAGATGTATCTACACCAAGAATCTTGAATCCCTGCTCTGTCGCACTCGAAACAGTAACACTGTAGAGGTTGTCAACCCACCCACCACTATTTATGCACATAGTACCACTACTCCTACACATGGTATGCATCAAACACAAAAAACAACATACGTGGAGGTTCTCTCAAAAAACCTACCAAAACACCTGAGACCTCCAGAACACAAGACTGGTACAACTAAAACGGTTCCCACAGCACCCATGACAATACAGTAACACCAGTGTCTCTCCTACCAAATCTGTAAGGCGTAAAACAAAAAAAAATTGGTGATGCTGCGGTAGCGTTGTCGCCTCGCAGTAAGACACTGTCCGGTTTGATTTTCAGCTAGTGTCTTCTGCGTGGCGACATGCGTGAATGGGCGTACCTTCGTTGAAGGTTGTGCGTCAGGGCTGGTAACTCTGCACATAAAAATCAACTACCAGTCATTAGCAGACTGGAGTTCCACTGTGGCGACCCCTAACCAGGAAAAGCCGAAAGAGACAACAAAAAAATTGGAGACTCCATAGTGAGACAAAAGGATGTCCCACTCACCAGGTTGGTCAAGAAAGTCACTGTCAGCTGCCTCTCTGGTGCCAGGATTCATCAGATAACGCTTGCACTCTGGTCACTCAGCAACAAGTACCATTATGACTCTGTCATAGTTCATGTGGGAGTTAACAGCTTGAGAAGTACCTTGCTGGACTGTATAAAAAGATACATGACTGAGTTCACAGTGTGTGTCCCAGGCAGGTATGTCCCTAGCCTTGAGCAGCATACTACCCTCAACCTAGAATGATGCCTCAATATAAACAAAAAATGATCGTCATTCAAAGAGGATCCAGTTTGTCAGCTGGGAAAGTCATGATCGACAAACCTCACGGCATTGCCAGAGACTGTTTGCACCTGGCACCACTAGGCATTTGGCTGTATCTTTTTTTGGGCAAGGTCTCAAAAACGTACTTAATGTAAAATTTGCTAATCCTAACAAAATAAGGGTAATGCTGCTAGAAGCTAAGAGCTTAAAACAAAAACTGCACACCCCAGAAGCAGTGCTATCATTGGAAAGCTGTAGATATTTGTGCAGTCACTGAAACCTGGTTCAAGGCCTCAGAGTGTACCCTGGCCTTGCTAGACTGCAATGCCTTCCACACCTTCAGACTGTAAAACAAATGTGTTGGAACCAAAGGAGGTGGCATTTCTATCTATATTACAGATAAATTCACCTCCTGACTAGTTGGACTGGACAACTCTATGGAGTTGCTCCAAGTTCAGGTTACTGTGGGTAAGACCCCCATTCAAGTCATAGCCAGTTATAGATCCCCCTCCGTGGGTCATGATGTGCACAAAGCCTACTTGACCAAACTGGAGTCAATCCAAATATTCCCGAACACTCTGGTTATGGGGGATTTCACTTATCCCACCATCAACTGGGAAAGTTACTGTAGCCCTAACTCACTAGTGCAAAAGTTCCTTGACTTTAACTCAAATACCCTGAACAAATTGTTCATACTCTGACATGAACAAACTTACTAGATTGGTCCTCACTAACATGACAAACATGCACTGGCACAACAGTCAGACCCTTATTAGTTAAATCTGACCACCAAGCAGTCGCCTTCAAGCTGGCAGTAACACCAGAACTCACAATGGGCAATGTCAGACTAAAAAACTTCATCAAGGCAAACTGTACCCTCCTAGGTGAAGGTATAAATGCATTCTAAGCCCCACGCCCAGCTGTAAGTGTTAACTACACCGAGCTAACACTAAAGCCCGGTACAATCACTTGCATAAGTGTATAGACTTGGCTGTGCCAGAATCAAAACCAAAGCCCCAAGAAAGGCAAGCTGCCTTGGTGGGCATCCAACACCAACTAACTTTACAATTAAATGCAAAACGTTGCTGTCCAAGAATACAAAGGCAAAGTCCCAACAATGGAAAAGCACCCTCCGCGGCCTCAACGGGCAAATGAGACAACATGTCAAACCCTCTAAGGGCATCTTTGATGAAAAAGCACGGTCAAGGATAACCATAATGCCTTTTACAGCTACGTATGTAGCCTAAAAGTTAGGATCCAAGCATGTGCAGAACTAGTGACCAACGGTATCACACACACTGACCCCACAGAGGTAGCAGATTTGCTAGTGGATAGGTTTGGTGAAAATTTCACTCCCTTATCCCCCTCTAAACTTATCACAGACTTCCCCCACCCTTATAGCCGGCCTTAGGCATAGGCCAACTAGGTGGCCGCCTAGGGCGCCGCTCTGGCAGGGGCGCTTTTCCATTATTTATTTGGTGTAGGTAGACCAGGATGGGGCCCACCTGGTGGTGTGGGGGGTTGCCGTGGAGCTCTTTTGCCTAGGGCACCAGTTGACCTAAGGCCGCTCCTGCCCACCGTACATATCTGAACAGCAGGTGTTTAAAGCCTTGTCCAAGGCAAAAAAAAAAAAAAAAAAAAGCATCTGTGGGACCAAATGGCATCCCAGGTTGTCCTCTAAACAGGCTAAAACATGAAATAGCATCACCATTGTGCCCTTTTCAACAGTAGCCTAACCACAGGCTTTGTTCCTGTGGAGTGGAGAATAGCAACAGTTACTCCCCACCACAAAGGTGGTCTGGCAACAGACTTTTTGAATTATAGATCCATAAGCCTGACCAGCATCACCTGTAAGGCCATGGAATGTATCATTATGGCCCTCATAAAGACATAGACTACCTCCAAACCCTGGATCCAACCCAATTTGGCTTCATCAAGAGCAGATCCTGCCTGTTAAATCTGGTGAATTTCTTCAAAAATGTGACCAGGGCCATTGACTTGTGCAAATCTGTGCACACAGCATACCTCGATTTGACAAAGGCTTTCGACAATCCCACACACTGGCATTACTGATGAACTTAGAAAACTGAATGTAAACCCCTTTGTTGTAAGATGGGTTACCAAACTGCCTCACAAACAGGACACTTACTTAAAGTGGGTGACTCCACATCAGCCAGCATAGCTGTCACCAGTGGGGTGCCACAAGGGTCAGTGCTGGGCCCCTCCTGTTTGGTATAAACTTCTCAGAAGTTCAGGCCAAAACTAAAGGGTTGTGGCTGACCAAGTTTGCAGACGACTGCAAACTAGGTGCAATTACTGAATTCCCAAATGATGTCTTGTATACTCCAGGTGGGGTCTTGTGCATACCAGTGACTGGTGTCTTAGTCACATGGACTCATATTGAACGCAAAGAAGTACATAATCATTCCCTTTGGCAAAAACAATGCTCCTTCACACTGTCAAATTAACAACAATACACTAAGTACCTAAGAAGTGGTAAGGGATCTGGGATCACAAGTTGACTGTGACCTTAACTTTGACCACTGTGTATCTACTGTAGTAAGGAAGGCTTTCTACGTAGCACACTTGACTAGTAAAGGCATCCCCCTCGAGAGCAAAGGAGGTTATAACCCCTCTGTACTCAGCAGTAATCAGGCTCATAATTGAGTATAATGCCCCATTCGGCATGTACCATACAAAGCACCTGCAGCTGTTGGAGAGACCTCAGAGGTTTCAAACAAAGAAGATCAAGGGACTCCAGCATGTGCCTTACACAGACCAACTAAAGTCCCTGTCACTATACTCTGTATTGTATAGACTTCTTGAGAGACACATGCCTGGCTTACAGAGCAATCTCCAACCCAAACTTAATGAACTTGCTGCACATCATAAGTCAAATGGGACTAGAGCTACTCATTCCAGGGACCTAAATATGGCCTTTGACTTAAATAGGACATGTTGGAGGGACAGATTTGAATCCCAGCGATTACCGCATCTTTGGAATAGGCTGCCAATTCCTGTGGAAGAGCATCTCTGACACTGTTCAAAAGGAACCTGGATGAGTGTATGAGCACTAAATTCTTACCGGGGATCGTGCCCACAACCCTCCTGGACATGGGCATTCATTACAAAGTGCAATCATAGGTATTGACTAAAGTATCTATGGTATTACATTGGGATGAAATGGCTAGGTTTGAAATGAACTTTGGGTCAGTAGTCTAGCAAACTCCTGTGATCCTATGCACTCTACACATTAGTATGCGACCAACGCATACAGTAAAAATGCGCCTCCCCGTGTACTGCATTATAGTATGTACATTTAATGTGTTGCAGTTAAGACAGCAATCCAGTATGCATCCACCCTTCCAAAAGTAAACACATTTCCAATACATTGTCATGGGTTTAAGCCATCATGCAAGTTGCACATTGCATTTCAGCCTGTCAGAATAAATATTGTCATACAAAAAAATTTTCACAGTAAAACAGTAACATTAAGAACCCCTTGCAGACATTTCAGAAGCCATGAGAAAGGCTCATGTTGAAATACTCAAACATTTGATCTGAAGTTGTTTTCATTTGATCTACAACCTGTGGGAATATGGATCCGGTACAGATTCGAGACTCCTGTATTTTCCAGCATCGAATCCAAGCTGCCAAGCTCCTCCCCTATCCATAATGCCCCTGTCTCCCTCTTCCCTCAGATTTCGTTTGCTGCCCGTTCAGTCAGCATTATGGTCTGTTAGCTCTGAGTTTCCTGGTAAGTGAAAGTTCTAGTTTGGTCTTCTTTCTTTTTTTCCATTCCAAGCTAATTTTCCTCTAGTTCTATCCCATACCTGCTCAGGCGTCTGTTCTCTGAGAGAAAAAAAAAAAGGATCACTTCTTTCTGTCTTTCCTGTCGCTTGTGTGTGCTCTTGGTTCTGTCTACCATGGCTGAGAATCCCAAGCCAGGTTTGTGGAAATGCACGCAGTGTGGCTAAGCTCCCACCCTCTGATGGTCACATTCTGTGTTTGTCTGGGAGTAGCTCAACTGGACTCCTGTTCAGTCTGCATGGGCTTCACCTCCCACACATTGATCAACAGGAGGAACAAGCTTGTTTTGAAAGGCCTCTTTCCCCCACTTTCCTCAGAGGCCTCTACTTCTTCCTCTGCCCCGGCCTCTGTGACTCAACCTCCTGCTAAGAAGGCCGGGGATAGGGAAAGGCACCATTACAGGGAGCGGGATAGGCCCAGAAAGCAGTTTCCCAACCGCGTTTCCTCGGCCGAGCCCCTGGCTAAATCCCACCTGGATCCCAGTCTGGGTTCCCCTGAGCTCTGGTCATCTCGTTTCTTGCCGGATGCCTCTCTGGCCCGATCCCCTTTATCGACCTCTCCCCACTGCTTCTCCAGGCCCGTATCCATAGAGTCCTCCATCCAGTCCAGTAGTCTTTCTGAAGCTGAGGTGGACAGAATGATGCGGAAATTCATCCAGACCCATATCCAGATGGCAGTCTTGCCTGCCCCCTCTCCCTGCGGGGCTGAGAGCATGCAGTCCGCCTTCCTGCCCATTGCTTCTTCTCTGATCCGACCCCTGGCTTTGGAGTCCTTGGGTGGTGTCGAGGGATCGGCGTTGATGGTATCAGGTACCTCGATCCTGACCATTGCCCAGAATTTGTCTGCTCTTACCAGTTCGGAGCAGTCTGCCTCTCGGGGCCATAGTCTCAGCACCAGATCCAAGGGTAGTGTCAGCTTCAAAACTTTGAGTCAGCCCTTCCACTCGAAATCTGTGTCTGGATGCTCAGATCTGTGTCCCCCATCAACGCAGAGGTTGACTGATTCATTGTGGTTCCCGACTTTGGGGATTCGTTCTCTCTGCTTTTGGTGTGTTCCCTTGAGACCCTGACATTGTCCTCTGAGTCCTTCCTGGCTCCCTCTATTTCTGGTCAGGATTCCACCATTCTGCCCCCTCAGGGGCAGCCTGTTGCCTCTCCACCTCAGGAGAACCCTCCCCCAAACAGCCAGAAGTTTCCAAGTCCTCTCCAGAGGCCCCCTCCCCCCCAAGGGAAACATACATGCAAAAGGAGGCCCTTGGACTCCCTGCTGGAGTCCCCTCACAGAAGACATGGACTTAGAGGGGGAACGTTGTCCCCCCCCAGTCACCCCCGGATGATGTCTCCTTCGGGCACCATCATGGAAATCCTACGCCTGCGTGGGGGATGGTCTGTCCAGAAACTCAACCCGGATGAATCTGTGTTCCTGGAGGCGTTTGACACAGGACTCTACCTCCAGGGTGTCCCCTCCCGCTTATCCACTTGTGGACTTGATTTCATCTCTGGCATGAAAGGAGCGCGACATGGTGGAGCCTATTCCCAAGCACACTGATAAGGTTCTGAGCACCCCTTTGGAAAGGCAGTATTGGTCTAGGGGATCCCTGATTGATGCCATGGTTCATAGGTTCATAGGTTTATACTAGGCTATCTGCCCTAAGGCATTTATAAGCCTAGCCCAAATTTTTGTGGCTTACGCCACCCCTTATATGAAAAAATACTGTGCCCATTAGTTTGTTGTGCCTCTGTCCAGCAGTGACACAGATATGATTCCCGGGGTAAACCTACGATCTCCCATCCACAGGTCTAGATTTCTCTTGAACAGAGTCAGCGAGGTGCTCTGCCTCACATGGACCGGGATTTTATTCCACAGCATAGGGAGTCTGAGTGATAAATCTATCCCTCCAGCACGTCCTATTTATATCCGTGCTAAGGTTTAAGTCGCTTGCTCTAGTGGTTTTGGTGGATTTGGATTTTTGAGGTGGAGCATGTCCATTAATTCCGGGTTGGACATAGCCTTGTATGTCAGGCACATGTCACCTCTGAGCAGACGGTATGCGACTGAATAGAGCTGGAGTTTCTTCAATCTGGCAGCATATGACAGATTTTGGAGTCCCTTTATCCTTTTGGTGAGGAACTTTTGGGGTCTCTCCAATTGCTGCAGATGTCGGGTGAGATACATCCCGAATGGGGCATTGTACTCTATCATTGGTCTGATAAGTGAAGAGTACAGGGGAACAATGACCTCACTAGATCTGGATGTGAATCACTTCATGATCAGGTGGGCAATGTAGAAGGTCTTTCTAACCACTTTAGCAATGTGAGTGTCAAAAGAAAGGCCACTGTCAACCTGGGTCCCCAGGTCCCTGATAACCTCTTCTGTGCTTAGTGGATTGCCACCTATATGGTAGGTTGGGGTTACCTTGTTTTTCCCGAAGGGTATGACTATACATTTTTGGCGTTTAACTTCAGGCCATGGCTCTGGCACCAGCTATCTGTTTCCATGAGTCCCTTCTGAAGGATATCCGTGTCCGATGCACTTTCCACTATGGCACCCAGTTTGCAGTCGTCTGCAAACTTTGTCAGCCAAAGTCCTCCCATGTTGGCCTGTACTTCTGAGAAGTAGATGCCAAACAATAGGGGCCAAGGACCGAGCCCTGTGGGACACCACTTGTGACCGGCTTGGAGTCTGACACAGCGCCAGCAACTCTAACCCTGTGGGTTCTGTCCTTAAGCCAGTTTGCAACCCATCTTGTGACATATGGGTTTACATTTAAGCTGGTAAGTTTTTCTACAGTACCCGAGTGGGGTATTGTGTCGAAAGCCTTTGCAAGGTCAAGGTAGGCTGTATGGACTGCCTTTCCCTCATCAGTGGCCTTGGTGACTGTTTCGAAGAAGTCGACCAAGTTCAAAAGGCATGATCTTCCCTTGACAAAGCCAAACTGGGTCGGGTCCAATGTCTGCAAGTCCCCTATATCTTTGTTTATGAGCTCCATTATGATCCTCTCCATAGCTTTGCAGACTAGACTTGTTAAGCTTATGGGGCGGTAATTACCAGGGTCCGTGAGGCGCCGCCTTTGTGGAGTGGGACCACAGTTGCCGTCGCCACTCCTTGGGCACGTATCCTGTGGTAAGGCTGAGATTAAACAGCTGCCTTATGTGCGGGTTTAATTCCTCATTTAGCTCGTGTAGCACACAGCCGGGGACACCATCCGGTCCCATTGATGCTGTGTTTTTAGCTTTAGAGAGCGGAGCTTTCACCTGCGCATTTGGGATGTCCGGGAGGCTACACTCGGCTGGGTTAGTTATCTCTCCTTTAGGGGAGAGGGGTGAAGTTTGCACTGAACCTGTCTTCCAGTATGTTGGCAATGTCTGTGGGTTCACTGATTTTTGTATCATTTTGGACTAATTCTGAGCATATCTGGGAGTTTCCACCCAGGTTCCTAACATAGCTGAAAAAGGCCTTATGATTGTCCTTCGAATCCATGGCAATTTTTCTCTCAAAATTGGCCTTAGTTGATTTTATGAGTGCTCGTATTTTTTTATTAATAATGATCAGGGGTGACTTCCCTTTTATGGATTTTGTTCTATCATGTAATAGCTTTCTCCTCTTATTGTAAAGTTTGTTAATGGCTGGGGTCCACCAGACTGGACGCTTGCCCTTTGTGGAAAGAGTCTTGGTTTTATTTGGGATTGCCTGATCCATGCAGTCCTGGAGGTGTTCATAGAAGGCATTTGTAAGGGCTTCCAGCTTGGGTTGTGGTTTCCTCTGGCTCAGGGGACTTGTAGGATACCACACCATTCTTTATTAGTGTGAAGTTTGCTTTAGAGAAGTTCCTCACTATGGTCTTTTGTTTGGGATGGGGCGGGATGTGGATTTCCAGTGAGATTAGTTTATGATCAGATCTCACCAATGAGGGATATACTTCCGGTGTGGAGCATTTTGTCCCCATGTTTGTGACAATGAGATCTAGTATATTTTCTCCTCTCGTGGGAACAGTGACTAGCTGTTCCATGGCATTTGAATTTATGAACTCCAGGAACCGTTGGGCTAGAAAGTTAGGGCTTGAGTAATGTTCCCAGTCTATATTCGGGTAGTTGAAGTCACCCAATATGATGGTGTTTGGAGATACATTTATACCCTCCAGTGTCTTCAGGAAGGCTGTGTGGGGTTCCTGAGTTTGAGAGGGTGGCCTGTAGCATGCTACAATTTGTAGAGCAGTTTTGCCTATGGTTAGTTGCACCTGGATGGTTTCCGAAGCTTCGTGCGTTGCCACCAACCTGGAGGTGTGGGTATCCTTTATGAATATGGATACACCCCCTCCTTTTGTGGTGTGGTCCGGGTTTTGGGGCCGGAACGCATGATATGATTGGTGGTTGCAGAGACCACCAAGAAAGAGCTTGCTGAGGAGAGCTCTACGGTCCATCTGCCGCGCCATGAGTCACAGGCCATGGACTGCTTCAAGACACATTTGTTTTGCGTGTGCTGAACTGTATGGCACACGTCATCAGGCTACAATGGGACCTGGTCAGAGGTAGTTGAGTCTGTCTTGGGGTCCATGTCGGCAGAGGTGTTCTCCTCCCATATGGCCACCCTAACTTCTGTTTCCAGTACCTCTATGAGGCTTCTGTCCCAGGCCAGGAAGATGTCTCTAGGACAGCCGGAACAGGCGTTGCCATGAGGCATTATGCTTGGCTCTGGCTTTGTGCCTTCTCAGAGCCCTTCAGGGTGGTGTTTACAAATGCCACTTATGATGGTTCCACTCTTTTTTTTTGGTAAAACCATTCGAGACACTTTAGTCCATAGTGAGAAAGACTGGAAGACCTTGTCTGCTGTTGGGATTTGCTTCTCAACCCCACAAAGATCCTTTTCTGGAATCAGCGTGGGGTGAAGATGTGGTTCCGAAAATCTCAGGGCTTTCCCATGACGCTCAGGACTTGACTTCCCCCAGAGGCAAAGTGAGGGGGTTATGACTGACAGCGTTCTCGTGGCAGAGGGGGTCTGAGGAACCAGGGGATCTCGGGACATCTCTCTCTGTACCCAACATCCTGGGAGTCCATCACAGACTGTCATTGGGTACTGCAAATTATATCCAGAGGATATTCAATTTCCTTCCTTCAACCCCCAGTCCCACCCAAGCACCCCCCCAGAACGTTCCACCTGCACGGGAGGAGGCAGCAGAGGAAATTTCCAAGCTGCTGAAAAAAAGTCATCTAGTTCATCCAACCAGGTATGAGAGACTAGAACATTTACTTGTAAAGGAGGTGCCTTTATATTTTGATACCCGGTTGCTGGATCAGCCTGAATTTAACCTCTCAGGGTTTAAGGGTGGACAAACTTCAGATGCTGAATTTTCTGAAGCTGATTTATTTGAGGAGTGGAAGAAAATCTCTTTACAGTGTACTTTAGTGTGGCTTAAAGTACTTGTCAAATGTAACAATAGACTGCATGAACAAGTAAGAAATTCAATTTTGGAGCTGCAGGACGAGATTAAGGGGGAAACTACAACTGCTGTATTTAGTAATAAAATGAAGGACATTGATGTGAGAGTGGGCAAAACTGAGGCTGAAATGCTTGAAAGGAAACACAGTAAACTAGACAGATGATCGTGATTATAGGAAAAAACTCATCTTTCAGTGGCAGAGAAAACCTAGTCAGAGTAGGTCCACCTTAAAAAATACGGCTGTGAGGTCTCTGAGTTCGCGAGAGTCATCCTTTTCATCCACAGAAGCAAGCAGCAGCATCAACAGCAGGAAGTGTTTCATTTGAGGAATTCAGTGAAGGAGGTGTCCAGCAGGGCGAGCAGAGCAGTGGTCAGAGAGTGAGCCCACAGCAATCGAAAAGTAAGCGTAACCGGAGGTGGCATAACAGGAAGAAATGAAGAAAATCAGAGAATTGGACACTTTGGACTTATTACTAATGATGTTGTTGTCACATAATGAGGAACATAATAACAAGTATGTCTTGAATAATGTAAATAGTTCACATTCAGTGAGTCAAAGTGAAATGTTAAATATTATTAATCTATCAGATTTGCAGTTAGATGATAACATGTATAGTTTACTTTTGAAAGAAATGAAATTTGTGCCAACATATTTTCCAGCCTTGGCAGACATAATGTTAGAAATGTGTGCTTTTTGTTGCAAACTACATTTAAAGGCATTTTTTTCTAAAACATATTCAGAAAATGGCAATGTAATGTGCAGCATTGATGAGGACGAGGAACCATTGCTAGATTTGTCACTGCATGAAAATGAGTTAGTGGATATTTTTGCTTATGAGCAAGAGCTTGAAAGTAATAGGGACAGTATTGGGGATGTTTTTTCATATTACACTGGCTATGGAAAATTTAGTATTCCTAAGGTTCCTTATGTTAGCACTTTTTATCCGCCTAGAACTGTCTCGGCCATAATGAATTTTGAGAAGTTGTACAAACAGTTGCAAGTTTAATACAAAAGTTTTATGACGGGTATAAGCCCCATAACATGAAAAAGCATGAACAGAATGTATTAAGGCAGTTAAGCTTGAATGAAGATTGTTTTTGCACAGGCAGATAAAGGGGGGTAATTGGGTAATAATGTCTAGAGTGAATTACAACAATATTGTGAAGGAATTGTTGCAGGACGTTGGTGTTTTTGAACAGGTGCAGTCAAAGCATGCATATAATGACTTGTTGCTGGACTTGCTTGAAAAGGGAGAGGATTTTTTTTCCACCACTGATGTCAAAAAGTTACATGTAAAATGTCCTAGAATGGCTAGGTTTTATGCCATTCCCAAGGTACACAAGGACTTAACAAATCCCCCGTGGGAGACCCACAGTGTCAGGGGTGGAGGGATATATTCAGAATATTGGCATTTTTCTAGATGAACAGTTGAAAGAGCATTTGAAGAGAGTCCCTTCACAAATTAGAAATGGTAAAGAGCTCAATGACACTTTGGGAGGTACTGAGTGGCAAGATGATTTTTTCTGGGCAACTGTTTGTCCTTGTATACCAATATTTCTCATCAGTGGGGTCTGGAAGCAGTAACCAGACTATTGGGGGAAGGTCCCAGAACAAGTTCTATTTTACCCAATAAGGCAAATGGAAGAAAAAAAACACACCGGACTCTCCAAAAACAATACAACAGTAAGCGCTTTCGTTTATTAAAATGAGCAAACTTCTTCAGACAATTTAAAAGGACAACAAGTACACTTAAATACAATTACTTGTCATGACATCATTTCCTTAAAAAAGACCAGGCCTCATTTTAAAATGCCAAGCACTTTCCCACAAAAGTTAACCCATATGCAGGATAGAATACAATAAGGAATTACATACAAATAAATAAATATTTCTATGTGACTCATAAAAACATAAAAAATATATATATAATGAATATACATTGTCCAAAATCAAAAGTAATAAGTCTAACTAAAGCTTTAAGTTTCAAAATACTCTTAATAGAAACTAAATCGTTTAAACCTGGGGGGACCAAGGCATTCAATTTCAAATGCCAAATTAGTTCTTTCTCCTCTAATTTCAAGTGCATTGGCCCTCCCCTAATGTTATCAGGAATTTTTTTCAATGACCAAAAATTTAAATTCATGCTTCGGGAACAAATTTGTGTCTTGCCAGGGCATTATTTAAATTTCTGTTGTCAGTGGTGTACAAATGCTCATATATTCTGTTAAGTGGCCTTTCCGTTTTGCCCACGTAAAAAACGGGGCATTTCGAACATGAGCTCAAGTAAACCACTCCTCTGGTATTGCAATTAAATTTATCATTAATATAATATTTTTTTACCATTAATTGTAAAAGAGGTTGTTACATCAATATGCTTGCACCAACGGCAGGCCTCACATTTAAACATGCCACGGTGTGGAGAGTAACATTTCAAAGTGCTGTTTTCCAAAAATGTTTTCAAGTTTTTGCCTTTCCTAAACACCACTACACAAGGAAAATCGCCCACATGTTCACTAATCGAGTAATCCTCAAGTAAAAAATACCAATTTTTAAAAATGATTAATCTCAAAAGGGGGGCATCAATTGAAAATGTAGTTATAAAACTCAATCTTGCTACGTCAACATCAGAAGGCGCAGGTAATAGCTTGGAATCAAAATCCCTAATATCTGGATTTATTATTAGTTCATTAGGAGTGACCTCCAAGTTGTCCAAGTAAAAATTCGAAACGTGGTCACTCACATTGATAGTACTATTACTATCCTTAATATTCAATAATGGTTTAAATAACCCACATGATCTTTTAAATGAGACCTCATCAGTAAGGTCCTCCACTAATTTTATGGGGTATCCTCGTTTACTAAACATTTCCTTCAATAATCTACATTCATCCATAAACTTATTCTCCAAAGTGTCCTTGCGGCCCGAACTAATTGATCTTTAACAACCCCCCGGAATGTGTTTGAGTATGTAGGTTTCCTATATATTTTAGAAATTAACCCATTTAATGAAGGACATTTAACCAATTCAACATCAAGAAAGCAAATACGATCAGTTTTAAATTTCCATGTGAATTCAAGGAAATTTGTGAATTTGGTGATGTGTTCAACAAATGCTGCTGCAGAGTCTTTGTCACCCCGCCAAAGGATGAATATATCATCCAAATAACGGGTGTACCATGCGGCCTTTTCTTGAAAAACAGAATCCTTAAAAAGGAATTGTTTTCCCAGTGGGCCATCACTGTGTTTGCAAAAGCGGCACCACATGGAGACCCCATGGCTACACCCGTTTTCTGTAAATAAAATTCTTTGTTGAACAAAAAATAATTGTTGTTCAAAACTAATTACAACAAATAAATAATTAAATCAATAGAAGGACCATCCAAATGCTGTTCCAACAAAAAAATCCCTGACCCATTCACAACCAAGGTCCTGAGGAATGGTCGTATATAAGTCACAGACATCAATAGTTAAAAAAATTCCAATTATCAAAAAAAAAAAAAAAAAGAAAAATTATTTATAGCACCTAAAAATGCCCACGAGTCCTTACATGTCCGAGTTTCATTTTTCAGGGCTTCTTTGAGCTTGGCATCAACAAATTTCGCACAACCATAAGTAATAGATTGCCTCTCATCCTATATATATATATATATATATATATATATATATATATATATATATATATATATATATATATTATGTTTTTATGTGTCGCACAGAAATATTTATTTATTTGTATGTAATTCCTTATTGTGTTCTATCCTGCATATGGGTTAACTTTTTTGTGGGAAAGTGTTTTGGCACTTTAAAATGAGGCTTGATCTTTTTTTAAGGAAATGATGTCATGACAAGTAATTGTATTTAAGTGTACTTGTTGTCCTTTTAAATTGTCTGAAGAAGTTTGCTCATTTTAGTAAATGAAAGCGCTTACTGTTGTATTGTTTTTGGAGAGTCCGGTATGTTTTTTTTTTCTTCCATTTGCCATGTTTGGTTGCAGTTTGTTACTTTTTAACAAGTTCTATGTTACAGCTGTTGGAGTTTGCACTGACACACAATGTATTTAGTTTTGAGGACAATTTTTTTTTCTACAGAGAACAGGAACTTTTATGGGGGCATCTTTTGCCCCATGTTATGCCATTTTTATGTTTTTTTTTTGAGGAGAGATGTGTTTATAGGAATACATATTTTTTGGAAAATGTTAGTTTTCAAACGCTATACTGATTTTTTTTTTTTAATATATATATATATATATATATATATATATATATATATATATATATATATATATATATATATATATATAGGGGGAGATTAGTCTTTTTGAACAGTTCATGTTAGAACTAAATCAGAATCAGTATGGCATCACAGTATCCTATCAAACTCATAGACATAAGATACATTTTCTAGATTTGGAGTTCCTTGTGGATAAAGACAAGCTAGTGTCTTTTAAACCATTTTATAAAGAAACAGTGGCTAACAATTTTTTGAGTGCAGACAGCATGCATCCAGAACATTTACTTGCTTCTCTCCCTTATGGAGAATTCAAGCCATTAGTGACAATGTTCATGACAGAACCACATTGGATGGGGAATTTAACATTGTTAGATGCAAGTTGGCGAAGAGAGGCTATTCTAGCCAGGTGTTAAATAGGGCTGAGGAAAAAGTGAGAAAGCAAATTGCTAGTCTGAGAGTATGGAGTCATGCAATATATCACGGGCGTGGAGATTATCATAAAGTGGGCAAGGATGATATATTTTTTGTTAACAAACTTTCCCCTTTTTCAGCAACATTGAAGGCGTTGGTGCACAGGATTTGGCCAGTTATAAAGCAGGATGAAGATGCGGGCAACGTTTTCAAGGGCAGGGTTATTTTTTTCTCATAGTAGATTTCAGAACCTGAAGGAATTATTGAACAGTAGGATAAGTAGGATGGAAACTGGTTCTAACACAGTAGGCACCTTTAGATGTGGAAGGTGCAAAGTGTGTGACAAATGTCAAGAACATTTCAGGTACTTGGATTAATGGAAAGAAGTTCATTACCCTGGGATCTTACAATTGCAGTACCAGTGGTGGTGTTTATGCCATTGGATGTGATTGTCTACCTGTAAAGTGGTATATAGGCCACACCAGAAGAATGGTGTAAAGAAGAATTATGGGGCATTTACGGGATGTGAGGCATGTTAGGTTAATAATCCTGTGGCCCAGCATTTCCACGCTGTTCTCAATGGTAACACTAGCAGTTTATTTTTTTCCCGTTTTAAACAAACCTTGCGCAGTACAAGGCATGGAATATGGGCGCATTTTGTTAAGGATAGAAAGTAGATAAATTATTAATTTTGGAACTTTGTGGCCCCATGGGCTTAATATGGAGTTAGATTTACATGTTTAGGATTAAATGTTTCAGTAAGCATTATTTTATAAATGCATAGACATATAGGATGAACGATTTATATGTGTAGGGGAAAAAATTTAAATATTTAAGCATTTTTTAATCTAACGATGTGTAGGTGCATTGGCATGAACTTCTTAAATTATTACGTTAAATGCAATAGGAATGTAAGGGGGTGCATTTTAAAAAAATTTTGGTGCACTTTAAATGTTTCTGAAGCATTTTAATTGCTCAGGATGCACTTTAGATTTAAATTTTCTTGACTCCTTGATTAATTGATCAACCATTGTAGGGCAAAATGTTTTAGTATTTGTTAATCTAGAGATACATAAATGCTTTTGTATTAACTTTTTAAATTATGTTAAATGCTATAGGAATGTAAGGGGATGCACTTAATGTTTTGATGCACTTTGAATGTTTCTGAAGCACTTTAGATTCTAATTTTCTTGGCTCACTGATAAATTGATCAATTATTGTATAATTGAATTGAATAATGACTGTAGTGAAATTTATGTAAAGTACACCATTCTTGTGTAGGATTATTACCTGAAAGGCTTGATGCCGAAGTACTAGGAACGCAATAAAAGTGGATGGTGACCAATTCTCCAGTTCAGTGTTTTTTTTTTTTTTCTTTCTTTCTTTCATCTAGCCCATCCCCCAGACCAGTTCTGATCAGGCATCTATTCCAGGATGTTCTTCATGTTTCACTGTTGCAGTCATTACATTTGGGTAGTCTGCTGGCAGGTTGCTCTCAGTCGGCCTGAATAACTGTCTTGGGTCCTGCGTCAGTTGCTGTCTCCTCTTCCATGACGTCAGGTCGTCAGGGGTATAAAACATGCAGCCGATGCCATTTTTTTCAGTCTTTCTTGCCGCGCGGTGCCTGAAGCAGAAGCAGTTCTCAAGTGCCGGTTGTCAGACTCCTGAAATTTTCACATTCGAGTTTCAGAACTGAAGTCTTCAAACTAAAGCTAAGTACCCCATTGGGGAAACTTTTTCTTGCTCCTTACCGATGTCAGTAAAAGTTAATAATTGCATTACTTGTGGGAAGCAAATACCTCATAAGGATTTTCATTTGTACTGTATTCCTTGCCTAGGCCCAGATCACAATGTGCCTTGCTGTCGGTTTTGTGCTAGATTTAACCAACACACTATTAAGCGTCTGTATATATTTGCTTCTAAATATTTTGGTTCAAGATTTAATTATCCTGAAATGCCGTCTGTTAGTAATCCGACTACCGGAGTTCACAAAAAACGCAAAGAAAGAGACGGACCGTTGAGGTCCAAAACTGACTAAGCTTCTCCTAAGCCAGTCACCGGTTCGCTGGTACTCAGTGAGGCGCGTTCGCAGCCCCTGATACCCGCTACTTTTGAGTTGCAGGCCTCTACCAAGACCCATTCGGAGTCCGGTATGTCGCGAGATTCTCAGAGTATTGAACCCGCAGATGTCTCTCCCTTGGATGTGTCTGGAGCCGCTGAGCAGGCACCGGCTTCTGAGGGTGTTTTCAGGCCTCAACATTTTTATATTAAACCAACGCCAGCCTCAAAAACAAGGTAAAAAACATCTTCTATGTCTAAAAAAACTGACGCATGAGCCATGTGCTCAGACCCCTGTACCTAAAAAACAGATGATCAAAATGGCAAGGCACTAATTATGAATCTTCAGATCAGGTTTCCATTTCTTCTGATTCCTCTTCTGATCAGGAATTTTCTGTTCCACCCTATGAGGATTCTGATGCAGAGGAATCCATCCCATCTGCATCTCCTCCTGAGGATTGCTCTTTTGGAGAGACTTTGCTTACTTTAGGGGAACATTTTCACTGGGAGAGTCAGGACTTCTCTGAATCAAAAAAGAGGCTT
Organism: Protopterus annectens; assembly: GCF_019279795.1. Lineage (NCBI taxonomy): Eukaryota > Metazoa > Chordata > Ceratodontiformes > Protopteridae > Protopterus > Protopterus annectens. The sequence goes on along the minus strand of NC_056732.1, from coordinate 1,502,680,317 downwards.
AGGGATTTCCTTCTTCCTTAGCATAGGCCTTTGGCAATACCTCCTGTATTAGACATTGTTGATGTGTTTTTGGAATCAGGCATGGTGCCTGATTCCCTGCCTCCGGCTCCTAGTAAGCCAGACAGATATTACAGGGTTCCTGACTCCCACAAATATCTATTCAAAAATCCTACTGCTGATCCTGAAACTATTTCTCAGGGTCCCAAGGGTGTAAAGGCCTCTACAGCCAAAAATCCTACCCCCTCTGATAGAGATTTCAGGGCGCTTGATAGATGGGGAAAGAAGGTTTATACGTCTGCAGCCTTGGCAATCAGGGCCTTAAACTGCCAGTTTCATTTGCTTAAATATCAACATCCTGTTATGGGCTTACTAAAGCAGAAAATTATGTTGATTTTTGACTGTGTGGAAAATAGTTACAGGAAGAATTGCATTCAGCAGAACAGGTTGGAAAGTATACTTTGCAATGTGGTTTTGATTCCTTGGAGGCCTCTTGTAGGGCTGCCGTTACTGGATCTGTGATTAGAAGGCATGCCTGGCTCAAGGAGCAAAATCTGTCTGATCATGTTAGCTAAATTGTTGGATGCCCCTTTGCAGCATGATACTCTGGTAATAAGGCAGAAGAGGTTTTAAAGAAAATGGAAGACAAAGCTAAATCTGTGCAAACTGTAAAAGATTACTTGCAAGTGCAGCCACCCAAGTTCAGTAGACACTGGCCTACTAAAAACTGGTCCTTTCCTGTGTCCAACAGAGCCACTCAAGGCAAATCCAGGTGCTCAAAAGGCTCCAGATACCAATCACAAGCTTCTTACAGGTCAAAGCAATGGGGTGCCTCCACCTCCAAAACTGGAGGAAACAAAGCACAACCCTACAGTAAGCAGTCTCAATGACTTTCCTCTACCATCACCAAACACTTACCTTTTGGCAGGCCCCTTGGGGGGGGGGGGACTAGCACTTCATGCTCAAAATTGGCAGTTAATTACTCAGGACAAGTGGGTATTAAACATAGTATTCCAGGGGTACAGATTTCATTTCCATACTTTGCCAATTCCAAACGGATGTCCGGATCTGCCACCAAACCACTGGGCAGAGGCCCAAAAACAAGTCATGTCCTTCATGGATATGGGGGCTATTCAACCGGTACCAGAAAAGGAAAAAGGGCAAGGTTTTTATTCAAGACTTTTCCTGGTACCCAGAAAAGACAATTCATGGCGTCCAACACTGGACTTTTGAACACGTTCCTGGACATTCCAAAATTCAAAATGCTGACTTTACAACAGCTACTGCCTATGCTAGGCAGGAATGCTTGGTTAGTAACTCTAGACTTGAGGCATACCTGCATATCCCAATAAGGGAATCATGCAGAAGATACCTCCGCTTCAAAGCAGATTTTTTGCATTACCAATTCTCTGCACTGCCCTTTGGTTTCTCTACTGCGCCCAGGGTCTTTACAAAGTGCCTGGCACCAGTAATTACATTCTGCAGACAAAGAAGCATTCAAATTTATCCTTATCTGGACGACTGTCTCATTCAAGCAGAGGACAAGGACACTCTTCAACATCTGGCATTTGTAAAAAAGGCTTCTAGCATGCCTAGGGTACACCATAAACGAAAAGAAATCACAACTGGTACCCTCTCAAATAATTACATTCCTGGGTGCAAGCTTGAATACAACTGCCCAGATGGCTTACCTTACGCCAGACAAACAAAGGCAACTGACAACATACTTCAAACAAATGGCAACAAAAACACAGTTATCTGCAAGACAAATTCTGCAGGCTTTGGGGTTCGTGGCATCCTGCATTCTACTAATTCCATATGCGCGACTGCATATGAGGAAACTTCAATGGTACCTAAAAAGTTTATGGAGTCAACATTGTCGCAGTCTGGAAACAATGATACCTCTCATCCCCTGCATACAACAGGAGTTTCTTTGGTGTGCAGAGACATGTCACCAAAACAATGGACTGTCATTCACTGTACCCCATGCCTCCCAAACCCTAACTATAGATGCATCAGACTATGCTTGTGGGGCCCACCTTGCGGGGAGATGCATTCAGGGCAAATGGAGCCCAAACCAAATGCAGCTACATATCAACCAGAAAGAGATGCTAGCTGTTCAGAATGCTCTGACAGCCTTCAAGGACTTACTTCATCCAGGACAACTACTGATAAAGACGGACAACACCACAGTTATTTGGTACATAAATAAGCAGGGGGGTACACATTCCTACCCTCTTTGCATACTAGCCATGGCCTTGTGGAACACAGCCTGGACTTACCAAATACATCTTCAAGCTCAATTCCTGCCAGGAAAACAAAATACTCTGGCAGACGACCTAAGCAGAAATCTTACGGACCTGCATGAATGGAAACTGGATCCACAAATCTGCAGCATGTTAACACAGAAATGGGGGAGCCCAGACATAGTTTTGGGGAGAGGCAAATAGATCTATCAGTTGGACAAATTCTGCAGAAGAACTCCTCACAAAAAAGCATGGAAAGTGGATGCCCTATCCTTCAGCTGGAGAAACCTATCAGTCTATGCCTTTCCCCCTCTGCCTCTACTGTCCAAGGTCTTACTAAAAGTCAGACAGGAAAAAACAAAAATGATCCTAGTTGCTCCAGACTGGCCTCACCAGCACTGGTACCCACTTCTAAGGAATACGTCTCGACTTCCTCCATGGTACTTGTCTCAAGTACCGCATCTGCTGTCTCCGCACAACAGTCAAATTTTGCACACTCCGCTCCAAACTCTGAATCTTGCAGCATGGCTGATCAATTCATTATTCAAACACCACCTGTCAGTAAATCTGTGATGGATGTCATTTTGGAAGCCAGAAGGCCTAGTACTAGAAAATCTTATGCTGATAAATGGAAGAGATTCTGTGCTTGGAACCAACCACAAGGAACAGACACAGCAAAGCCCAATATTCCTCAGATTTTACAGTATTTGACTGAGATGCTTGACAAGGGCCTATCTTTTTCTTCAGTAAAAATCCATGCCTCTGCCATCTTGGCTCATTACAACACAGAGCCACCCCTCTTTTCTCATCCACTGCTTAAACAGTATCTCAGAGGGGCCAAAGATTTCAGAGGGGCCAAAGATTTAAGGCCTCCCAGGAGAACACCAACTCATGCATGGGACCTCAATTTTGTGCTGGAAAAACTCACCCTGCATCCTTTTGAACCAGCAGCTACTGCGGATATAAAATTTCTATCTTGGAAAACAGCTTTTCTCTTGGCAGTCACTTCAGCAAGAAGGGTTTCAGAACTACAGGCTCTCATGGCAGTGGAGCCTTTTATTATATTTTACCCGGACAAGGTGTCCCTCAGGATCAATCCTTCTTTTATGCCTAAGGTAGTATCCAGTGTGGCTCTTAACCAGACCATTCACCTGCCAACATTTTACCCAGATCCGCAGAACAAAGGGGAGCGGATTCTGCATTCATTGGACGTACACAAACAACTAAGATTCTACTTAAACAGGATCAAATCAATAAAAAAGTCTCAGCAACTACTGGTAGCATTTGCTGCAGGGTCAGAGGGGAGAGATATATCAAAGCAGACTATTTCTAAGTGGATAAGCCACTGCATTTGATGTTCATCGTGTTTCACTGTTGCAGTCATTACACTTGGGTTATCCTGCTGGCAGGCTACTCGCAGTCTGCCTGAATTCCAAAGTCCTGGTCTGGCGTTAGTTGCTGTCGCCTCTTCCCTGACGTCAGTGCGCAAGGGGTATAAAAGATGCAGCCGACGCCATTTTCTCCAGTCTTTCTTGCCGTGCGGTGCCCAAAGCAAAAGCAGTTTGCAAGTGCCGGTCGTCCGACTCCTGAGATTTTCAAAATCGAATTTCAGATCCGAAGTCTTCATTAAAGCTAAGTACCCCGTTGGGGACACTTTTTTCTTGCTCCAGACCTATGTCAGAAAAAGTTAACAATTGTATTTCTTGTGGGAAGCAAATACCTCATAAGGATTTTCATTCTTACTGTATTTCTTGCCTAGTCCCTGACCACAACGTTGCTAGCTGTCGGTTTTGTGCTAGATTTAACCAAAGCACTAAGCGTCAGTTTGATTTTGCATTTCATTACTTTGGCCGAAGATTTAATTACATAATGCCGTCGGAACAGCCGACGACTGGAGTTTATAAAAAGCGCAAGGAAAAGGACAGGCATCCGAGGTCAAAAACCGACAAGGCCTCTGCTAGGCCAGTCGCCGGTTCTCGGGTGCTTTTGCAGCCCCTGACGCCCGCTACCTCAGAGCCACAGGCCTCTTCAGACTCCCACGTGGAGCCGACCAGGCCTCTGGATACTCAAGGTATTGGACCCTTGGAACTATTCCCTCAGATGGGTCCGGAGCCGCTGAGCAGGCATCTGCTTCTGAGGGTGTTTTCAGACCTGCACAGTTATATGTCAAGCCAAGCTCCGCTTCAAAGACAGACTAAAACAGCTCTAAAGACAAAGAAACAAGTACAGCATTCTCCTGGACAAACTTCCATGCCTAAGAAACAGATGCTTAAAATGGCCGAAGACCTAATTACTTTGATCAGGGGTTCCCATCCCCCTCCTGATAAGAAGCCTAGGCAAGAGACAGAATATGACTTTTCTGATCAGGTTTCCATTTCCTCTGACTCCACTTCTGAACAGGGATACTGTCTTCCCTATGAGGATTCTGATGCTGAAGAATCTATTCCTTCAGCCTCTCCTCCTGAGGATTACTCTTTTGGGGAAACCCTGCATACTGTGAGGAAGCATTTCCACTGGGAGAGCCAAGATTATTCATAATCTAAGAAAAGGTTCAGAGACTTTTTACTACCTCAGCACAGACCTCTTGCTAGTCCACCTGTTCTAGACATTGTATATGTATTTTCAGAGTCCGGCCTGTCGCCTGACTCTTTACCCCCCTGCACATGTTAAGCCAGACAGATAGTACAGGGTCTCAGACTCTCATAAATTTCTATATAAAAACCCTGCTGCTGACCCAGAAACTATATCTGTGTCCCAAAGGGGTCAAGGCTTCCACTGCAAAAAACCCTGTCCCCTCTGATAGGGATTCTAGGGCACTGCACAGATGGGGGAAAAAGGTTTACACTTCTGCTACCTTGGCTGTAAGGGCTTTAAATTGTCAGTTTCATATGCTTAAATATCAGCAGTACTTAATGTCGCTGTTAAATCAGAAAATGTTGACAAATTCTGAATGTTCTGATAAGGAAATGCAGAATTTATTGCATGCAGCTGAACAAGTGGGAAAGCATACTTTGGAATGTGGTTTTGATTCACTGGAGGCCTCTTGCAGGGCCGCTGTTACGGGTTCTGTCATTAGAAGGCATGCTTGGTTAAAGGAAGAGAACCTTGCCTGATCATGTTAAAGCAAAATTATTGGATGCTCCATTACAGCACGATACTTTGTTTGGTGTTAAGGCAGAAGAGGTGTTGAAGAAAATGGAGGATAAAGCAAAAAGTATGCAGACAGTTAAGGATTTCGTACAGGTACAGCCACCCAGATTTAGCAGGAACTGGCCTAAGAATTGGTCCTTTCCAGTGTCAGACCGGCCACAAAGTGGCAGATACAGATGCCCTAGAGACAGATCCCAGCCCCAAGGCTCATACAGGCCTAAACAATGGGGTGCTTCTACCTCCAAAAGCAGAGAAGATAAATCACAGCCATACAGGAAACAGTCCCAATGACTTTCCTCTGCCAATGCCAAGCACTTATCTTTTGGCAACATCCTTAGGGGGAAAACTACCACTTTTTTTCACAAAATTGGCACATGATCACCCAGGACAAATGGGTCTTGAATATAGTATCTCAGGGCTACAGGTTCCACTTTCACACCCTTCCAAAGACAAAAGGTATGCCAGACCTGCCACACAATCAATGGGCAGAGGCACAAAAGCAAGTTTCATCCCTCATGGACATGAGGGCTGTTCAGCGAGTACCACAGCAAGAGCAGGGTAAAGGATTTTACTCAAGACTTTTCTTGGTACCCAGAAAGGACAAAGCCTGGAGAGCAGTAATGGAACTGTCTATTCTAAATACTTTTCTGGACGTTCCAAAATTCAAAATGTTGACTTTGTAGCAGCTTCTGCCCATGCTGGGCAAGAAGGCTTGGCTTGTAACTTTGGACCTCAGAGGCATACTTGTATGTCCCAGTCAGACAATCTTGCAGAAGATACCTCAGATTCATAGCTGGCTCAATGCACTACCAATTCTCTGTACTGCCCTTTGGCTTATCTACTGCGCCCAGAGTCTTCACAAAATGCTTGACACCAGTAATTGCATTTTGCAGACAAAGAGTAATACAAATATATCCTTACTTGGACGACTGCCTTATTCAAGCAGAGAACAAGGACATTCTACTGAAGCATCTGGCGTTTGTAAAAAGATTAATTTGCCTAGGGTATACAGTGAACGAAAAGAAATCAAAACTGGTACCCTCTCAAGAGATAATATTCCTGGATGCAGGCTTAAAAACTGCCCAGATGGCTTATCTCACGCCAGACAAAGGCGACTGACTTCTTACTTCGAAATGATGGCAACAAAGACCCAGTTATCTGCAAGAAAAATTCTACAGGCTTTGGGCTTCATGGCATCCTCCATTCTGCTAATTCCATATGCAAGACTGTATATGAGGAAACTACAATGGTATCTGAAAAGTGTTTGGACTCAACATTGTCACAGCCTGGAAACATTAATTACCCTCATTCCCTGCCTACAACAGGAGTTTTGATGGTGGGCACAGGCCTGTCACCACAACAAGGGACAGCCATTCACTTTACCCACAGCCAGGCAGACACTAACAGATGCATCAGATTATGCCTGGGCGGGCCCACATGGCAGGAAAATGTATTCAGAGCACATGGCCCGCAAACCAAATGCATCTTCATATCAGTCAAAAAGAGATGCTAGCTGTACAGAATGCCCTGACAGCCTTCAAGGATCTACTTCATCCAGGACAACTGATGATAAAAACTGACAATACTACAGTCGTGTGCCTCCTTGCTTGTTTATGTACCACATATTTCCTACCCCCTCTGCAGACAAGCACAATTCCTGCCAGGAAAGACAAATACTCTGGCAGCCAAGCTAAGCAGAAACCTCATGGATCCTCACGAGTGGAAACTAGATCCACAAATCTTCAGCATGATAACAAGGCAATGGGGATGCCCAGACATAGCTCTATTTGCCTCCCCTCACAGCTGCCAACTACAGAGATTCTGCACAAGGACTTATCACAAACAAGCATGGAAAGTGGACGCCCTGTCATTCAGCTGGAAAACCCTTACAGTATATGCCTTTCCTCCACTGCCTCTCCTCCCCAAGGTGATACTAAAGGTCAGACAAGAGAAGCCAAAAATGATACTGATTGCCCCAGACTTGCCATGCCAGCACTGGTACCCAATCCTAAAAAGCCTGTCTCAAGGCCCAGCCTGGGCATTACCTCAAATTCCTCATTTGCTGACCCAACAAAACAATCAGATCCTGCACAGCCAACTCAGAACCCTAAATCCGGCTGCATGGTGGATAATGTAACCATTCAGAACACACCTCTCTCTAAAGCAGTTATGGATGTTATTTTGGAGGCCAGGAGGCCCAGCACCAGAAAATCTTATGCAGAAAAATGGAAGAGATTCTGTGCTTGGAACCAGGCTCACGGAATGGACATGCTTGTACCAAATATTCCTCAGATTTTACAATACCTAACTGAGATGCTGGACAAAGGCCTATCCTTCTCATCTGTTAAGATCCATGCCTCTGCCATATCAACTCATTACAATACGGACCCACCTATTTTTTCACATCCACTGCTAAGGCAGTACCTCAGAGGAGCCAAAAACATAAGACCTTCAAGGAGAGCTCCAATACCTGCATGGGACCTCAATTTTGTCTTGGAAAAGCTCACACTGCCTCCTTTTGAGCCAGCCAATATAGCTCAGATAAAATACTTATGGAAAACAGCTCTTTTCCTAGCAATAACTTCAGCAAGAAAAGAATGAGTTACAGGCACTAATGGCTGTGGAACCTTTTATTTTCCATCCGGACAGGGTTTCTTTAAGGACAAACCCAACATTTATGCCTAAGGTAGTGTCCAGTGTGGCTCTTAACCAAACCATTCATTTGCCTGCCTTTTATCCAAACCCACAGAATAAGGGGGAGAGACTTCTGCATTCTTTGGACATACACAGACAGCTACGCTTCTACTTGGACAAAACTAAAGCTTTCAGAAAGACAGAGCAACTCTTAGTAGCATATGCTGCAGGATCACAAGGAAAAGCTATTTCAAAGCAGACTATTTCAAAATGGATAGGCCACTGCATTCGTTTCTGCTATTCACAACATGGCAAATCAGTGCCTAAGGGCATTAGGCCACATTCAACCAGAGCAGCAGCCACTTCAGCAGGCTTCCTCAGAGGCGTACCAAGCAAGAACATTTTGGAGGCTGCAACTTGGACTTCAGTGCACACTTTTACAAAGCCATATCACTTACCTCTTTACTCTAAATCCAGAGCAAGCTTTGCCACTGCAGTTCTGCAGGTTCTCAAAGCCACTCCTAATTCAATTTAGGCTCAGCCACCCAACCTCAGCTTTGGAATTCAACCCAAGTGTAATGACAGCAACAGTGAAACACGATGAACATAGTACAGTTGTGTACCAGCCATAAATGTAGATGTTCGAGTGTATTCACTGTTGCAGTCTGGGTTGCCCACTTGCCATCCCCCTTTCTATACCTTTTCTTTCCTTCATTATTCACTAAAGCCTTTGTGGTGTATTTGCTTTTAGATGAAGGTAAAGTTTATGTTGCTGAAAGTGCATTTATATATATTTAAGTTAATATATATATGAATATATATATGTGTATATATATATATATATATATATATATATATATATATATATATATATATATATATATATATATATATATAATTTTTTTTGCTCCCCATTTGGGGGACACCTGACATCTAGGACAAGAAAAACTGAATAAAATGGCGTTGGCTGCATGTTTTATACCCCTGACGTCATGGAAGAGGAGACAGCAACCAACGCAGGACCCAAGACTTTGTTATTCAGGCCGACTGAGGGCAACCTGCCAGCAGATTATCCAAATGTAATGATTGCAACAGTGAATACACTCTAACGTCTACATTTATTTTAAGTGTACACAACTGTTCTTTCTTTTTGGTGCCAAAAAAGACGGGGGACCTAAGACCCATCTTGGATCTTTCAACCTTAAACCTGTCAGTTGCCAAGACAAAATTCTGGATGGTCACTCTTCAATCCATTCTGCCCTTTCTGCAGAGAAATGACTGGATGTGCTTGGCAGACCTCAAAGACTCGTACTACATCATCAAAATGGACAGGCGCTCTTGGAGATTCCCCCGCTTCCGGCTGGTAGACAATGATCCGTTCAGAGTGCTCCTCTTTAGTCTCACCACCACCCCCAGGGTGTTCACCAAAGTGATGGCAGTAGTGACTGTTCACCTGCAGCTGCAGGGGTTTCAGGTCTTCACCTACCTGAACGATTGGCTCCTTTCCAGTCCCTCCAGACAACTAGGCATAACCGTAAATTTCAAGTCCCAACTGGATCCAGTTCAAGTTCTCTACTTCATTGGGGCTCTGTTAGATAGCACTCTGAGCAAGATTTTTCTAACTCTGGACAGACTTCAATCCCCTCAGTCATCATGTGTTGTACATTATTTAGATCCAGTATCCCCCTGTGGAATCAGTTCTTCGGGCATTGGGTTCTGTGGCGGCCACAATCACCCTGATCCTTACAGCTCTTCTGCATATGAGTATTCCAGTGGACCCTAGTGGCCCAGTGGTTGTTGCTAGACTTGCCATTATCTCCTCCAGTTCGTTTATCTCGGGCTTGCAGAGATTCGCTTCTCTGGGAGCTTCAGTCCCCGGATCATCTTCTGGGTTGCCAGTTTATCCTTCCAGCCCTGGTGACCACAGTGACCATGAATGCTGCCCTACTCTGGTAAAGGGGGGGGGCATTGCATGGGAAGGACAGTGTAAGGCACGTGGTCTTCCCTGGAAACCGGTCTGCATATCAACGTCCTGGAGATAAGGGCGGTGCTGTTGCAAGCTCTTCATGCCGATCTTCCCCAAGGAGTGATTCCCATCCAGACGGACAGTATATGTCTAGTCTGGTGCATAAACAGGGGGGAACTAGGTTGTCTCCCCTTTGTCACAAAGCCATGAGATTGTGGGAATGGATGATCTCCGGTCTCTTTCTGGTGGCAGCGCACATTCTGGAGGTCCAACATTCTGGCAGACACCCTCAGCAGATCTATTCTGATGACTTACAAGTGGTCTCTGAATCCTTCAGTAGTGGAACAGATCTTTCTAAAGTGGGGTCGGCCTTGCTATCTCTTCGCCTCAACTTTCACTGTGAAGTGCAATGAGTTTTTCGCTGTGAATCTTCTTCTGGGGGAGTCCCCCAGAGACTTTCTAGTTTATGCTTGGCCATCTGGTCTTCTGTTTGCTTATCCTCCACTCCCTCTGATTCCGAAATTCTTTCAGGAAACTCGACTGTGGGGAGCTTAGTGATCCTCATTGCCCCCTTTTGGCCACGCCAAGTTTGGTTCCCCTCTCTGTGGTGTCACACACTGTGTCCTCCCAGGACATTGGACTCTGTTCCAGATCTGATCACCCATTCCTTAGGGATTCCACACTCAGATCTGGTCAGTCTGAAGCTCACGGCTTGGCTGCTGCAGTTCCAGTGAAAGCTAGGGCTCCTGAGCTGTCTTCTCTCAAAGATTTTTGGTAGAGGCTCACAAATCTTCCACTAGGAAGATTTATTCCAGGCACTGGCAACATTGCTCAATATGGGCTTCTCAGCATGATTTAGACCCCTTCACTGCTCCATTCCCCGCCCTTTTGGAGTTTCTGGCAGGCATTTTTATAGGGATGCTAGCTTTTCTACAGTAAAGGTACAATTGGCAGCGATCTCCAATTTTCATATAGGAGCTAATTCGGCTTCTTCCAAGCTTTATAATGCCTTTTTGAAAGAACTTTTTATTTAGGCCTCCAGTTAAGGACCCTACACCACCCTGGGATCTTTATAGTCCTACAAGCCTTGGTTTCTTCCCCCTTTGAACCAGCAGCCACAATAGATTTGCAATTCCTGTCTTGGAAGACAGCTTTCCTGGTCACCATTATTTGGTTTAAAGGGTATCTGAGATCCAGGCCTTGTATGTCAAGCCCCCTTATATGGTGTTTCATAAAGACAGGGTTTCCTTTCAGACAAAACCCTTCCTTTCAAAAGTGGCTTCAGAATATAATATTATCCAGGTTGTCAGTATCCCTGTTTTCTTTCCAAACTTCCAGAATAAGGGAGAGTATAATTTGCATTTGCTTGATGTTCATAGGCAACCACATTTCAATTTGCATGGAACAAAAGTCTTTGTGTGATCAGCTTTTTATTTCCATTTCTAAGCTTTTCTTAGGAAAACCTGTTTCTAAAGTAACTATTGCTCTTAGGAGGTCTCTGTGCATAGCTTTGGCTTGTAAAGCCAAAGGACCATCTCCACCAGGGCACATTCTACCAAGTCTGTGGCTACTTCAGTGGCCTTTTGGTCTAGGGTTTCTTTAGATAATTGCTCTGCAGCTACTTGGGCATCATCTCATACGTTTATTTCGCATTATAAGTTAGATCTGCTGTCCAGAGGCAGGGCATCCTTTGGCTCCGCCGTGCTCTGGAACATCCTTACATGAGGACCTCTCAGGGTTTTTGGTAGCTGGGGACTATGTCCCACATGTTGAAGATCAAATTAAAACAACTTCAGATAAAGTTATGTATTCACAGTAATGTTCCATCTGTGTTGTTGCTTTTCATTTGTCTTAATCTGTCCCTCCCTCCTTCCCCCTGCCTTACGTGAGCTGTGTAGTGGACTGGATGGAAGAGACATAGCCCCTACTCTGGTGAGCTTTTGTCTCCCCTTTGTTGCTTATGGGTACCAATGCCAGAGTGTTAGGCACATGGTTAGGTTGGGTGCTGCTGTTTGCTGCAAACTAGATCTGTGGGGAGGAGGAAGACAAGGACATTATGGGTAGGGGAGGAGCTTAGATCCGATGCTGGAAAAGAGTCGGATCTGTATTCCCACAGGTTGAAGACAAATGAAAAGCAACAGCTCAGATAGAATGTTATGGGGAGTACATAACTTCTTTTTTAATGTTCAGGCATAACCCTTTCCTCATATGTACAGTACACCTTAAATTTAAAATCCAGTTATGTTGAGTTTTGGCAAGTAGATGCCAGCATGACTGACTGAAAGCTTTGTCAGTCTGTATACAAATATCTGTTTTCTACTCTTCCATTAAATTTTAATTTTAGGTGCAGGGAAGAGTAGGCAGTTTTTTTCCCCTTTGGGTTGACCAAGATTATGTTTAGTGTGGAAACTAGTAAGCTTCCTCAGCAATATCGCTAGTCAGAATTGTCTTGTACACATTGCTCATTTATTTCCTCACATCATTTTTGCTTCTCAGGAGCAATGATGTAAAGACAGAAAACACAGAAGTACCGTAAGTGTCTACAAGCTCAAGTAGTCACCAGTCCAGTCTGTCAAATCCTCTTCCACTTTCTCAGCATCTTCCCTGGTCCTCATCCCTTTACTGCCTTCCTGACTTTGTAGATTCCCGTTTAAAGCTTTTATTGAGTGCATTACTGGAACTTTACCCAATTTCTAAGGGTTATTGTTTTCCCTTTGTCAGCTACATCATGTTTTCCAACAGAGAATACCATTCTGACCCTTTTACTTGAAGTTGCTGCAGCAGTGTACTATTTCGTTCTGCAGTGTTGTTGTTTGTCTTTCGGCTTTTCCCGGTAAGGGGTCACCACAGTGCAACTCCGGTCCACTAATGATTGGCAGGAGATTTTTACGAAATGCCGAGGTGCCAGCTCGACGCTCAACCTTCAACGAAGGCGTGCCCATTTACGCACGCATGTCTTTCGAACGCTACCCAACCGCGGGGAGGATATGCAGACTCCACACAGAAGGCACTCCCAAGCCCTGCCGAGAATCGAACGGGAGAACCTCTTGCTGTGAGGTAACAATGCTACCGCCGTACCACTGCGGCATCTAGGGTATAATCATTTCCTACCTTTGTTGCTTTGTCTAATACTGTTTCATATTTCTGTTGAGGCTACTTATCGGGTGAATTTATTCATTCATTTATTAACCAGGCAGATCCACTTGCCACAAGGCTCTTTTCAGAGAAGCCTTGAAGCACTGACTGGTTAACTGATTTGTAGAGAGAGTAGGCAGATTAAGGCTGAGTGAGTCAGACCTTACACTCCAGAATGTAACTTTTTGGCAGCTTATAATAATAATCCTGTGTGATAAAACTGTAAGATAAAACTTTTAGATAAACCTGTTCTGTTTACAGGCACGTTCATTTTTTTCTAGATTCCAAAGAGCCTCCAGTTGTCTGTCTGACTTTAAGCACCTTTGTGACCAGCAGCCATCTAGCTTCTTCATGGGCTTCCATTTTCCATCCCTGTCCACACTTGCCTGTAAGCAGTCTGTGCAGTTCTTCTTTATTCTGTCCTCTAGCTCTCTCATCCACTGTATACCTCTACTGGCAAGCCTGTCATCTCAAATAGTGGCAATGAATAGCCCACCATCATCTTCATTTTGATCCTCCATTACAGCAGGACAAGCATATGTGTGCCATTAGTCTAATACATTATCTTTGATACTGTATTAACAGA